>NC_063176.1:19096962-19456128 GCF_023159225.1 Perognathus longimembris pacificus | reverse complement strand
AAGATTAATAGCAATATTACCATCATTTCAAAACTCCTTGTGGCACATGTCCTTAACTTTAAACAACCCAAGCTTTACATACGACAACACACAGATTTTTAAAAAATTATACCTTATTGCACTTAACATGAAGTGTTTGTGAAAATATCCATCTATATATTATGTTTATAATTTTAAAATACTCTGCCTTTAACTAATATTTCATTGTACTGATATACTATAATATTTTTATCTGTTTACTGTTAATGGACATTTGGGGTATTACTAGAGGAAGGTTTGGACCTAAAGTAAGGTATTTAATGTATAACTATGTATTTATGTCTAAGATATGATTTTATTACATCTAAAATATAATTTAACAGTATATTGACAAGACACTTTTTTTTTTTTTTTTTGGCCAGTCCTGGGCCTTGGACTCAGGGCTTGAGCACTGTCCCTGGCTTCTTCCCGCTCAAGGCTAGCACTCTGCCACTTGAGCCACAGCGCCGCTTCTGGCCGTTTTCTGTATATGTGGTGCTGGGGAATCGAACCTAGGGCCTCCGTGTATCCGAGGCAGGCACTCTTGCCACTAGGCTATATCCCCAGCCCGACAAGACACTTTATAAGAACCATCTGAAGACATTTATCAAGTGCATCTTTTATGCAGAGTACTCTGAAGAAAAATATATGCAATTGTTTGTTTTCATTAAAAGAGCTATTTTGTCCTGTAATTCTGGAAAGATGTGTCTGGCACACAAAATGATTCCTAAAAGTTACAAATTACAAAAACACATTTAAAAAAGATTCTCACATTCCTCTTAGAAATATAAAAACGGTGGTATGTGGGGAAAACCATTAAACACATCAATTGTACAGGCGTTTTGAGTGGTTTTTTTTTTGTTTTTTTTTTTTTTTTTTTTTTTGCCAGTTCTGGGGCTTGGACTCAGGGCCTGAGCACTGTCCCTGGCTTCTGTTTTGCTTGAGGCTAGTACTCTACCACTTGAGCCACAGCACCACTTCTGGCCATTTTCTTTTTCTTTTTCTTTTTTTTTTTTTTTTTCCATTTTCTGTATATGTGGTTCTGGGGAATTGAACCCAGGGCCTCATGTACACGAGGCAAGCACTCTTGCCACTAGGCCATATCCCCAGCCCTGTACAGGCGTTTTGAAGATGTGAAGCTCTGTACACTAAAGCAGCCTAGTTGTCCACAGCAGAGTCTTAAAATACAGATAAGTGGGCAATGTGGCCCAAAGACAGCACAGCAAGAGCCACCAGCCGTGTGATCTTCACCCTGGCTCTTGGGTGCAGCTTTTTACATATTTCCCTGAAGTGACAAACAGCCCTGTGTGTGTGTGTGTGTGTGTGTGTGTGTGTGTGTGTGTGTGTGTCTGTCGGTCTGTCTGTCTGTCTCTGACTCTGTCTCTCTCTCATTCTCTGATTCTAATCATTACAGCGGCACACTGCTTAGGGTTATACTCAGCATTTCGTGCATGAAGTTAAGGGATTTTGAGAGAAATTCACAATCCTGGACATTATGCACTATGGACTCTATATATCATGCACTGTGCACTATGGACAGCACATCGTGCAGCTGGGGCACTGAGCCGGAGCTCAGAGGCTGGCAAGGCAGCCGTGGTGGGGTCGTGGGGGTCCTGGGAGAAGGGACGGGGAGCGGCCAGCACTCCTGTGTTCTCCCAGTGTGGACACAGCAGGGCCTGGCTTGGGGCCCTGCGGACCCGGCACTCCGCACGGGCCAACCGACCTGGGCTACGGGAGGGCGCCGTGCGCTCAGGACGCCATTCCCGCCGTCCTGGCCCGGGGCTGGGGCCTGGCCATCCTCCTGGCCGTGGCGCCCACGGCCTACAGCGCCCAGTCTCCCCGAGAGCCTCCCAGCGGCCTCTCCTCGCGGCTTCCTCGGTTCTCCTCCGGCTTCTCTTCCCGAGAAACGACTCAGGAAACCCGGCTGCCTCCTGCGCGGACGCCGTGGCTGCGGCGACGCCGCCCGGAGCCGTTCAACCGAAGTCTGCGCGCGGCCCGCGGCCGTTCGGGCCGGAAAGGCCCCTGCCGCCGGCTCCGCGCTCGGCCTGGGCGGCTCGTTCCGGCCTGGGCGGCCGCGTTGGGGAACGCGGCCCGGCCTCGCCTTCTCCCCGCGCTGTTGGTGTTTTTTTTTTGTTTTCAGTCCACTCGAATGAAGCTGCCACAAGCATTCGTGCTTAAACCTGTGTGTGGGATAGGCTTGTTGCGTACCTGAAAATGGAATCCTATCATGCTAAGGACATGAAAGTGTAGGACACTGAAGAAATCGTTTCCAGTCAGGTGAGAGGGCCATTTGAAACATTGCAGTTCTCCTGGCTCCAGATAATAGCAGCACATGGCGTGGGCAGTCATCTTAACTGTAGTCTTTCTAATCCGTATTTAGACTAACCATTCATTCCCTGTGCTTGGAGAATACATCCTAAGAGACATGCCCTATAAAAACGGATGCCTGCCCCTTACTGCATCTACTATACTGTGTTTGTCCTGTGTATTCTTATTATACATCTAAGCAACATCAGCATATGACTTTTTCCATTATCAAATTAAGAAGTTTTCCCTTTGTCCATAGAAAAAACATTGTGGTATCTCTTAGCACGCCTGCATTGATAGCATCGCTACTTCTGCATCTGATAGCTAGTATTAGGTAAAATATGGGTTGACTGAACACCAGCACAGCAATATTGTTCATCAATATGATACCTGAGAGAGGTACTGACTCCTGGACAGTTAGTGTGTGTGGTATCAGTGTGTCAAAGAAAGGAATGCTTTACGTCCTTGGCAGGATGCAGCAGGGACAGGCAAATTTTCATCATGCGTCTCATAATGACATGCGTTCATGTCGTATTTGCATTTGGAGTTTTGTATGTAATATATTTAGATGTCTGTTGACCACAGGTGTCTGAATTGGTTGAAAACAAGTGACAAGTAAGGGGTGAGTGACCTCTCCAGTGTCCTCTCATTTGGGTTTTTATTTGTTTTTATCTGGTGAATATTGATTTAGGATCACTGTATGGAATTATTACACCCCTTTCCTCATTTTTACTCATTTTCTCATTGTCTTGTCTGTTATCTTTTTGTTTTGACATTGTTTATTTGTTGCAATTGACTTGTAAGCAATCTGATTGCCAGTCCACTTTTCTGGCATGTTACAAAATTATTTTCCCCAAGATTGTGTCTTATTTTACTTTTCCTACTTATATAAATTTCACCTAAACCATTCTCCTTTTCTTAAAAAATAGCTCACATTTGTCTGTTGTTGTTCTGAGAATTTATTACCTTGCTAATACTTGCAATATTTGTCTCCTGTGTTTTCTTCCAAGAATTATGTGATCTGGAGTTTTTATATTGAGGAGAGTAACATATTTTAGTTAATTTCAATGAATGCAATATAAGTATTTGTGTCAATTTCTTTTAAATGCATAGCTAATTGCTCAAGAAAAAAATGACTGAAATGACATTCTTTATCGAATTTTCTTGTAATCTGTGTTAAAAATCAAATTTCCCTACATGTGTATGTGCATTTCTAGAATGAATATTCAGTAACATTGAACTACGTGATACTAGATGAGGGATCTTTGGGTGTAGAAACAGTAGAAATGAGACTGAACCTAATCTTGCAAACAAGACACACAGAGTTTGATTGGAATTTCAGCACATACTGGCTGAATTCAGCTTGAGCCAAAGGAAGACAACAGAGATAAAAAACAAATGACCAGGGGCTGGGGATATGGCCTAGTGGCAAGAGTGCTTGCCTCCTATACATGAAGCCCTGGGTTCAATTCCCCAGAACCACATATATAGAAAACGGCCAGAAGTGGCGCTGTAGCTCAAGTGGCAGAGTGCTAGCCTTGAGCATAAAAAGAAGCCAGGGACAGTGCTCAGGCCCTGAGTCCAAGCCCCAGGACTGGCCAAAAGAAAAAAAACAAAACCAAACAAACAAATGACCACTTTCTGAGTGAAGAGCACAGAGAATTTTCCTTAGTTGGTGATTTTCCATTGGCAAAGTTTCAGAAATGTCCTACTTATTATGCACAAGCATCCCAGTTAACTTTGCTCAGAAACTGCCAATCACTACACAGCTCCTGAGATCCTTTTGCATGCATCAACTTGGTCGTATGGTTTGACCCAGGCATTTTGATAAAGCTAAAGAACTTTCAGTGCATGAATGCTGAATAAACTGGTACAAAGGTAGAACAGAAGTAGCACACACCAACTCCAAAGAGTAATAGTCCAAATTAGCTTTGTCTCATAGGCTTGGCCAAAGCATTTTATTTTATTTTATTTTATCTGTTTATTAATTGAACACAAATTTTTTTACAAGGTGTTGTGCAAAAAGGGTACAGTTACATAGTAGGGCAGTGTGTACATTTCTTGTGATATCTTACGTCCTGTTTTTCTATCCCTTCTCTAGGTCAGGTAGACATATATACAATATACAATGTATCAAGAACATATACAGTATTCACAGACTTGGTCTCTACTGCTCTCCGTCTCCCTTTGTTAACAGTCATATATCAGGGAGATCATGCCCCTTTGTTTTCTGTGTTCTAGGCTTGCCTCGCTCAACATTATTTGTTCGAGTTCTGACCATTTCCCTGTGAATAACAATATTTCACCATTCCTAATCGCTATGTAGTATTCCATTGTGTATAAGTACCATATTTTTTGGATCCATTCGTCTGTGGAGGGGCATCTGGGTTGTTTCCATATTTTGGCTATTGTGAATTGTGCCGCGATAAACATGGAAGTACAAATGTCTTTTTGATATCTTGGGTTTTGCTGTTTAGGATAGATGCCTAGGAGTGGTATGGCTGGGTCATAGGGTAGGTCTATATTGAGCTTTTTGAGAAACCTCCATACTGTTCTCCAAAGTGGTTGTACTAATTTGCACTCCCACCAACAATGGAGAAGGGTTCCTCTTTCCCCGCACCCCCTCCAGCATTTGTTGTTTCCTGAGTTCAGAGTATATGGCCAAAGCATTTTAAATGATGAATATGCCTTCATGCAGCGCTAAGTAGAATCTGTCCCAAAGGTTAAGGCAGTAGAAGGGATAAACTATAAGGAAAGAGATGCCCAGCCTTTTCATTTCATTTTAATAATCAACTAGATATTGGAAGCTTGAGTGAAGAATCAGTTATCAGGCAACTGTTATAATAACTTATTAGCCTTTTCTCCCTACAGTATATGTACATATTTGTGTTTGCCTGTGTGTGTATAGATATCTTTGTATCTATCTATCTATCTATCTATCTATCTATCTATCTATCTATCTATCTATCTATCTATCCATCTATCTATCTATCTAATCTGTCTACCTACCTGTATATCTGTTAAATCTCAATATTGCAAATGAACAAACCCATAATATTTGGCTTTCTGAGTTTGGATTATCTCACTAAATACAATAATCTCCAGTTCCATGCCTTTTTCTTCAAGTCACACAATTTTATTTTTCTATTTGTCTCAGTAATATTCCATTGGATATATGTACCACATTTTTATCTACCCATTCATTAGTTTTGGGTATACTTATGTCAAGTTTGATATTAGTATGGTAAAGAGATCTTTTAATGTTCTTTTCCAGCAATATTTCAAACAGCTAGGATATGGAATAGATCCATCTTCATTACTAGATAAATAGATAAAATGAAACATAATATATAGAATGTAACACTACTTAATTTTTTCAAGTAAGAAATGTTCTTTGAAACCTCTTGCTTATGAATCTGCACACATCTACTTTAAGTCAAGCAGCTTGATGATTAAAAGAGATCGTGACAGTGTATTTGATAAATCATCAAAGTTTAGATTTATAGAAATTGAAATAAAGAAAAATTAGACATTTCTTGGTAAAAAAAAAAAAGAAATGTTGTCATTTATACCAACAAGGGTGGATTGGAAACCATTATGTCAAGTGAAATAACAAAAGAAAACAAACATTGTTATATAATAATATATACAATCTGAAACAATCAAGCTCAAAAAAGTAGAAAGTTCAATGATGGTTACCAAAGGCTGAGGATTGGAGAAATGGAGATGTGATTGCCGAATGATAATATTGCCAAATGTTCAATATACCAAATGGTATTTTAAACAAATATATATTATAACATAGGATCATTTACATTGTTATTTCGGTATATCTAAGAACAAATTGCAAATAATCTTTCCACAAGAACGGATAGTTAATTCAATATTCTACATTATAGAATTGAATACATTGTAGAATGTAGCATACATAACAGTGTTCAAACGTAAGTTTGAACTTCATTACTATATACAACTATAATATGTAATGGAAAAAAAGACAAAAAATAAACAGTTCAGCCCCATATAGTTGAAGACACATTTTTACAATTAATTTTAGTTCTTTTTCTCATCTCAGGACCTGGGTGCTATCCTGGGGCTCATAAACTTTCTCATTCTGGACCTGTTGAAGCAAAACCCCATGACTGGGAGCATGTGATAGAACAAAGCTGCTCACCACATGCTGGCCAGCAAACAGAGACAGAGTGAGAAAAGAAGTGTTCAGGAACAGGATCTAGCCTCCAAGGGCACAGTTCCAAGGATGCACTCTGTTCAAGTAGGTTCCACTCCCTGGGTTTCCATCACTCGCAGGAGCCTATCAAATTATAAAACCACAATGGATCAATACATTGAAGAGTTCAGAGCCCCAGTCACTTCCCCGAAGTCCACCTGAGCGCTGCTGTACTGAAGATGAGGCCTTCAATACATAAGTTCTAGAGAGAGGGGCTGGGAATATGGCCTAGTGGCAAGAGAGCTTGCTTCATATACATGAAGCCCTGGGTTCAATTCCTCAGCACCACATATATAGAAAAGGCCAGAGATGGCGCTGTGGCTCAAGTGGCAGAGTGCTATCCTTGAGCAAAAAAGAAGCCAGAGACAGTGCTCAGGCCCTGAGTCCAAGGCCCAGGACTGCCCTCTCCCCCCCAAAAAAAATTTCTAGAGACAGATTTCAGACACAAACCATGACAGAGTACATCCAAGAACTGAGATAGTTGTTCCTTTTTGTAAGAAATCTTCAGGCTTTATATCATTGTGACTACACTGTTTAGCCTCTAATCTTTGATTGATAACAGATCCCTTCTGAAGTGCCCTTAACCAGAAGGCATGCATATGTTGATAATTATCTAAACTCTAACAACAAAAGCAAGTATATCTGAGAACTTAAGATACATTCTGTTTTTTTTTCCAGTCCTGGGGCTTGAACTCAGGGCCTGAGCACCGTCCCTGGCTTTTTTTTGCTCAAGGCTAGCACTCTACCACCTGAGCCACAACGTCACTTCTGGCTTTTTCTATATATGTGGTGCTGAGGAATCGAACCCAGGGCTTCATTCATACAAGTCGAGTACTTTTACCACTAGGCCACATTCCCAGCCCCACTTAAGATACATTCTAAAATGCTGTCAGCTTTACTAGTAAGATACAAATTAGCTTGAATCTTCTGTAGGATCCTGTTGTAGCAGTCATTCCATGCTATGATCTCATTACTTTTTTCTCCCAGTAAAATATCGTGATTATTCCTGGCATTTGCCTGCATTTATAGTTGTCCATCAAATATTTCAGTTAACATTGGACACAGTAAGATGATCTTCTGGCTGTTTATCAGACTAAGTCATTGCTATAAATGAATATGTCCTGTCACTTAGTATAGGTGACAAAATATCAGTGTTATAAGGCAGAGACTTATATTCTACTAGTTTATTAAGAAGTAAACCTGTAGGGGCAAGAGCAAAGGAAGAGACAAAGAAAACAGAGAGTGAACGAGTCAATAGGAGGATATTCTCAAGCAAGTATCAAATGAAATCCATGCCATTTCTTTTTTAATTTACTTGACTGTTATTATAGAGGGATTATAGTTTTAAAAGTCAGACGAGTACATTTCCTTTCAGGCAATGTTATCCCTTCCTTTGCTGTCTCCCATTCCCTCCCTCCCATCTCCACCTGCAGGCTACATAGCTGACTTTCCACTCAGCATCCAGTAAACACTGCTGTACCTGGTCACCCTTTCCCCTCAAGTTTTGTGCCACCCCCTCCCGACGACAGACAGATGAACACATCATACAGAAGAAAAGAAAACCCAAGCAACAAAGAAAAAAAATTCTTATTTTCATTTCTTGGCATTCATTTTGAGATTCATATACATGCACATATATGCAATTTTGTACAATTCATATATAACTTTATATGATCAGAGACACATAGGCATTGTGACTTTGCATTTCTCCCCTAAGAATATTCTCTTTTGGTCTCACTGTGTGTGAGTGCTTAGAGACCTGGGTAATTTATCGTATCCCAGTGTGTTTTAGATCTAGCTTCTGCATATGAGAGAAAACTTGAGCCATTTGTCCTCTGAGCTTGGTTTACTTCACTTAATGTAATTTGCTCTAGGTCTACCTACTTCCCTGAAAATGACTTTTTATTCTTTCTAATGGCTGTGTAATATTTCACTGTGTATAGGTACCATTTTTTTTTTGATCCGTTCATTATTGTAGGGTATTTGGGCTGTTTCCATATCTTGGGTATTGTGAATAGTGTGGCAATGAAGATAGATGTGCCAGTGTCTTTATGGTATCCTGGCTTACAATATTCTGGGTAGATTCTATGCCATTTGCTGATATTCTCATTTGAAAGATTATTTTAGTGTTTCTAAAATGTAAAAAGGAAGAAAATATTTTAAAATATTTAAGATGATTCATGAAAGTGCCTTACAACTCCCTGCAATATTCTGCTACTTTAACCCAGTCCCAAATTCTTTTTTTTAAAGTAAAAACAGCTTTTGTGTATTGCTGACTTTCTTGTCCTTAAGTCATTGAATGTTCCACTACAGGAGACTGAAAAACAAATATATAAGCTAGTTCCTGCTTCCTATTGGTCCAAGATTTGTCCCATGGGTAGTGACTCCTTCTACTTCCTGTTACACACCCATGTGTACAGAGCAGTCTTTAGATGTGAAATGTTTCCAAACTGTCCAGGGACTCCTGAGGGAAGTGGGGGAGGGGCCCATGGCTCAGGCCTACAGCAAGGTGCTTTTGGTGTTTACCCTTGTGATACTGTTTGGAGTGCACATGAAGTTGTTCCTCACTGTGATAACTAGTATTGGAAAACAAAGCACAAGCCATTTTTTTTTAAACAGCAATGCCTACTAATGTATCCCTCATATAAAATATGATTGAATCTATATTGTTCATTCTTTCATTTGCTCAATAATTTGTTAAATGTTTATTGGGGACTTCATTTACACACAATCCTTGATATAAAGGAGTAGCAAGCAAACACTGGTGAGAAACATTGGTACCTGGTTCAAAATTGTCTCAAAATAAAAATGCCCTGAAAAATAGATGCACCCGAGCCAAGATAAATCAACACATTTATTCTACGAGGGTTAGTCGATTGCAGCAGTGTTTAATGTGCTGTTTCACTGCCACTTTAATTGATTTCCAGCAAGCAACACTTTCTAGCCTTGTTCTTTCTTTCAAGTACATGAGTCTGTGCTCTATACCTGTGGTGATTTTAACACTGAACTCTCTTTTGGGAAATCATCCTCACATTGTTCTGAATTGGTCATTAAGCATATAAATATATTAACTGTATGTTGAGCACTTCCATGTGGGGAGAATTTTACCTTCCATGTCCTAATTGGCTTTTGCCTTGTTCCTTCAAGTTAATTACAGTGTATGAGCTAGTGTTCAGTCACTATACTATATATACTATATATACTATATATACTATATATACTATAGTGTTCAGTCACTATACTATACTATAACAAAATGCTCAAGACAATTCACTTAGAAAAAGTAAAGGTTTCTATTGGCTCGTGGTTTAGCAGGTTCTGGTTCATGACTGGGTAGACACATTGCTTGTAGGTCTGTGATGAGGTAGCTTATGATGGAGTGTGTGAAAGCTGCTAAGTCACAAACAGGGAGCCAAAGAGAGTCACAGGAAAGGTTTGATTCCAAGAGCCCCATTCAAGTCATGCAGCCCACTTTGCCATTGCCCATGTGATGCTGGATTTGCACCCAGAATGCAAGTGTAATCCTGCACTTTGATTTTTTTTGTAGTATGTGGTGTGTGTGTGTGTGCGCGCGCGCACGCGCCAATCTTGGAGCTTGAAGTCAGGCCTTGAGTTCTGTCCCTGAGCTTTCTGCTTAAGGCTAGTGCTCTATCACTTGAGCTCCATTTTTCTTTTTGTGGTTAGTGTTAGGTCTAGTCTGGAAAATTGGCCACTTCCCTTCTGTTTTCCCTCTGCACAAATGTGGCCCCTTCCCTAGAAGTCTCCACCCAGCATCTGTAGCCCACATAACGGCATACCTGGGGGCAGTGGGCGGGGCCCCAGGCTCTGAAGTCACTCCCTCTTCCTCTGAGGTCGTGCATGTTCTCTCACACAAAGCCTTCATTCACTCTCACTCTTAGGCAAACTTTTCATTTCCAAATTAGAATCACAGGTAGGTTTAAATTTCGGCTACCCTTACATAATGGTGCTGAAACCCGGGTTGGTGGGGTGGTGGTGAAAGGAGACTGCCACTTGGTTGTTTAGGCAGAGGAGAGTTTATTGTAAGAACTGAACCCTCCTGCCTCGCACAAGACATAGTATGCAGAATAGTGTGCAGAGGCTGCACCAAATGGAAGTGTGCAGAGAGAAGGAAGAGGAAATGGAGGAAGGGAGAGGGTGAGGAAAGGGGAGGAGAGAGAAGGGAAGGGAAGAAGGAGAAGGGGGGCCTAATCACAGAGATTGATCATATAGGTTTAAAATTATTTTCATTTATATATTACTTTTATAAATATATACAGTATATATTTAAAGCAGGGGTTATGGATCCCACAGTGACTGTTGTGGTCTCAACCTGTCATGAAACAACGTTTTGGGCATTCACGACAGAGGACTACATGGCCAGTCATTTTGAGACTGGGAACTCTCATCAGGAAATAAGAACAATGTTTCATTACTTAAAATGTCTGGAAGAGATACAGTTAATTATTGGGGGGGTAATGTCAGGAGTTGCTGGATCCCCTCCTCTCTTTCTGAGGGTCAGTTTGCCTCCTCGCCCCCCATCCATGGACCCAAACTGCCAAAGGAACTCCCCACCAGATTTCATACCTTTACCTTTGTTGACCCTGCATCCACACCACACCACTCCCCCCACCCCTCTATGTCTGGTGAGTGACTTCCTATGGGCCCTCTGTCTCTCTCTTTCTCTCAACATGATGCCATGCCAGAGGGACCCCCACCTTTTGGAGCCTAGTCGCTTCTCCTTTGGGCTGACTTTGATCTATGATCATCACATATCAGTCTGCTGAATAGCTAGGGTTACAGGCACGAGCCACCAGTGCCCAGTTCCGTTTATATTTTAAAGGAAATCCTGGAGCCCAGGCAATGTGTGGAAGAATCAGAAAACCAGCAGGCGTGCGCCAGTGGTTGACTGTGAGGGGACAGTGGAAGTTTCCGTGGACTCTCAGCCCCTAATGACGCTACGAATGAGGAATCTGTGTCAAGGACAGCCATGGGCCTTAAGTGGCACACACTGAACAGCAAGGCCACATAGGCTACAGCAAGCAAGTCCAGGGGAACAGACTACTACCACAAATGGATAATGGTTATGAGGCAATGTTATTTGATGTTTGCCCTCCTACATTTTATTCTTCCTCTTGTATCACAATTCTTAGTGAAACGTGGCCATTTTTACTATGTGTACTTGTCATTCATATGTTGTCATGCATAATTTACTTGTTATTTCTACAGAGGCTCAATGGTTAGAGTTTGCCTTGAGTCTCAGAAGAAACTCAACACTGGAAGGTTAAATGTGTTCTGGTACAGAGCTGACAAGGGGTGGAATGTGATTGGTCATCTGCTCAAGTTGACTGGATTGAGAAGTGGCTACATTAGGACAGCACATGTGTGTGTATGACATTTCTTTCCAATGAGGACTAATTTAGCAGGGAAGGCCTGTCCCAAATGGGGTGACACCATCCCATAGATGAATGTAAAGGGGAAAAGCCAGTAGGAGGAATGTTCTTGTGATCCTCTTTCTCTACTCTTTATTCCCTCTTTCCTCCTCTACCTCCTTTCCCCATATTCTACTGTTTTTGTGTTCCCTTCTCTCTTTTCTCATTTGTCTTTTCTCCTCTGTCCTCTCTCTTCTCTTGTTTTTTTTTTCTTCTTCCACCTCTCCTTTTTTCTTCTTTTTACCATCTTCTCTCTCTTCTCTCCTCTCTGCTCTGGCTTTCCATCTCTACTGTAGTGGACTAAACCTGTGAGACAGATTAAACTTTACTTCCCTCAAGTAGCTTTCTCAGATACTTGTCCTAGCAATGAAATACTGATTAGCACAGGTTCTATACTGCCTCCCACCACACAAATTTCTGAGCCTACTTCTATGACTTTCATTACCTCGTGAAAGCCTGGATTCCCCAACAGCCCTTATTGTGCTTCATTTGGTGCAAGTTGCTCTAGTCCTTCTAGACGCATGCTCAGTTGGTCCTTCAGGAGGCCGTCTCTCCTCACCCCTGCATCCCATCCCTCCTGCATATCATTCTACACAAGCCCTTCATTCACGCTCACTCTAAGGCAACCTTACATTTCTAAATTAGACTCACAGGTAGGTTAGAAATCATTTTTATTACTATATATTTAAAGCAGAGGTTATGGGTCCCACAAGTGACTATTTTGGCCTACACCTGTCATGACATTTTTGGCATTCATGACAGAGACCACATAATTAGTCATTTTGAGACTGGGAACTCTCCTCTGGAAATAAGAACATTTCAGAAACTTTCTGAGATGGGAAAGTTAATTAACTGTAACTGTTCCAGACATTTCAAGTAATAAAAAAACATTCAAAATAGTTTCCTAGATTTTTCCATTTTCTAAAATGTATAAACTAGTGTAGAGGTGGGAGCCACACTTCACATTGCTCCTCTAAGAGGAACTATATTAGCCATATGTATTCCAGAAATGGAGATGATACACTTGAAAATTATCCTCCATAAGACAGAAATGTTCCAAAATCATGTAGAAACAGAACGCTTTTTCATATATTTACAGGTTCTTATGCCTCCTTGAGTTCATTCTTCATGAACTGTCGTTTAAAGATGACTTTGCATCTCTGGCATCCACTGAAAGTTTGAATCCTTTGTCTTGCCCTCAGAATGCTGTTAAGCTAATATTGCATCTCTGAGGATAAAATCAGTGAGTTCCACTTCTTTTCTAAATGCTCTTTTCTCCTTAGAAATTCCTTTTTGGTTATCTGTAGCTTTTCGTACTGCTTTGTCAGCTTATCGAGTTGGTCCCGCAGGCGCTGATCTTCCATTTCAGTGCTGAGGCACAGGTCAATGTGGGCCTTGGTGCTCCTGTCACTGGGCTGCATCTGCAAGGCAAGTTCCCTTGCTTTGCTGTTTCCTGTTTTAACGATGTCCAGCTTAGGGATTTGTCTTTCCAAAAATGACTTTTGCCGGATGAAGTGGCTGTGTGCCTTCCATTCCCTGGCTGTTTTGGCCAGGTCCACGCTCCTCTTGGCCTGTGAGGCCTGCCATTCCCTAGACAGCTTCGCCCGCAGAGACAGCGGTGGGCTAGCTTCTTGGAACTGAACTTTCCTGGCTGTCAGTGGCTGGTGTTCCTGGGCCACACTTTGTTTGGGCTTGGTGGGGGCTGGGACTTGCTTCTTCAGCTCTCTGCCCTCTTCCTCATCACACTTCTCCTCCTCAATTATTTTGTTGCTGAGTCCCCCCATCCCTTTGTTTTCTCCCCTTACAAATAACATTTCCTTGTCCACATGGTGCACTGGCATTTTCCTCATGTGCTGGCCTGACTTCCTTAGCGCCATGACTGCTTTTGCCCTGACACTGGGTTCTGGTTTTGGTAACATGTCTGGTTGCAGTAGTACACATTCAATGGCCGAATCTGGCGACGGTGGTGGGACACTGCTGTGGCCGTCCCCAGCGCACACGCGTCCATCGGATGATGGGCACAGTTTAGTGAAGGTAAAAAGCCCCGAGAGGTGGCACCCAGCAGGGCTCTGATGTCGGGTGAAGTCAAGTTGGGGGAGATCTTGCGGATTCCCTGTTGCTTCCAGGAGGACGGTGGGGTGGACCTGGCCAACGCCCAGGTGGGGAGTGTCCGGCGCCGTGGCCAGGTCCTGCCTGCGTTGCTGCAGATGTGGAACACAATCAAGTTGGGGAAGGCCTTGCGCTTTCCCTGTCTCTCTCTGGGTGTTGCTGGGACTGACCCCGACCACTGTAAAGTCGCAGGTGGCCTCCGCCTTGACCAAGTCCTCCCTGCGTTGCTTGGCCTTGTCGGCTGCCAGTTTGGCCAAGGCAGCGATTTGCTTAACGAGCTGCCCGTGGATGGCGCGTGCGTGCACGC
Organism: Perognathus longimembris pacificus; assembly: GCF_023159225.1. Taxonomy (NCBI): domain Eukaryota; kingdom Metazoa; phylum Chordata; class Mammalia; order Rodentia; family Heteromyidae; genus Perognathus; species Perognathus longimembris. Next base: position 19,441,730 of record NC_063176.1, on the reverse strand, counting down.
TGCCTTGCGCACTGGTGGACGTCTTCATGGCGGCCCTGTCCCCTTTGTCGTCCCTTTTGGAACTGCCCCCCGCGGAATGGCCTGCCGCCCGGGCGCTTCCCTCCGGGTGCCCGGCGTGGACACTCTCCGAGCGAGAGGGAATTCTGGGCAGCTGGACTTGCAGGGCTTCGGCCTTCGCCCTGGGAGCCTGGCCGATAACTCCAGTCCCCAGTTTTAGGGGGCTGAGTGTGGTGAACGCCCTGCCGGTGACCCTGCGTTCTCTCCTGTCATTTGCTGCCAGATTGGGCCTGGCAGCCTGGAGTTTAGGGGTGGTACTATCTTCTCCCCCATGACCAGTGGGGAGACCCCGATTTATGAGAGTCAACGAGATGGTCTGGTTGACTTCCTCCAACTTGGAGGTCGCCCCAGTAGGTGGTGGGCTGAGGGGTTCTCCCTTTTGGGGGATCGCAGGTAATTGCATCATTTGGGTCATGGGTGGGGAGACCCAGGGCACCCCTGGCCCCTGGTCAATGGTGGGCCGAGGCCTGGAGGAGGGCCGCCTGGCCACCCGGCCCTGGGCGGCCTGCGGGTCGAGGGCTCGGGGAGGCTCACTCCTGTTGGTGTTGGAGGAGATCCGGCCCGCGGCTCCCTCCTCTTCCGGGGCAGTGGACGCCGCTCTGGGCGGGGGTCTTGGGAGGGCTTCCCGCTCCAGCACCTCGGCGGAGGAGCTGCGATCTGCACTGCGGGTGGAACTGGAGGCCCTGGGCTGTTTCACCTCCTCGGCAGTGCAGGGGACCCCACGAGATGGAGTCTGGGGGTCCCCGCCCTCCACAGCACCGGGGCTCTGGGTGCTCGCTGAGGAGGGCCTGCGCGCTTGCACCTCCTCCTGAGTAGCGGAGGGCCCCGCAGAGGATGGTGGTCTGGGGAGCCTGCCCCCCACGACTGGGGAGCCCATGGAGAAACGCTCCCTGTGGGCGGTGATGCAGGAGGAGGTGGGGCGCAGGGTCCCCTCCTGAGGGATGGAGGGAGGCCCCGCAGGAGGCCTGGTGGCCTGGCCTTCACGTCTGCGGGCACTGGGCTCTGGCATTCTCCTGGTGGTTCTGGAGGCGCGCTTGCCTTGCCCTTTGGGCCCCATTGCCCTGCTCCCCCTTGGGGGACCAGGGAGTTGCTGTTCCTGAGCCTTGGTCTTGGCGATGGTAGGCGCTGACGGGCTCTATGGAAAACTTTTCTAACTCAAAAACCTTCACAAATCACAGTCACAGTATCCTAGCTATACGAGCTCTGGCACAGGCCTGCACTCTCTCCCTAGGATCTGAGCACAGAGAATTCTGGGAACAATGGGCCTAGAATGGGGAGGTGGGGGGGGGGGGGCTGGCAACAGGAATTTGTTGAGCTACTGAGCTCTATGTAGGATATTCTTGTGTATCTCTGTATCTCAGTGTTTTCCAGTAGTTGTTCAAGCCATTTACAGAAGCAGAATTTTGGGGCCAGGCTGACCTAATCTATTCTCCCCAACATTTTCTACCATGTTTCCCTGATCAAGATGGTGTCATCTGTACTCCCTACAACATACATATATACATGTAGTGACAATATGATACTGTATTATTTTCTATAGCCCTGTTTTTCATTATCACTGCATTGGCTCTTAGAGGTCTTCTGTGCTTTCATAGGAATTTTAGGAGTGTTATTTTTCTACTGTAGAGAAGATTTCAATGTAAATTGCATTTAATGTATAGTGTCAATAATACATCTATTTTCACATCATTAGCTCCATTGATTCATGGATACATGTAATCTTTCCATTCTGTGTGATTTCTTCAATATTTTATAGTTTTCATTGTAGTTTCATTCTCATAGGATGTTAATTTATTACTTCCTCATTTCCATGGTGACTTTCACATGAAATTCTTTCCTTTATATATAGTATATATCATTTTAATCTGTAGATTTTTATGTAGTTTATTTTACATAAGCACAGAAATTAACATAAATTTTACTAACATTTTGGTCATTTTTTACATTAAACTAGACTAATAATACTTTTCTTTGCATAAAATTCTACTTAGATCTTTGCCTCCTGCTTGTATGTAGATAACATTTTTTTCTCTGAAAAAGAGGAAATAATACTTTTTTCAGACTAGGACTTTAAAAAACATCTCTTTTTAGTTGTGCAAACTGTTTCAATTGAACATGTCCATTTATGAGTATGAAGCATCTTGAGAAATGTTAACCCTTACATCATTCTCCCCCATTTCTCTTCACCCCTCCAAATTAGATGGTTTCATAATTGTCAAGATTTGAATATGATAAACCTGGCTAGTGTTGAAAAAATATTCAATTTGATTGAACTTTCTAATCTCCTTGGACCTGTCTTTTGCAAATGTATGGATTTGGGAAAACACTTGACTTATATTTTAAATATTTCTTCCTTAACATTATTTTCATGTTGATTATGGCAGTACATATTTGTAATCTCTGCCCTTGAGAGGCTGAGGTAGGAGTCTAGGCCTATGTAGGAAGACACTGCTATTATCTCCTAGGTCATTCATTCTTTGTTAGACATGTGTTCATCTATTTATTTAGTTAGTTATTTTCTGTACTGGCAGTTGAACTCAGGACCTTAAACTTTGTCCCTTCCTCATCTCTTCCCGCCCCCCCCCCCTTCCTTCTTTTTTTGATAGTATGAAGGATTGTGCTCAGGGCCTTGAGCTCAGGCTCTGCTTTCTAACTCACAGGAGGTAACTCAACCACTTGGGCTATGCCTCCACTTCTGCCTTTTTGCTACTTAACCATCCTCAGAGTGCAGCCTCCTGAGTAGCTAGGATTAGACTTATGGCCTATTAGTTGCTGGCTTTCTTTGTTGTTTTTTTTTTAACTAATAGAAATTCTATTTTACTTCATCTTGTAGCTTTTTTATGTGCTGAAATTAACCATCTACTTAGGCATATTTTACATATTTCTTCATTATGTGTTTACTATAGTATTTTTTTTTTTTTTTTTTTTTTTTTTTGGCCAGTCCTGGGCCTTGGACTCAGGGCCTAAGCACTGTCCCTGGCTTCTTCCCGCTCAAGGCTAGCACTCTGCCACCTGAGCCACAGCGCCACTTCTGGCTGTTTTCTATATATGTGGTGCTGGGGAATTGAACCCAGGGCTTCATGTATGCGAGGCAAACGCTCTTGCCACTAGGCCATATCCCCAGCCCCGTATTTACTATAGTTTTTATTTGTAAGTTACTGCCTGACAGTTGCAACCTCCGTTATATCTGGATCTAGTTCTCTGGGTTGCTTTTTAGCTTAACATTCAGTTGCATTTTCTTGCTTTTTAAATTTTGCCTGCATATTGTGATACTTAGATAAATGGGAGAGAACAGTACAGACTCGATCAAGCAGTATTTCCACCTGGCAGTGGACACACTTCTGCAGTCATCCTCATGGTTGTTGTAGGGAATAGAACTGACTCCATCTTGATTAGGGAAACATGGTAGCAATTGTTAAAATGAAGTTAAATATTAGATCAACCTGACCGCAAAATTCTGCTTCCGTAAATGGCTTGCTTAACTTATTTGTTGCTTGCTCTACCCCCTGAAAATCCCCCTACATTTGTGCTATGCTTTTACCTTTATAAACCCCAATTTGATGACTGCTTGGGATCACAGTGCTAATTCCCGAGTCTGAACAGCCCACTGCTGTACTGTCACCGTGTCAGTTCCCGAGTCTGCACTGTTTTCTTGGCTGGTCAGCCTGCTTTTTTTTTGGCCAGTCCTGGGCCTTGGACTCAGGGCCTGAGCACTGTCCCTGGCTTCTTCCCGCTCAAGGCTAGCACTCTGCCACTTGAGCCACAGCGCCGCTTCTGGCCGTTTTCTGTATATGTGGTGCTGGGGAATCGAACCTAGGGCCTCGTGTATCCGAGGCAGGCACTCTTGCCACTAGGCTATATCCCCAGCCCGTCAGCCTGCTTTTTTATGGTTGCAGTTTCAGCTTCTGAGTCTGTGCTGTGTCCCTGGCTGGTCAGTTCACTTTTTGCTTCCCCAATAAATCCATCTTTGCTTGAGGCTGTCTCTGACTGGTGGACTCTTGGAGGGACGTTGAATCTCCTCCCTCGAACCCCGTAACAATGGTAATGTAGAAAAATACTCAGGAGTTGAGCTATGTTTTTGCTTATTTTTACTATGGGTACCTTTAAAGCACGGAAGGCTAAAGTACTCTTTAGAATTCAATCAAACACTTAAGGAAAAGTAAGCATTGATACATCAATAGTTTATAAAATATTACAAAATAGATGAGAATACCTCTCAACATACTATTTGATACACAAGTCAGGTAAAAATATCACAAAAAAGGAGAAGTATAGAAAAAAAATCTCTTCATGAATCTAGATGTGAATATCTTCCAACAATATACTAATAAATAAAATCAGGAAACATTATGCTAGCATAGACTTTTTGTGGTTAATTGGAGATAAGAGTCTCACAGACCTTCCTGCTTAGACTGGCTTTGAACAGCAATCCTCAGATCTCAGCCTCCTGAGTAGCAGGGATTGCAGGCATGAGGTGTTGGCACAGGCTTATAATAATTAATTTCATGCATCAGTCTGTCTGCTTGATCTGAACTGATGTCTGAACAAGTTGTTCAGCTATCTACTTGGATGTTATTTCTCACTGTGTATACAAAGGTGTGTCTGGAAGAAATGAGCATTTGGATTAGTGGACTGAGTAACGTGGATTGCCTTCCCCAGTAAGGGTAAACATTAATGCTGTCTGCTGTGAGCTGAGAAAGAAAAAAAGGACAGCGGAAGGGGATTTACTGTGTCTGATTGAGGTGGCACTAGAATCTCTTAGAGCTACTGCTTCTCTAGATTTCCTGACCTATAGTTTGTAGATAACACACCATGGGTGTTCTCAGCTTCCACAGGTTGAGTCAATACCGCATAATAAATACCTTTCTAGACAAATATGTGGATTCCTCTTTTTGGAGAAGCTTTACTAATGAATATTCCTTGAAGAGTTGAGTTTAATTCTCATCTAGAAACTTGGTTTAAAAAAGCCCAAAGGCAACCATGCACCAGTAGCTACTCCTACAGTCGTAGCTAATCAGGAGGCTAAGTTCTGAGGACTGCAGTTCAAAGTCAGCCTGAGCAGGAAGGTCTGAGACTCTTATCTCCATCAAAAATATGGGAGTAGAGGGCTGGGAATATGGCAAGAGTGCTTGCCTCGTATACGTGAAGCCCTGGGTTCAACTCCCCAGCATCACATATATAGAAAAAGGCCAGAAGTGGTGCTGTGGCTCAAGTGGCAGAGTGCTAGCCTTGAGCAAAAAGAAGCCAGGGACAGTGCTTAGGCCCTGAGTCCAAGGCCCAGGACTGGCAAAAAAAAAAAAAAAAAAATGGAGGTAGAGGTGTGGTTCAGGTGGTCGAGTGGTAGCCCTGAGCCCAAAAGCTCAAGGATAGTGCCTAGGCACTGAGTTCAGACCCCAAGATAGGCAGTGGGGGGGGGGGGGAGAAAGAAAATTAAGCTCAAGAGACATTCTACAAAAGTAAGTAGTGTGTAATTTTTTAAAGTGTCAAAGGCATTAAAGACTACAAGTGACTATCCTGCTATTTCTGGTTGAGAGATATTTAAATAGCATGAAAACTATAAGCAACAGTTGATTCTAAAATGGATTACTTTGCTCTAAAAGAGAATATTGACACAATTAGGCAATACTTATTGGGATTTGAATATTAATATCAATGACCTGATGTATAAGACTGTAATATAGTTAGGAAAGCAAATGTCCTTACATACATGTCATAAATATGCTTTCCAAGAACCACTGGAGTCATAATGATAGACAAGAAAATAAAGAACAGTTTCAGCAAGGCAAAATTTACTTCTGCAAAAGGGTGCTCCATTAGCCAATTATCTGACAAGCAGCACACAAAGACACAGAGCAGGCAGCTGCCCTCCCTTCTTTGCTATTAGCCCTTAATGCTGCAGACTCCCTTGCTTTGCTCAGATTGGTTTAGCTCAGGTTCCTGGATAGTTTGGGTAGATAGAGTTCAATGTATTTACATAAGGTTAAGTTGAAATAAGGTTAACAGTACACAAATATTCTCAAGAGATATCCAGACCCTCAGCCATTTCTTTTTTTTTTTCTTTTTTTTTTTTTTTTTTGGCCAGTCCCGGGCCTTGGACTCAGGGCCTGAGCACTGTCCCTGGCTTCTTCCCGCTCAAGGCTAGCACTCTGCCACTTGAGCCACAGCGCCGCTTCTGGCCATTTTCTGTATATGTGGTGCTGGGGAATCGAACCTAGGGCCTCGTGTATACGAGGCAGGCACTCTTGCCACTAGGCTATATCCCCAGCCCCCTCAGCCATTTCTTGAACAATATGAGGTGTGTCTTAAGCCTATCTTGAAACCAATTTAAGACAAAAGCTTACATTTCAAAGATTATGCCTTATCCCAGAGCGGTCCACTTTTCTTTATCAAGAGCCAAACTACCAGGCCAAAGCAGGAACTTTTAGGCAACACACTTTGGTAGAAAAATAAAAATTTTGGTACCCTGTGTTTCCTATATAGGTTTATCTGAATTAGGGAAGGGGAAGGGGGAATAAGAAAATGGTAATACAAAGGACAAAGGGGGAACTAATGCAACAGTGACACCTGCAAGACAATATGTTGGAAATGAACTTTACAACTTGGGGGGCGTGGAGCGGTAGGGAGTAGGGAAAGTGGGAGAAAAAACAAGGGAGGGGGTAACAAGTTTGACTTACTACCTTACTTACTGCCTTATGTATGTAACTGTAACCCCTCTGTACATATCCTTGACAATAAAAATTATATTAAAAATAAAGACAAATTTTCTCACAAGATGAACATACATATTTTTCGTACATATTTTCATATATACATATACATATACAAACAACTCCCTTTCTAATATCTGAAAACTCCATTTTCACTATAATTTTAAATATTCCCAATTTTCAGTAGATCTTGAAGCTGAATTCAAACTTTTATACCTCAAGGGAGGATTTCAGTTCAAATTGTAGGAAATCTACCACAGAAAACAACCGTAGAAAGACATCCCCATCTAAGCTCTGAAGAAGCTATAAAAGGGAGCCTGTCAGCCAGTCAGTCTCTGTTGGATTTTATCCACCTGGGCCAACTGAATCAACTGGAAGAGTTGAAAGGGAAGAGAGATGGCCTAGTAGTAGAAAGCTATGGGCACACACACAAAAATGTGGACACAGAGTCTCCAAGACATGACAGGGAAGAGTTCGCACTAAGGAAGTTCAAGCTAACTTCAATGTTACTACAGATTTTGGTGTAAGACAGGGTCTTACTATGTGGTCCGGGTTGGCCTTGAATTCATTTGATAGCCCAGGCTAGCCTCACATTTGCGCTCCTCCTGTCTTAGCCTTCTGGGTGCTATGTAACAAAACACCCACCTAATACTACTGCACCTAGTATTCATTAATATATAAAAAAGCATTCCTTCACAAAAGCATACTCTCACTTTTTCACACCACCATCTACCACTAAAAATGCTGACAATAACTCTAAAAAGATTTTTAGGTAGATAGCAGACAATACCTTGTCTAATCTGACCTTTTTTTGGCTGGGCACTGGTGACATACTTCTGTAATCCCAGCTACGCAGAAGGCTGAGATGCAGACAATCATAGTTTGAGGCCCAGACAGAAAGGTCTTTGAGATTCCATTGAAAAGCCAAAATGACTCCATTTTCAGGCAGTAGCCATTTTGTTGACTGTTTAAACTATGAGTAACCCAAAGCCCACCTCAATTCCAAGGACTGCTGACTTGTTTGTGCTGAAACTGCTAAACCATAACTCACTGGGGACAGAACAAAGCCATTTTGGAGTCAGGCTCCACTTTGTACTAAATTCCAGGGAAGGGCTATGCTAGCCTGAAAGAAGCAGGCCTGCTCAAGGTCTGGGACAATGCTTTATTTCTAACTAGTCTTGATATGGAAAGTACGGGGCCCGGCTGACCTGGAAAATGTTGTGTTGCATCTGTGACTCAAGGCTAAGTTCTGTCTCAGTATTGCTATCTGCATCCTGCTATGGAAATGTTATTCTTACTTGAAGGTTAAGACTACTAGAATTTAGATTATTTTTCTCTATACTGCTTAGGAACTAGAACATACCCTGCAGCCACCTGTGTGTGGTTTTTGCCTTTATAAACCCTGTAAGATTTCAGCTCGGGGCTTTCCTCCTAATCTCTGCTGCGTCAGAGTGCAGGACAAGGCCCGAGCTGCAGCCCGCCTGAATAAAGCCTTGCTTTTGCATTTCTTCTTGGTCTTCTTGGTGGATGTCTCATGACTTGGGCATAACACCATCTGCAAAGCAATCAGCTAAAAGCCACCTGGATGCATGGGTCAAGTGGTAGAGCATCAACCCTAAGCAAGTAAAGCAAGTTGGAGGCCCTATTTTTTGAAAGCAAAAAAACCCCAACCCTGAATATTCGAAATCAAAATACATCAGCCTAGCTTCAATTTGAATACTCTTCTGTGTCATGAATACGATCATCTGATTGGTTATTGTGTGCCAGACAATATGCTGTGCACTGAAAAAAAATGATTTACGATACTGTACCCGTTTCTTGTAAACTTCAAGTGAGGCAGATTTGCAGACACACTGAAAATTGATCATAAATGCCATTTTAAATACCAAGTCCTGTGGAAGCAAAGTCCTAGAGGAAGGATGTAAACTCCTATCTGGGCTCTCTGCACAAACGGGAACCTTTGCTGTCTTAGGAGGAGAATTAAAGTGGCTCACTGGGCTGACTGAAGAAGCAGCACAAAAGGCCTGGGAGCAGAAGGCATGGAGGCAGAGGGCATGGGGTCACCCACGTTCGGACTTTCCAGCCCACGTGTAAACAGAATTCATTGGTAAATGAACTGGTAGACAGAATTCATTGGGGAAAGTGACAGGGACCAGGCAGAAGAGAAAAGTGGTGCGGGGCTATGAGTATAAGAATTTTAAACAAAGTCACAGTGAGCAAGTGAAAAATTAGACCTTCATTTATTTTAAGTGGAAAAGGGGACAGAAAAATATTAAATGGAGAGGACAGGACTCTGACACTGAATCTATATGATGAGGTAAGAAAGCATTTATGACTGTGGGCTCCTTTTCTTCAAGTCCTTCGGTGTTGAAGAAGCTGTTGAAAGGACAATGGTGGGAAGTAGCAAGGAAATTGTGAGGGTACAGATGGCAAGGTTTTTTTGTTTTGTTTTGTAAGTGCTGAGTATCCAACTCAGAATCATGGCGTGACAGGCAAGCATTCTACCCCCAAGCCACAACCCCAAACTAGAAAAACCAGGCTATCAGATCCAAGTACTTGTGGGCTTTATTAAAAGAATAACCATGTGATATTAAACATATGAAAATCACTATGTTTTCAAATGTGAGAATATAAAAACTACTTACATATAAAATTTAAGGGCATGTAGCATCCCAACTTGGTTCTAGCTTTCAAAATGTACTTACATTAAGAAAGTATTTATAGGAGGCAGATAGATAGTCCTTAAAATGTAAGGGAAATAGTCATTCTTTTTGTTGCTGACAGAGCACAAAGCTGTCATGTCCAGTATGTGGGCCCTCAGAAACTCTACTCCAAAGGAGGATTCCTGGAAGACAATGTAGGCATCTCACAGTCATAAGCCACATGACCTATTCCTGACCAATACGAGTCGAGGAGACAGGAGGAAAGGTTTGCAGTGAGAACCTATGAATGAATTCAAGTCTCTACAGGGGACAGAAAAATGTTCCCATCTTCTTCCTCTGGTTGCTACCAGCTTGGAATGAGAACCTATGAATGAATTCAAGTCTCTACAGGGGACAGAAAAATGTTCCCATCTTCTTCCTCTGGTTGCTACCAGCTTGGAATGGGTGTGTAGACTGCCCCTGTCATCATAATAGCAGCCCAAGAAGAAAGCTAGCACTAATAAAAGCAGGAAAGAATGTGCACCCCTGGTGACAGACGCACTGGACTCTGCCCTTCACTACCCTCCTGTAATGAAGTCTTGTACATTTCCTCATTGGCTAAAGCCATCTGAATGAAGGTTTCCTGTTATTCATGGCCCGACACTTCCCAATGTGAAAAGAGTAAGAGAATATGGTAGAGAAAAGTAAACATGAGCAGGTGGTTGTGATGTGTTTTCTGAAATTTCCCCCCTTAGTAAAGCAATGCAATCCCCAGGAGTTTGAAACTCCCTTTGACGTTTGCAACATCGCCTCCCTCTGCAATGTCGCTCACCATTTATAACACGATCACATGTAACCATCTGTTCTCTCAGAAAGTATGGCTGAAAGAAACAAGAAAGAAGCTGCCGAATCTAGACACTACCTCCGGTTACAGTGCACACAGGTGGTTCCTGTTTGACATCCAATTTTGAGGTTGTGGCAGGAAATTTTTCCCCATAGGAGTCTGTGTAGCTGGCACTTGCAGGAAATCATCGGACAATTGGTTAATGATTTTCAAAAAATAAAAGCAAGGAAGTGCTTTTTAAAAATTGGCCTTTACTTATTTGTCTTCTGGCCATATTGAGAGCATACCTGCCTATTTTTAATAGCCTGAAAAATGGCATATGCAAAGTGCTAGGCACAACACATGGTATTATTTATGGTCATTATTAGCAGTGTTTATTTCAGAGATCAAAATACCATGCTAACTCTGCACTGACTGTTGCAGTGTCTCTAAAGCTCCTGCTAGTTGATTTGTGCCAAATCTACTTGCTTTCCTATAGCTTAATTTTGTTTTTCTCTTTACAAGATACTTGAAACATTTAATGTTGGGGCTAATGCAGGACTTCATACACAAGCAGTCACCTTGGCATTTTTTATCACAAAAAACCCATAAGAGAAAGCTGGTAAGCCGAGTGAACTTCCTGGACGGAGAGGTTTTTCTGTCAAAGTTGGGAGGGTTTGATCATCCACCATCTTCAGAGTTTGACCGTTGAGCTGGACAGATCTGCAACGGTGAAAGATACACCGGAGTGAGTCAAGTACATGGACTATGACCTCTACACAACTTGTGAAAGGTTTCTTAGACCACCACCAACAAACCCAGAGACCATATGTCCTGAAAAGACCAAAATATATAACAATTTATATAAGTATATATTAGGGGTACTTAGGTTTGAAGCCAGGGCCTCTCATGTGTTTGGCAGTGGCGCCAACATTTGACCCATGACCTCAGCCCTTCTTTGCTTTAGGTCATTCTTCAGATAGGATTAAGATTTTTGCTGGAGGACCAGCCTTGTACCATGATTCTTATCCCGTTGGGCTCCTACACAGCTGGCATGACAGGGAACTGCCGTCACAAACCACTGTCCTCCCAATTTGTGCTTCCTGGAGTGGAAAGGATTACAGGCAGGAGCCAGTGTGGTCAGCCAAAGCCTAAACTAGTTACAGAAAAAAGAGCATGCACGATCTACACTAGGCAAAATGATGTAGGTATAAAAAGGAAAAACATTCTGAATTCAGCCAAAGCGAGGAAGGAAACTTTTTTCAAGGGGAAGAGGATTTGAATAACATCCGACTTATCCACACAAACTTACCAAGCTCGAAGTGAGTGGAAGAACACCATCCAAGTACTCCAGAATAACAATTTACAACCTCGGATCAAATATCCAGCGAAATTGGAGTTCACATTCGAAGGGAGAACCAGATCTTTCCACACCAAAGAGGAGCTAAAGGAGTATGTGAATAAAAAACCAGCCCTACAGCGAATATTAAGAGGGGAACCCTACCCAACAGAGATCGTAAAAGACACACAGACAGAATCAGAAAGAAACTTCAATAGCCAAAGTCCAACAGAAAGAACAGCTCACTAAAGACAAGAAAAAAAAAAAAGAGGAAAAACAGCCCACCAAGAAAATGGAAGGAGAAAAAACACCCTTATCCTTGATCTCTTTAAATATAAATGGTTTAAACTCCCCGATAAAGAGGAGCAGACTGGCAGAATGGATTCGCAAACAAAAAGTTGACATCTGCTGTCTACAAGAGACCCACTTTACAGCAAGGGACAAAAACAGGCTTCGAGTGAAAGGATGGAGCAAGATCTACCAAGCAAATGCACCCACCAAAACGGCAGGTGTAGCCATTCTGATCTCAGACAAGCTGGACTTCTCTTTAAAGTCCACTCAAAAAGACAAAGAAGGGGGGCTGGGGATATGGCCTAGTGGCAAGAGTGCCTGCCTCGGATACACGAGGCCCTAGGTTCGATTCCCCAGCACCACATATACAGAAAACGGCCAGAACCAGCGCTGTGGCTCAAGCGGCAGAGTGCTAGCCTTGAGCAGGAAGAAGCCAGGGACAGTGCTCAGGCCCTGAGTCCAAGGCCCAGGACTGGCAAAAAAAAAAAAAAAAAAGACAAAGAAGGACACTACATATTAATACAAGGAAAAATCCAGAATCAAGAAATCACGGTGATAAATGTATACTCACCAAACAAAAGAGGCCCGACATATGTCAAGCAAATTCTCAAAGAATTACAGAGCAAGATAGACGCAAACACAATCATAGTGGGTGACTTTAATACTCCTCTCTCTCCAAGAGACAGATCCAACACCCAGAGGATTAGTAAGGGAGCTGAGGACCTAAAAAACACCATTTCCCAAATGGATCTAACAGACCTATATAGAACCTTTCACCCTACAGAGAACCAATACACCTTCTTTTCAGCAGCCCATGGATCATATTCCAAAATAGACCACGTCATAGCCCACACAAAGAACCTCAGCAAATACAAAAGTATTGACGTCATTCCATGTATTATATCTGATCACAGTGGATTAAAGGTAACCCTCAACAACAAAGGATACCACAGAGCCTATACACACTCTTGGAGGCTAAACGCCACACTGCTATCCAACACTTGGGCCACAGATCATATTAAAGATGAAATCAACGAATTCATAAGCCACAATGACAAAGAAAACACATCACAAAGAAACCTATGGGACACAGCTAAGGCAGTACTGAGGGGCAAGATCATTGCACTCAGCACCCACATTAAAAGAATGGAAGCAGAGCAGGTGAATACCCTCACGATGAAACTAAAACAACTGGAGAAACAAGAAATGACAGAATCTAAAACGACTAGGAGGGGAGAGATCACAAAGATTAAAGAAGAGATAAATCTGATTGAAAATAGAAAGACCAGTCAACAAATAAATAAGACTAAAAGCTGGTTCTTTGAGAAAATAAACAAAATTGACAGACCCCTTGCAAGACTTACAAAAAAAAGAAGAGACTCATATTCGTAAAATCAGGGACTCCACAGGAAAAATTATAACAAGTACACACGATATTCAAACAATCATAAGGAGCTATTTCCAAAACCTCTACTCAGCACAATAATTTTACAGAACAATAATTTTACAGAAATGGATCAATTCTTAGAGAAGTACAAACTGCCCAAACTGAACCAAGAAGAAATAAATCAACTAAATAAACCAATAACTTACAGTGAGATACAGGAGGTAATCAAGAACCTCCCTACTAAGAAAAGCCCAGGCCCAGATGGGTTCACCAACGAATTCTACAAAACCTTTAGTGAGGAGCTAATTCCAATACTCCTCAAACTCTTCCGTGAAATAGAAACGGAGGGAGAAATCCCAAACTCATTCTACGAAGCTAATATCATACTCATTCCCAAACCAGGCAAAGATCCAACAAAAAAAGAGAACTACAGACCAATATCACTAATGAACACAGATGCAAAGCTCCTCAATAAAATATTAGCTAACAGGATACAGAAACGGATCAAGAAAATCATACATCATGACCAAGTAGGCTTCATCCCTCAGTCACAAGGATGGTTCAACATCCGTAAATCAATCAACGTAATTCACCACATAAACAGAACTAAAATCAAGAATCACATTGTTATCTCAGTCGATGACCAAAAAGCCTTTGACAAAATACAACATCCATACTTATTAAAAGCTCTGGAGAGAACATGAATAGATGGAACATTCCTCAAAACAATAAAAGCCATATACAACAGACCAACTGCTAATATCATATTAAATGGAGAGAAACTTAAATCATTCCCACTAAACTCAGGAACAAGACAAGGATGCCCACTCTCCCCACTTCTGTTCAACATAGTGCTGGAATCCCTAGCCATAGCAATAAGGCAAGAAGAGGACATCAAAGGGATCCACATCGGCAAAGAAGAAATCAAGTTATCCCTATTCGCAGACAACATGATCTTATATCTGATGGACCCAAAAAACTCAGTACCCAAACTCCTACACCTAATAAACCAATTTGGCAAAGTAGCAGGATACAAAATCAATCCACAAAAGTCAGCAGCTTTTCTGTACACCAGCAATAGACAAACAGAAAAGGAAATTATGGAAACAATTCCATTTACAGTAGCCAAAAAAAGAATAAAGTACCTAGGGATTAACTTAACCAAGGACGTGACAGACCTATTCAATGAAAACTACAAAAATCTAATAAGGGAAATCAAAGAAGACACAAGGAGATGGAAAGACCTCCCATGCTCATGGGTAGGCAGAATCAATATAGTGAAAATGGCCATATTGCCCAAATTGTTATACAAATTCAATGCAATACCTATCAAAATCCCAGCCACATTCTTCACTGAAATAGAGAAACCAATCCATAAATTCATATGGAACAGCAAAAAACCTAGAATAGCCAAAGCAAATCTAGGCAAAAAAGCAGTGCAGGAGGTATCACAATACCAGAATTCAAGCTCTACTACAAGGCCATCATAACAAAAACAGCATGGTATTGGTATAAAAACAGATCGGAAGACCAATGGATTAGAACTGAAGACCCAGAAATAAAACCGCACTCTTACAGCCAACTGATATTCGACAAAGGAGCTAAAGACATACAATGGAATAAACATAGCCTCTTCAACTATTGGTGCTGGGAGAACTGGGCAGCCATATGCAGAAAACTCAAAGTAGACCCAAGCCTATCACCATGCACCAAGATCAACTCAAAATGGATCAAGGACCTCAACATCAGACCTAAATCCTTGAAACTACTGAAGGACAGAGTAGGAAAGTCAGTAGAACTTATAGGCACAGGCAG
Source organism: Perognathus longimembris pacificus (assembly GCF_023159225.1). Taxonomy (NCBI): domain Eukaryota; kingdom Metazoa; phylum Chordata; class Mammalia; order Rodentia; family Heteromyidae; genus Perognathus; species Perognathus longimembris. Next base: position 19,426,669 of record NC_063176.1, on the reverse strand, counting down.
GAACTTCCTGAATAGAGTCCCAGGGGCACAACAAATAGGGGAAAGACTCGACAAATGGGACTACTACAAATTAAAAAGTTTCTGCACAGCTAAGGACATAGCCACCAAAATAGAAAGACAGCCAACGATATGGGAAAGGATATTTACCAGCACAGCAACAGACAAAGGCCTGATATCGGTCATCTACAGAGAACTCAAAAAACTAAGCCCCTCCAAGCCCAATAAACCTATTAGGAAATGGGCAAAAGAGCTAAAGAGAGACTTCACAAGAGAAGATATAAAAATGGCAAAGAAACATTTGAGGAAATGTTCAACATCCCTGCTAGTAAAGGAAATGCAAATAAAAACAACCCTGAGATACCACCTCACCCCAGTTAGAATGGCCTATACTCTGAACTCAGGAAACAACAAATGCTGGAGGTGCTGTGGGGAAAGCGGAACCCTTCTCCATTGTTGGTGGGAGTGCAAATTAGTACAACCACTTTGGAGAACAGTATGGAGGTTTCTCAAAAAGCTCAATATAGACCTACCCTATGACCCAGCCATACCACTCCTAGGCATCTATCCTAAACAGCAATATCCAAGATATCAAAAAGACATTTGTACTTCCATGTTTATCGCGGCACAATTCACAATAGCCAAAATATGGAAACAACCCAGATGCCCCTCCACAGACGAATGGATCCAAAAAATATGGTACTTATACACAATGGAATACTACATAGCGATTAGGAATGGTGAAATATTGTTATTCGCAGGGAAATGGTCAGAACTCGAACAAATAATGTTGAGCGAGACAAGCCTAGAACACAGAAAACAAAGGGGCATGATCTCCCTGATATATGACTGTTAACAAAGGGAGACGGAGAGACAGTAGAGACCAAGTCTGTGAATACTGTATATATTCTTGATACATTGTATATTGCATATATGTCAACCTGACCTAGACAAGGGATAGAAAAACAGGTGGTAAGATATCACAAGAAATGTACACACTGCCCTACTATGTAACTGCACCCTCTTTGCACAACACCTTGTAAAAAAATTTATGTCCAATTAATAAAAAAAAATAAAAAGGAAAATCATGATGATTTCTGAAGTAGAAATTTCACTTGATGGAAAATAATTGAAAACATTTTATAAGGCATATATATATATACATATATATGTATATACATATATATGTATATATGTATATACATATATACATATATATGTATATATATATATGGTAAACTTTTCTAACTTAGAAAATGTAAATTTCCATTTGAAACAATGTCCTAAACTGTCTAACCTCTTTCTCAAAAACATAAGTCCTCGTGACCTTTTATTAGTGAAGTGCTTTGGTAGATTGTATTCTGTTTCAGTGAAACAGAAACAAATTTGTTTGACTAAACCACAGAGAAAAAAATATGCCTTCTGTGTAGTGCTGGAATGAAAATTCAAAACTGAGTTCAAAAATAAAAAATAAAGACCAGGTTTATTTCTTATACACATTACTATTTAAATAAAATCAATGTTTACTCAGGAAAAAATCCAATTTAGACAAGAGCCTATGAAGAGCTTTATGAATTAAAGCTTTAATTCTACTGATAGTTACTTCCTCAGTCCTCTATTATGATTATGTCTAACATTTTCTCAGATGCCTTTTGTATCACAAAAGCTAGCAATTTTTATTGTTGAAAATTTAGATTTAATGTTAGTTACACTTATATTTAATACATATATGTAGAACACTTCTAAGTGCCTGTCAGCCAGTAAGCACCATGGTAGTACTGTCATCACCATGACTCGTCCTCAACTCCTCCCATTAGCCCCCAGATCCACCCAAACCTAAACTCCCTGCTCTAGAGCTATAATGGGCCACTCGCACTCACCATTAGCCCTAGAGCTATATAAGCTACCACCTGGATAAGGTGCAGAAGCCAGCCGCCATGTTGCTCCCCCTCCCGTGGGAGCTATGGCCCCACTAATAAACCTCCTTATCAACCTTCTTCTCCTGTCTGTGACTATCTCCATATGGTCCCCTGGGATGGCTGGGACATATTCTTTCAGTTATAATGTAAATGTTCTCTTGCAACATGACTCTTTTGCCCTAACACATCCTACTATTTGTTCACATGGTTTAACATTGGTCCACTGTGTTGTTTTAATGGCTACATAGGATTCCATACTGTGAGTATGTTCATTTACTCATTTGATCCTCCTGTTAGTTTGTTTTCACATAGCCTTACAATGTATTTTTCATTTTGCAAGAGATCCCAACTCCTGTTCTTATTAAGGATCTGTGAAAACAAAAGCTGGTTTTTACTTAACCTCAGTTAGATGCTCAGCTCCGGGTCTGGTAACTTAAAATATCAATAACACACCCATGACTGAGCAGGAGGCAATCAAGCCTGAGTTGCAGCAGGACTCCGTCCACAGGTGTCAGCTCTTATTTAATTGCCTATATCAAATCAAGTTTTAGGTGGGGGATGGGAGGAAATATCATGACCACCATCAGGAAACCACAAACCAAAATATGTCCTGAGAACATCTCTACACCATGGTAGTCAAGAAGTGTTTTGCATGACATTAGAAACATTGTAAAGGTACATATGAAAGTTCCAGAAATGCCTTGGGGGAGGGTATTTTGCTACCCTAATTTAAAAGTAAGTCTGCTGGCTGTGAATGAACACTGCTGTGGGTGAGGTAGGTAACACAGTCAGATTGTCAGGTGGCTGCAAGTTTGCTGGGCACACACAACGCATGCTGGGCATTTCACAGCAAACTGGGCAATAAGGGTGGGGCTATGGTTGCATGCAGTTGCTTTTGCAGACAGTACATGAAGATAAGGAAGTAGAAGACACATTTGTCAAACTTCAGATGAAATAAAGTGCTAAGGAATTAATAAACAACAGGGTTTGGCAGACTTGTGAGTACCAGGCACCATTTGTCTATCTAAGATAAATATAAATTACTGATTTCCTATTAAAAATATTTCCCTCAAATATTCATTGAGCACTTAGTACTCAGGACTCTCTTAGGCACTATATTAGAGTTGTTTAAAAATTTATTTTCACCAAAAACTGCTTGTCAAATGGTATTTCCCACAGGTTTGGTTCAGCGACCCAACAGTATGTAACTAAAACCAAACAACTACTCAACATATAAAGGTCAAAAATTGACCTCTCAGTGGAATACAATAGCTCAAAAGCTAGGTATGTACATTCATATAAGACTACTATTGACATATTATCTAATATTGACATTACATTTAAAGCCCTAGGCGAATTTTCTTGGGCTTGGCCACGTGGATACTGTATATGTTCTTGATACATTGTGTATTGTATATATGTCTACCTTACCTAGAGAAGGGAAAGAAAAACAGGGCGTAAGATATCACAAGAAATGTACACACTGCCCTACTATGTAACTGTACCCTTTTTGCACAACACCTTGTCAAAAAGTTTGTATTCAATTAATAAATAAATTAAATAAAAAATTTATTTTCAGGGGCTGGGAATATGGCCTAGTGGCAAGAGCGCTGGCCTCGTATACATGAAGCCCTGGGTTCAATTCCCCAGCACCACATATATAGAAAACGGCCAGAAGTGGCGCTGTGGCTCAAGTGGCAGAGTGCTAGACTTGAGCAAAAAGAAGCCAGGGACAGTGCTCAGGCCCTGAGTCCAAGGCCCAGGACTGGCAAAAAACAAAACAAACAAAAAATTTATTTTCAGGAGGTGGAACTGGGGGTCAAGAAGTAGAGTATTAGCCTTGAGCAACAAAGCTCAAGGACAGCATCCAGGCCCTGACTTCAAGCCCCAGGACCAGCACAAAAAAGTATTTTTAGAGTGACCATTGCTAAACTCTTTGAGGTTATTAATAGGGGCAAAGTGTACAAACTGTGTAACTATCAGATGGATTTGGGATTCTTCTTTTGCAAAATATAGAAAGAAGAGTAAAGCTGACATATGCTTATTAGAGAGTAGTTAGAGGAAAGAAACATTTTCTATAATTTTATGGAAATTATAGAAATGAAACCCATTATCAAAATGTAATCGAATCTGGCCCAAGAAATAAAAAAGAATAATTGGGCACAGCCAGATGGGCAGAAGACAATCCAATGGTCCTTCAAATGGGGAAAATGGTGTGCTCAGACCATAAATGACAACAAAGGAGTGCCATGTTCAGAAGCAGCAGTGCAGGTATAGGATGCCAGGGTCAGGAAGGGACAGAACTAGAAAGCGCAGCAACCTCCCTGAAGCAGAAAACCCCAATCTACTTCCAGCTAAGGGAACTCATGGACCTGCAATTGCGAGTGTACCTACTTTAGTGAGAGGGACTAGGGGTAGGGTTCAGAGGTCAAGGGAGAGCTTGTGCATAGCATGCACAAGAATTTGATCCCTAGCACTGAAAAATAAAAAGAAGCCAGAAACTCAGACATGTACTTGTTAATTGGTAAATGTCTACGATTATTTTAACACAAGAATTAGCATAGAGTGCACACAAACCTCCCTTGCCAAAAAAATAAATACATGGAGGCAAATCCTCCAAACCAGTTTGTTTCTAGGCATGAGGTATAGTTTTTTTGGCCTTTCCACTAAAGAACAGAAATAAGAGCCTGGCTCCTTGCCAAAAAGTTCAGTGTCCTTAAGACATGAAGATCCTACAGAGCCAGAGCAGCTGAATGGCCTTGGACAGGTGGACGGGCATGCATAAAGACACCTCCAGCTCCACAACTGCCATGCTTTTACTTCCCCAAAACTTCTTTCCTTAGTGGCATCAGACATGAATATGCTAAAAATATATTCATTTTCAGAAAGGATCATACTAGAAATAGAGAGAAATATGTTACCCAAAGTTGCATTATTTATAGCAGGAATAAAAAAATCAAATAATAGCAAATAGTTAAGGAATCCAGTATATTTGATAAAATACGTAGCCTATTAAAAGTATCTACACAGAGCCAGGCATGGTGGGTTTTGCCTATAATCCTAGCTACTCAGGAGGCTGAGCTTGGGGACTGTGGTTCAAATCCAGCTCAGGTAAGAAAGTCTATGAAACTTTTATCTGCAACAAGTTACCAAAAAGCCCAAAGTCAAGCTGTGGTTCAAGTGGTAGATTACTAGCCAAAGCAAAAGAAGTTCAGTGGCAGTATCCAGGCAATCAGTTCAAGCCCCAGGACAGGCACATATGCACACAAAAATACCTATAAAGGTAGAAAGGGAGTAGCTAAAATGTGTAGATTCTTCTTCGTCCCATTAGAGGTAACATAATTGTAGCTATAATTAAAAAAATTGTCTGAGCTAAGTGTGGTAGTATATACTTATAAGTGCCAGCTGTCAGGAGGCCAAAGCAGGAGGCCGGTGGGTTTGAGGCCGGAGGGTTTGAGGTCAGCCTGGGCTATGCAGTGTTCAATGTTAATAATGCTTGCCTGTGTTTACTGTATTGGCACACATGTCAATGTTAATACTCACCAAAAACATCAAGTGTATGCCACTTGAAAAGATGGAGGAAGATGGTGAGAACTTTACACTTTTCTTGTGTGTGCATGCATGTTCAGGCACATGCTAGTGCTGGAGCTTACACTCAGGATCTAGATGCTGTTCCTTAGCTTTTTTGCTCCGTGCTGTTGCACTAACCACTTGAGTCACATCTCCAGTTTCAGGTTTGGCTTCCAGCGGGAGACTACCAAGACTCATATTGGGTGGGCGCTAGGACCCTGTAACCTCCACACCCCTGGCTCTCTGCAGGGAAACCTGACCTATTTTAAGACAACAGACCAAACGCTGGGCCCCCTCTGAAGTGCATGCCCATTCCCCATCCCGGAGGCTTAAATTCGGAGTTCCCTGCCCTGGCCAGACTGGACCAAGCACCCTCCCAGCTGCTGGTGGAGAGTTCCCTGGTCCAGGGTGGAACCAACCACCTAAGAGGAGAGGCCCAACTGGGGACGCACACCCGTGGGAGCCCATTCCTACCGAGGCCCACACCCATCCCAAAGGCTTGAATTCAGTCTTCCCAGCTCCGGCTGCAGGCCTGACCCAGCTCACTGGCCAGAGTCCGAGTGTGCAGGCACAAGCGCTGATCAGGGATTAGTTCACCCGTGTGAGCTGTCCAGGGCAAGCTGTCAAACCCTGGCCATGGCCCTGCCAATCCCTGAACTCAAATGCATAAATCACAAGGAAAGACTACCAGACTCAAAAACAAGCAAGACAACAAACCAAATCCAAAAGCCAAAAACAATAATCCAGGGAAGGTCCCCAGTGAGAGTGAAGAAGATGGAGGACAAGAAAACGATTAAAGAAATGGTGACAGAATTGGCCAGTAAAATAAAAAAGGAGACGCAAAAACAACTTCAAGAGCCCAAAGAAGATCCAGAACTCCCCCAAAGATATGGAGCTATAATAGAAACACTAAACACCACATTAAAAGACGAATTAACACTATGAGAACTGATCTTGGGAGCATAAAAAGTTCAATTTCCACATTGAAAACCACAATGGAATGCCTAGGTAACAGAATAGGCAAATGGAAACAAAGTATCAAGAGTCAAAGATAAGACAGAGGACCTAGAACAAAAAGTCAGAGGAATGAAAAAAAAAAAAAAACACTCAGAACCTATCAAAGGGAAATCCAAGAATTGGCAGACTCAGCCAAGAAATCTAATTTAGTTGGGATGATGAAGGGGAAGAATTCAATACTAAAAGCATCAAGAACCTATTCAGTAAAATAATAACAGAGAATGTCCCCAATCTTAAGAGAGAAAATCTCACCTACCTGATAGAAGCATACAGAACGTCTAGGAGATAGGATCCAAGAAGAAACACTTTTGAGACACATCATAGTAAAAACATTAGACTTGAAGAGCAATAGGTTGATTTAAAATGCTACAAAGTCAAAGAAGAGCTATATTACAATGGAAAAAAATCAGTATCACTGCAGATATCGCTACAAAAATTCTCAATGCAACGAGAGATTGGAATGGTATAATCCAAGCCCTAATGATCAGCAACTGCCAGCCCAAACTAGTGTGCCCAGTGAAGCTATCATTTACATTTGATGGTGTAACTAAAACTTTCCATGACAAAACAAAAATTAAAGGAACTCATGAACACTAAACCAGCATTACAAAGAATACTAAAGGGAAGTATACAATCTGAAGAAAGCAATAAAAATCAAAGCGGCCTGAAGGTTCCTTGAAAAACCAAACGCAGACCTTCCCTACGATCCAGCCATACCACTCCTAGACATCTTACCCTGAGCGTCATGAACCAGGATATGGTAAGGACACCTGCACATCCATGTACACTGACACACTATCACAATAGCCAAGATATGAAAGCAACCCAGGTGCCCCACAATAGATGAGTGGATCCAAAAAATGTGGTACTTATACACAATGGAATTTTACACAGCCATTAGAAAGAATAAAATAGATCATTTGCAGGGAAATGGATGGAACTGGAACAAATCATGTTAAGTAATTTGATTAGAGAGACAAACGATGCATGTTCTTCCTGATATGCAGAAGTTATATCTAAAATGCTCTGGCAAATGACAAATTACACAGGATTCTAGATACTCACGTACAGTGAGACCAAAAGAAAATAGTCTTAGGAGAGAATCACTAAGATGCAATACCCAAGCACCTTTCCATACGTATATAAAATAATATACATACTGAAATGAACTCCAAAGATATGGAAACAAAGGAGTTTTTTTTTCTTAATTTGTTTTTTCTTTTGCTGATGACTCTGTATTCACAGCCACATTTGTGGGAGGGTGGGGGAGGGCACAGAATCGGAGGAAAAAGGGTGAAGATGTGCAGCAGTGGATTGCACTGGATATTGATGAAAGTGAACTGTGCAACTCATGGGTGGAGATGAGACGGAGGGAATGGGTTAGAGTGAGGAAATGTACTTACTACCTGACATATGTAAATGTAACCCCACTGTGTATCACCTCTAAAGTAACAATAAAAAAACTGTTTAAAAAAAACTATTTGAATTACTGTGAGAGACGCACATCTAGCTTACCTTCCATGGCATTTTATTACCATGCCCTTATTAGCAATTACGTATGATGCTTTGATTTGGTGACTGTATCACCAAGAACCCTTGTCTTTTCCAAGAAAACCATCTAAATGTAAGTGGACTCTGTTGTATCAAGTTATTTAAAAAATGTAGGCTATTTTTTAAGATAATGGATAGGTTGTGCCATATCCTTCTGCTTTGGGCTCTCAGCTGTTATATTTGAATTAGTAAGTATTTATAAATACATTTCCTGGATGTTAAATGGACTAGAACTTGAAATAATTGCTTTTTTGTTTGTGGGTTCTTTTTGCCTCCCTTTCAAAAGTCTCTATCATGAAAAACACCAATAAAACTATAGGATGTTTAAAATACACACACACACTCACATACACACTCACAACTCACTTGGAAAGCAGTCCGTCAGGTCCTGAAGGTTTGACAAGATACTTATCCACTTGTTTGTTAAATAACTGATCTGGTAGCCGCAAGCGCTTGGTGACATTGTAGAGATTCAGGGCATAGAGAGTTAAATCTCCTTCTTGATACCTTGGGCTACAAGAAAAGAGGTTCATTAAACTGTTTATGCAGTTCGAAAAATAAAGTACTTGAAGGCAAGTACAGTGATAGATATTAAATGTTGACATCCATAATAATAATATCGGGTCCTATTAATACCTTTCTCTTTATGTATTTGGCACTCATATTTTGAAAACAATAAAAAACATTGCTCTTCACATCACTGCTCTCAGAGCCAGAGCTCTGAGCACTTTGCTGCTTTGCCAGTCAGAATTCCTAGAAATCCAGTTAGACCACCTCATTTTAAGTTTAAGAAGTTTTAATGGTGAAAAGTAAATTTTGTGAGTTGAGGGAAATTTGGGTTATAAACCATTAAGCAGGAGCTATTACTAGTTTCATAAAAAGACTAAAACAACAACAAAAATATGTATTGACACATTTCAGAATGTGTCCATTCAAACCATCCTCCCACCCTTGGGTAGGGTCACTATCCAGTGTTCTCAGGCCCCAAAGGAAGGGACTGCTAGGTGTCTTTAGATAAGAGGAGTACTTTAGTGTCATTTAGTGTCAAGAATGACAAATTCAAACTAAGAAGGAGAGAAAACTCTATGAGGTGTAAGAAATTGTTTTGGTACCAAAAGCCAGAGCACAGAGCTGCAAGACTCTAAGTGGTCTTTCCATTCTAGAAACTATGCTGCAGCTTTTGAAAATAAAGTTATTATTGTCCTCCCTGCTCAGATTCTTTTTCTTTTCCCTTAGTAAATTTATCACATATGATGCAAGGAGATATGAATAGTCTTATAATTGTTTATTCACAGTAACTCATTCCTTTTTACATCCACTCAGTCCTTTGGTGAATTAACTACTCATATAAATATAACTGTTTCCTTCACGTGGTAACACATCTTATTTACTAAACTCAGAATATATTTCCTTTCTTGATTATGACAACCACAACATTATATAAACATTTTGCTGGGACTGCAAATGCCATTATTTAAGCAATGTTTTTTTGGTTTTTGGTTTGCCCGTCCTGAGGCTTGAACTCAGGGCCTGAGCACTGTCCCTGGCTTCTTTTTGCTCAAGGCTAGCACTCTGCCACTTGAGCCACAGTGCCACTTCCAGCTTTTTCTATATATATGGCGCTGAGGAATTGAACTCAGGGCTTCATGTATGCGAGGCAAGCACTCTTGCCACTAGGCCATATTCCAAGCCCTAAGCAATGTTTTTTGCAGTTAGATTCTGACATTATGTTATAATAAATATGAAAGTGAACACAAAAAGGAAAATGCACAATGGCTCCGCTGAGGCCCAGTGTATAGACAGATGGCAGCAGTGCATCAGGCCACTCAGAGTAGGACGCCATGCGCTTCCAGATTAAAGTTTGCTGCCTGGCCAAGGTGCAATGGTACTTACTGGTTGGTATTTGTGCAGTGAAGGTACACTCGTAGTTTGCTCTTGTCCGTACCTTTCACACTTGCCATGAATACCTTGGAGCCTACTAGTTGCTTGAACAAAAGAGACAGCCAGTAATCCTATTGTGGTGGGTGAGGAGAGAAAAACAAGTCTTTACTTATTCCTTATCATTTTAACACACCTGGGTAAATAATGACCATGCAAACAGCGTGACTGTTCCCTCGTAGGGGAATTAAATTAAATGCGTGTGATCTTCATGAACCCAAGGAAATTATCTTGTTGGCTGCTTTTTATGCCTAGGGGGTCCCTTTTCTGGGATTCAGAGGGCCCTAGCCTCTGGATGGTAGATTTTAAGATGCAACTGCTCAGATTGTTTACATATTCCAAGGATTCAAAGCAAAACTTAAAGCAGACACACGTACTCACTCACCCACACACATAAAGACAACTTTTTGAAATTAAATTTCTACCTAAGAAACAATTTCCTTTAAAAGCTTACAGTTTTCTTAAAGTAATAAACCAGACAACACTTATCACTAGCTATCAAGACTAAAAAAAAAAGATTGAGGGGATGGAGCTTAATTAAGGAAGAGCTTAAGGATAGAAAAATGGAGAAAAGAATGGGCTGGGGATATAGCCTAGTGGCAAGAGTGCCTGCCTCGGATACACGAGGCCCTAGGTTCGATTCCCCAGCACCACATATACAGAAAACGGCCAGAAGCGGCACTGTGGCTCAAGTGGCAGAGCGCTAGCCTTGAGCGGAAAGAAGCCAGGGACAGTGCTCAGGCCCTGAGTCCAAGGCCCAGTACTGGCCAAAAAAAAAAAACAAAAACAGAAAAATGGAGAAAAGAAGAGTGTGAAAATATAGTCATAATAAATGTACATTTATTGAAAATGGAGCCAGGTAACTTGAGGGGGTTGGGTGGGCTTGGGATAAATGGAGAGGAGAATAATGCAAGAGGTGATAAAAATTCATTATGTATTTTCTGATAGAACACAGTATACATCATCTGCGAAAAATTATTGATAAACCCCCCAAGCTTCTTCTTTTTTTTGGCCAGTCCTGGGCCTTGGACTCAGGGCCTGAGCACTGTCCTTGGCTTCTTTTTGCTCAAGGCTAGCACTCTGCCACTTGAGCCACAGCGCCGCTTCTGGCCGTTTTCTATATATGTGGTGCTGGGGAATCGAACCCAGGGCTTCATGTATATGATGCAAGCATTTTTGCCACTAGGCCATATTCCCAGCCCCCCACCCCCACCCCCCGCCCCAAGCTTCTAACTAATCAGTCACCAGAAACACAGTGGACAGAGGATCATGACAAACCATACAGCAAGAATAAATCCGGCAAAATCTAGAACATGGGAAACGTAGAAAAATACCTGTTTTCGTAAAGGAATAAATTTCCAGGGAAAAAAGGGAGATGCGTTTATAAGTGAGCATACTTAGGAGACAGATCAATCAATCCTTACTTGAATTTTAATTTCAATGATCAACTATAATGATATTCCAGACAATAAGGAAATGCAAAATGTTGACTATGTTCAAGTGATTCCTTTAAGAGTTATTGTTTGAACAGATAGCTTCAAGTACTATTTAGACTATAAAGAGCAAAGTCATACTTCTTAAGTCTCCATCTATAATACCTTAATTTTCTAGACTTGTGTATCTTTCAGTTGGCATTTTGAGTAAAAGGCTTAGTACCAGAGTTTGGAGAGGAGGAATACATGAGATTGTCTTCATAAATATCTTTAGTATTGACAAAATAGTCCATTCTTAGGGTGATTTAAAAAAAACCTACATGGTTCTGGCTTGTTGTAAAGTTAAATTAACGAAAATTTCATAACTAGTAGTGTGGCATATGCTTACTTCAGAACTCAAGGAGGAGGCTCGAGGACTGAGAGTTCAAAGCCATCCTGACTGTAGGCTGTAGACTGGGCTACATAGTGAGATATTGTTACAAGGAAAATTAAACAAAAAAATCCAGACCAGCCGGGGCTACATAGTGAGATCTGATTTAAAAAAAAAAACCATCATGGTTTCATGACATAAAAATGTTGAAGCATTAGATATAATAGCAGCAACTGGAGCTTTTTTTTTTTTTTTTTTTTTTTTTTTGGCCAGTCCTGGGCCTTGGACTCAGGGCCTGAGCACTGTCCCTGGCTTCTTCCCGCTCAAGGCTAGCACTCTGCCACTTGAGCCACAGCGCCACTTCTGGCCGTTTTCTGTATATGTGGTGCTGGGGAATCGAACCTAGGGCCTCGTGTATCCGAGGCAGGCACTCTTGCCACTAGGCTATATCCCCAGCCCCATAGAGCTTTTGTTTTTTAGACAAGGTTTTCCTATGTACCCAAGACTGGTCTCAAAACTTGCTACGTTGTCTAGGTGAGCCTTAAACCTTCCATCTTCCTGTTTCATTCCCGAGTGCTGCAATTACAGACATGTACCACTGTACCCAGGTGCAATTTTAACTTGGATTTTTCTTTGTAGGACATTTTTTGTTCGTTATCTTGTAAAATGCGTCACAAAATTTCAAATCAAATCATCTCTTTAAAAAATACACCATGGGCTGGGGATATGGCCTAGTGGCAAGAGTGCTTGCCTCATATACATGAGGCCCTGGGTTCAATTCCCCAGCACCACATATACAGAAAATGGCCAGAAGTGGCGCTGTGGCTCAAGTGGCAGAGTGCTAGCCTTGAGCAAAAAGAAGCCAGGGACAGTGCTCAGGCCCTGAGTTCAAGCCCCAGGACTGGCAAAAAAAACCAAAAAAATACACCATCCTCCAAATGGACGAATATATATATATATGTGTGTGTGTGTGTGTGTGTGTGTGTGTGTGTGTGTGTGTGTGTGTGTGTATGTGTGTGTGTATGTGTGTGTATACACATATATATGGGTGTGTGTGTGTGTGTGTTGGTCTTGGGGCAGCCTGGGCACTGTCCCTGAGATTTGTTTTGCTCAAGGCTAGCCACAGTTTCACTTCTAGCTTTCTGGTGGTTAACTGGAGATGAGTTAAACAGAGTTTCCTGCCTAGGCTGGGACCTGGCTTTGAACCACGATCCTCAGAACTCAGTGTCCTAGCGCCTGCCTCAGATGGGCTGTATTTTGGAAAGTTATCCTTGGCTCTTGATTTTTTTTCTCTTAAGATACAAAAACGTTGATCTTTAAGGGTCCTTTTGACTCCCAAGATTGAGTTCTCTATATAGAGGGGCTTGACTGCTTGTGGAAGGGGGCCTTAGCATGCTTTCGGCTAGTCACAGAAACACAAAAAGAATGCCACTTACAGGGAGAGGTTCGAAGTTTTCATCCACTAAATGGTAGTTTCCAGCTCCAAAGAGCACCTGTCTCATCACCACCTCGATGCCCATTCGGCCCGACAGGCCCAATTTATCCAGCCACCTGTGACACAGCGACACCATTTCTTCAGTTTGAAAGCAAAAAAAACACTCAATTCTACTCATACACCAACGTTTTCCTCTCCATGGGAGGACTTGACAGGAAATTAGAGTGCATTACGAATAAGCCATCCAAATGAAACAGCAGCATGTGCACCATGCCTCTGCCTCTACATCGTCCCACGTTTCGGTAAGGGAAGGAGTCCCAGAAGACTCTTAATCTAAGAGTCCCTTTCAAGGCAACTTTACAAAGCTGAGTAGACAAATCCTCACCCCTATAGACAAGTCCTAATCCTTCAGCTTGCCTTCCACCCCCGCCCTCTCACCATACACTATGTAAGAGAAGGTTGCAGTCAGCAGAGAGTCAAAATGTGAACTAAACAGCACCACAATTAATCCATTAGGGACATTTTCCTTTTCCCCTCCCCCTTTGCCATGTCAATCAATGGTAAACCATCCATTCCTCATGCCCCCATGAGCATAAAGGACTTCTGCTTTATTTTAAACTTATGGCAATAAGGATTGTGAGGGGAAATAATCTCCATGCAAACTGAGAATAAAAAATCTTCGGATTAAAGATACTAAGAGATTTGGGTACTGACTTAAGTAAACCAGTAGATTAAGGCAATATGTTCATGCTCTTGGATATGAAGTGATTTAGTAATCTTTAACTTCACTGGTAAGCCACTCTGATCTGACCTAATCTTCTTTAGGCTCCAAATTTCTTGGGAATCTATAACATACACAAGTATCCTTGGAACCAAAGCCTCCCTCCTTCCCTCCCTCCCTTCCTTTCTTTCCTTCCTCCTTCCTTCTTTCCCTTCTCATTTCTGCTAAAGATCTCTAGATAGCTAGATCTCAAGCTAAATAGATAGATCTCTCCTAGAGGTATATAGATTTCCCTTTTATGTATCTAGATATTATCCATGTATGTATAATTATATGAGAGAGAGAGAGAGAGAGAGATCCTAGGCTGGCCTGAAATTCTGCTTCTGTCTCTCAAGCCTGGGGATTATAGGTGTATACCACCACACCTGGCAAACAATGAGCTTCCTCAATGGAAGGTCTGTTTTATGATTTGTATCATAAATGTCTCCCAGAGGCTGCGCTGAAGGCTTGGTCCCCAGCTCTCGTGTCCCCAGTGCCCTTGTGAAGCGTGGGAAGTCTTAGGACGCAGGACCCAGTGGAAGCAGTAGCTCATGGGGGCATGCCCTTGAAGGGGATATTGGGACCCCTGGCTTCTTCCTCACTCTCTTTTCTGGCCCAGCTCTCATGACACCAGCAGCTTCCTTTGCCACAGGCTTCCTCCCTACAGATCCAAAGCAACAGGGCCAGGTGGCCATGGACTCCAACCTCTGCCTGAATCATGAGCCACATAGGTTTCTTCCTCCTCCCGAGATGTTTTGTCATGAGATCTGTCCCAGTGACAACGCTGACTAACACAGAGTACGTGGCATTCTTACAGGCCACAATCACCAAACAAAAACTTCTTAAGTATGTCTAAGAGGCTTTGGAACATCATTTTCTTGCAAAACCTGGAGCCACGTTTTGGGCTCAGCCATTGAAACTGCCATTGATCTATGTTTTGATACTAAGAGTAAGGTGAGACTGACAGAGAGATGAAGACGGTATCTGAGCCCAGAGCTGGGCCCGGTGACTCACATGAAGCCAGCTGCATAGGTGTTGGACAGCAAGGGCGCTCCACCCCCATAGGCTGAGCTCGTTTCTCCTAACCAGACCTTCTTGCCGGGTCTGGTCTCCTCAACCACCTGTGAACCAGCAAAGTCACCACGGTAACTGCAAACATGCCAACTTGCTGTGCTGGGGAGACCCAGAGCATTCAAGCCACCCATTCCCATCTTCTGCAGTTAAAGACGGGTTTCACTATTATTTAGATCTTAGGTTTCAATTTCAAATCAAAATGCCAAGGCACAGAAGGAATGTAAATAAACCCAATATCACGATTTGTGACAGTTAATTGTACCAAAACTCTACTGGAAGAACTTTAAATTTCTAATCAACAAACATGGATAATATCCAGTGTTGAGGAGAAAATCAGGGGAGAATAAAAAAAATTTAATTATATATCACGGGGCTGGGAATATGGCCTAGTGGTAGAGAGCTTGCCTTGTATGCATGAAGCCCTGGGTTCGATTCCTCAGCACCACATATATAGAAAAAGCTGGAAGTGATGCTGTGGCTCAAGTGGTAGAGTGCTAGCCTTGAGCAAAGAAGCCAGGGACAGTGCTCAGGCCCTGAGTCCAAGCCCCAGGACAGGCAAAAAAAATTATATATCATATACTATATCTGACATATATATGGTATTAATACTACATATGATATGCCCATTATATATGATATATAACTTAGAACTAAACTATAAAGTAAACTTAGAACTAACTATACACACATATATAAAAGTTAGAACTAACTAAACTACAAAGACTTATTTTACATGACAATTTAAAAAAGATCATTACCTGGAAAATTTTTTGCACAGATAAAATAAAAGTGTCCAGCACATCAGGGTTTAAAAAATCTTCTTTGGTAGCAATGCGTCCATTCAAATAGTAGCTAAGTAATTCAGAAAAAAAATCAAATTTACTTTCTGATTGTCAATCAGTTGCCAACTCTGTTCTCCTTCTTAACCTTCTCACTCTTGTTAGGAATAATAATAATAGGCAGAAGTGCTACTAGGGAAGGACCAATGACAGCAGAGAGATATGTGAAGAGACAGTTCTGCGCACATAACTAGAAAGCAATTCTCTGCCTTAAGAAGAGCCAGTATGCTGGGCTAGTGGCTTACAACTGGAATCCTAGCTACTGAGGATTGTGGGGGATTGATTGAGGATTGTGGTTTGAAGCTAGTCCAGGCAGAAAAGTCGGTGAGATTCTTACTTCCAATTAATCATCAAAAAGCTGGAAGTGGAGGCATGGCTCAAGTGGTGGAGCACCAGCCTTGAGCAACAGAGCTAAAGGAGAGCTTGAGGCCCTGAGTTCAAGTCCCAGTACTGGCACACACACAAAAATAAAAAGGCAGCCTTAAGTACAGACACTCCTGGCTCATCTGCAAGCAACTGTCTTTATATACTTTTATGTTCCATAAGTTAATTGGCAGTATACTTTGATCTTTATTGAAACTGCCCCATTACTCAAAATAACATTAAATTTTTATTCTATTAGTATTAAAATCTGAACATAATGATGCTTGAGAAACTACTCATTTCTTACTTGAACTATAAATCCAATAGCAGTTAAGAGGAATACTTTTTTTGAAAGCTGGCAACAAGGCTATCTTTGCTTTCCCAGAGTGAAAGAATGGGGGATATACTTACTGATGCCACGTGACTGAATCAATCACTTCTCCACCAGCCTTCAGGAAACTAGAACAGAAATCCCATTAATGCTATCATGCAATCTTCATGCACAAGAGCAACACTGGCACAAAGCTTCCCCCTAGAAATGGCTGGTCATTGTGTTAAGATCAGACAGACACAAACTAACTAATCAGCCCCAGAGCCCCTAGTTTTCTGAGCCTATGCTCCCTCTTTGTTAACCCACACAGTCAGACAGCAATGTGTTTAGAGCCAGGTGGACTGTTGGAGACTCTCCATAAGAGAGAAATATTTATTTGTTTGTTTGTTTATGTATGTGCTGGTACTGGGGCTTGAACTCAGGGAATTGTGCCCTTGCTCAGCATTCTTGCTCATGACTGGTGTTCTACCACTTGGGCCTTGCCTCCAGTCCAGCATTTTGCTAGTTACTTAGATATGAAGTCTCTCAGACTTTTCTGCTCAAACTAGCTTCACATCTCAATTCTCCAGGTCTCATTCTCCTAAGGACTTAGGATTACAGGAGGAAGCCACCAGCACCTAACTCGAAACATTCAAGACATGTGGTTCTGCATCCTCTAGCTCTTACCTCCTTAGCAACTTAACTGTCTTTCCCCGAGGCTGACCAACGTCAGGACCATAAAGTTTTGCATTTTTGAAAGTGGACTTCCCTAGAAGTTTATGCAACTCAATAAAATCTTCTCCTAACTGTAATCCATCGATGAAAATACCAGACTTTTTCCAGAAACTGTTAGGTTCTGAAAGACAGTAATTCTCACACTCATCATTTACCTACACAATTTTTAAAAATTATTTAAAAGCAAACAGGTTACAAACATTTTCCAAATCATAAAAACTTAGTAACCCCAAATTAGGAAAAGATCCCTCAGTTATAAAGAAGACATTCCAGAAAAAAATTAGAACTTAAAAATTATGTAACTGTGGTGTGGATTGTTGGGAAAAAGCCTATTTCCAGTATTTGATAACCTAATTTTGTTTTAAAAAGAATACTCAGCTCTGGGAATGTGGCTTAGCGGTAGAGTGCTTGCCTAGCATGCACAAAGCCCTGGGTTCAATTCCTCAGCACCACATAAACAGAACAAGCCAGGAGTGGTGCTGTGGCTCAAGAGGTAGAGTGCTAGCCTTGAACAAAAAGAAACCAGTGACAGTGCTCAGTCCCTGAGTCTAAGCCCCAGGACTGGCAAAAAAAATATATATATATACTCAGAACAAAAATATTTAATCACAGAATGCTCAGAACATTACCTGGCAAATGATGTGTGTACTCAACAAATTACTGCAACTTATTTTCCCGTGTATATTCGATTTTACTGGCTGATGTATACAAAAGCAGCGTTAAATATTTTGAACAAACCTGGCTTAATTCTTTGCAAAACAAGTGTGAAGAGGGAAACTGCTAAACTGGAAACTTTCCACTAACTTGAGCTAGGTTGACATGGTGCTGTTGAGTTAACTGACAGCTTGAGAGAGAGGAAGTGAAGAGTAAAATCAAATTAATTACTCCACAGTTTTCCTGAGCTCAGTCTGCCAAACATAATGGGCTTAAGAGACTGAACATCTCAAAGGAACCTGGGAGCTAAGGAAGTTGCTGGCTCCAGCAGTTGTTCTCACCTCAAAAAATAACAAAGTTGGCCTGGGGGCACATACTTGTAATTTTAGCTATTGGAGCACTTGAACAGGAAGAAAGCAAGTTCAATGCTAGTATGGGCAACTTGATGAGGAACCATGTCTCAAAATAAAAAATTTGTAAGTGGGAAGGGTCTGAGACAATAATGACAATAATCATGAGAATAGCAGTAAGTAAATAAGCTAGAATCAGCAATAGCTTCTAGACATACAAAGGTGGTTTGCCATATGCCATTCCAATAGTTTCATTGTTGAGCACATGGAAGAATTGTTTACTAATATTAAAAAGAATGTCACAATATGTCAATGAGATCCCTTATTTGGTACAATTAATATATATATTACACATATTTTTAAAACAATATTGTAAATAGGAAAAAACATGCCAGTGAGGAATCTCCTTAGTAGGGAAATGTTCCCGGGGTGCTTACCATTGCCCAATTCCCAGGAAATGTTGTATCTCTTGGATGAGCAATAGTCTAGAAGCAGTTTAGCATTTGAGCTGTTCCAGTGCATATCTGCATTCCTCAATAAAGCATTCAGCCCAAAAATCAAGTTCAGTCCTGAGCAATTTGCAAAAGCATACAACATGTCCACTGAGCTCCCTGGAAGAGAAATGTTACACTCAGGGCTCGGATCTATACCACACGGAACAGCAATGCAACCTCGCTCTCAGGACGGCTTCCGAGTTCTATGTTCAATCAAAGCAGTCATTGTCCGTAGGTCTAAGTGATGACCAAATTAGATAAGCAAAATTTTTAATTTTTTACCTCATTTGCTTTAGCTGTTGAAAGCTCCTTGCAAAGTACAAGAAAATCCAGTCTGGAACTCAGGTTTTACTCAGGTGACTGAAGGTAAATCAGGAAACCACAGTTTATGGCTCAGTGTTCAATGTTCAAAGCAGACTGTCATTAGTTAGCATAAATCCTACCTTTCACAATCTAAATAGATTTCCTAGCTCATTTATAAAATATTCAGGTAGTTCAAATTATATTGAAGACAAAAAACTGCCTGTATCAGGTGTTAAAATAAATACAATCTTACATTTAAACAATGGTTTCTAAACTACTGTCAAGGCATCTTGCAGAGCTGCAGTGAATTCTTGGTCATGCTTGTCAGGTTAGCAAATAAAAACACAGGAGAGTAAGCCAGGCGCTGGTGGCTCATGCCTGTAATCCTAGCTACTCAGGAGTCTGAGATCTGAGGATCATGGTTTGGAGGTCACCTGGGTGGGAAAGTCTGTGAGACTCCTATCTCCAATTAACCACTTAAAAACTGGAAGTGGAGCTCTGGCTTAAAGTGGTATAGCACTAGCTTTGAGCAAAAAGAAAAAAAAAAAGCTTAAGGACAGCACCCAGACCCTGAATTCAAGCCCCACAACTGACTAACACACACATACACACACACATACACACACACAAACACACTGACATAAACACATTTAAAGGAAAGTATTTTACAGGGTAGCATACTTCATAGTTGAGATATCCTTCATAGTTAAAGTAATTGTCGTTCATTTGACATCTACCATGGCCACACTAGCCATAGGGCATCTCAAGACCTTCTAAGTTTGCCAAGGGAAAACATCGGCATCTGTTGGACATGATAAAACTATTATTTTTTTGCCAGTTCTGGGACTTGACCTCAGGGCCTGAGCACTGTCCCTGAGCTTCTTTTGCTCAAGGCTAGAACTCTACCACTTGAGCCACAGTGCCACTTCCAGTTTTTTTGGTGTATGTGGTACTGAGGAATTGAACCCAGAGCTTCATGCATGCTAGGCAAACACTCTACCACTAAGCTACATTCCCAGCCCAGACTATTACTATTAATTTGTTTAAGCCTAATGTTTTAATGATCAAGTTTCAGATATTTCTTTTAATCCAGGTATTCTGTGAAAAATAAAATTACAAGATGGGCTTTGATAGCTCACTCCTACAATCCTAGTTACTCAAGAAACAGATCCAAGAAGCAGTTTGAAGCCAGCTGGAGCAGGAAAATCAATGGGACTCCAGTTAACTACTAAAAAGCTGGAAGTGGAGCTGTGCCTCATGTGGTAGAGCATGAGCTTTGAGTGAAAAAGATAAGGGATAATGCCCAGGCTCTGAGAACAAGCCCCATTATTATCACAAAACAGACAAATAGCCAGGTGCTGGGGCTCACACCTGTAATCCCAGCTACTCAAGAGGCTGAGCTCTGAGGATCACAGTTCAAAGCCAGCCCGGGCAGAAAAGTCCATGAAACTCTTATCTCTAATTAGCCACCAAAAAACCAGAAGCATCATGGTGGCTCAAATGGTAGAGCGCTAGCCGTGAGCTGAAGAACTCAGATAGCACCCAAGCCCAGAGTTCAAGTCCCACCACTGACAAAAACAAACAAACAAAAACAGACAAATTGGTGATGCTAAGTGCCATACAAGTTTGGGAACTCTTGTATCCAGATTTTGAATCATTAGCTGGTCTATGATTACAGTGGCAACAACAGAATTTTAAGTGTGATGTTTAAATCACTAATTGTGTGCTTAGGAAGTCCTTGCGATTTGTGATTTTCATGTGTATTTCAGAGTCACTTGTGAGACCAGGATTCACTCCTGAATGCTTCTAGGTACAAAGTAACCCAAAACCTCTACTCATCTGGAAAGCTTGCTCCAGTTTTGTTTCTAACTTTGGCCTGAATTCCTGGGAGGATCAGCAGTGAAGGGCAGACACAGTACAACCAACAGAGCCTGCTGAACCGGTGCCACCCAGGTGTTGTGTGTCACCCACTTCCACAGAGCTGTGGCCAGGCATCAGGAGTGACACACATCCGGGTCTGAAGCTTGGGAGTCCCTTGGGTCTTAGAACTACAATTTAGAACAACACGGCCTTGGGGGATCCTTGACCCTACCGCAGACCTTCACCCCCATTCTCCTGTGAGGAAACTGATTCCCAGCAAGGCAAGGGCTTCAACGAAGGCCACAGCTTTCTGATCAGAGAGAGTGTCATCAGCAGAGCTGATTAAAAAGTGGTGCCTCAGCTACCTGGTCACACGGATGAAGTGTTGAAGGAGCACTAGCACTAATCTACCCCAGAAAACTGAGGCAGAAAGGACATGGGGGAAAACCAGTTGTACACCATGAAAACCCTTCCAGATGTAATGCACCGCCTCTTGGAAAGACAGTGGCACTTTCAGAAAGCCGAGAAAGCTTGGGTTTTAGATGATGTAGTCCATTCCACTTCCACTAGTCCTCTGTTTTTTACTCTTCCAAATACACTGGAACTTACATACCTTGAGATTCTATTATCCATACCCTATAACACAATATAAACAATGAAGTCTCCAAGAATAAAAACTAAGTATTTCTGAGTTCAAATATACTTTTAAAAAAATATTTCAAGTGTTATCCAAAGAAGTTTCAAATTCAACAAGTAGGATTATGAATACAAGGCATCTTGATCAATGTCACCTCTTTCAACATTCTCCCCCATCTTTTCCAAACTCCCTGTTTTTTGTTTTTTTTTTAAGATAAGGTCTCTAAGTTTGACTTGGACTGGCTTCAAGCCATTATCCCTGTATCTCTGCCTCCCAAAAAGCTGATATTGTAGCTGTGTACCATGTTACCCAGAAACTTGGGCAGGACAGTCTGTAAGACTCTCATCTCCAATTAACTAGCAAAAAGTCAGAAGTGGAGCTGTGGCTCAGTTTGGTAGAGTGCCAGTCCTGAGCAAAATATTAAGGGATAGTGCCCAAGGCCTGGTTTCAAGCTCCAGCACTGGCACAAAATAAAACAAAATTACTAAGAAAACCTACCCGGCCTACTTTCTCCTCCAAGAAGGAGAAATTAAGGAAATTCACAAGTATCCTATTCTTAATTATTTTCTGAATTCTTACTAGGAAAGATCCCTGGAATGAAATAATCCAGATAGCACATTTATAAAATAGAAGTGACCCCTTTCCTTGCATGGAATTTCAGAATGGCTCTTGCATCCAGAAGGCTGCGTTGGGGTGGAGTGCTAAGAAATAGGTAGAAGTAAAGTAAAGCATAGCAATAGCTCATTACATATGATTAGTTTAATAAGGGAGCACTCCTTTTCATGGTGACATCCAGAATGTCACCTGTAATTTTACTTTGTTTCCTGCCCCAACAGGTTTATGATGTATGTTCTCAAGACAACTGGTTTTGTCATCTTCTGCTGAAGCAGAACATACCACCCAACAAGACTTGGGGTTAGAAAACTTGCCTTCCAGAAGACTGTGTGAAGGGGGACAGGCCATTAACCAAGCACTGAACACTACAGTTCTTGTTACAGAAGATTCTCTCTCTCTCTCTCTCTCTCTCTCTCTCTCTCTCTCTCTCTTCCATTGAATGCATTGAATGATACTCCCCCAAGACACACAGCTTCAGCCACAGATCAAAACAATGAGGGGAAGCACTTATTAACTTCTTAAGCATTTGTCATCTATAATGAATAAATGCCCAGGTTGAACATGGTAGATTTCTAACTATGTTTCCTTGACAAATTAAAACTGAAAACTTCAAAAACAAGAGATCAAATGTTTCCCAATGCAAAGAAAATGTCTGTATTTGTTACACATTGTAGCATTGCCAGTGGAGTGACTGGAGTTATTCAATAGCTTAGGGGCACAGTTGGCAAAGGAAGATCACCACTTGCCGTAGGAACTAGGAAGGTCGGAGTAGCAGACACTAGTAAAGATGTTGGAAACCTACTATCCGGGTAACAGGAAGATCATATAAGGTAGCAAACCTTTCTAAAAACTGAAGATAAACTGGTAAAATGTTTACTCTTAACCTCCTCCCCAAAGAATCAGGAATTCATTGATTATCTAATATCAGGGGACCTTCTCCTAACAGATTATTACAAATAAAAACTTACTACTATAGCTCTCTCATACTTTCTGTCATTTCGTTATTTTTATTTTATTTCATTTGGTGGTATTGGATTTGAACTCAGGACATCATGCTTTGCTAGATAGGTGTCCTGCGGCTTGAGTCATGCTTCCAGCCCTTCTTGTTCTGGTTATATATGAGATAGGGTCTTGCTTTTTGCCCAGGGCAGCTTGAACCATGCTTTCTGAACAGCTGGAATGACAGGCATGCACCTGTATCTCCAGCTATTGCTGGTCTTGAATCATACACTCCCAATCTCAGTCTCCTAAGTATTTCAGTTATAGGAGTGAGTCACTGGTGCAACCCTGTTATTTTTTTAAATGGGCTCTGAGGTGGCCATGTGTGATGCCATATTTAATAAGAAATCATGTTTATTAAATGTCAGAATTGTTTCCTCTTCACTTAAGAACACCAAAAAATATAGAGCACTATGTTAACTGCTAGCATATAACCCATTCTATTATTTATGTTCCACACTGTTTTTTTGGTAAGTTATGAATAAAAAATATGCAAAAACTAAAAAATCTAAAAAATATCCTGGCATTCAGGCATCTGTCACGTGATCATGGACTTGGATTAACTATATGAAAATGTGGGTTTGGTGTGTCATTATGTATTATTATGTGACTAAAGACAGGAAGTGTAAATGCATATGCTTGAATTAAAGCTACTTCAAATGCAAGGATAGTGAGAACTGTGAGGATAATGAATGTGGCTAATGAACCTAAAGAATTGACTGAATAGGGGCTGGGAATATGGCCTAGTGGCAAGAGTGTTTGCCTCATATATATGAAGCCCTGGGTTCAATTCCCCAGTACCTCATATACAGAAAATGGTCAGAAGTGGCGCTGTGGCTCAAGTGGCAGAGTGCTAGCCTTGAGCGGGAAGAAGCCAGGGACGGTGCTCAGGCCCTGAGTTCAAGCCCCAGGACTGGCAAAAAAAAAAAAAAAAAAAAAAGAATTGACTGAATAAATTGCAAGGGTTGCTCTTTTTTGCTATTTTGATTAGGTGAGCTGGTGTACAATCAACATTACAAAGATAAATATTTTATTTTTATTGACTGATTTTTGTTTTTTTTTGATGCTTCTAGGACTCAAACACTGGGCCTGGGCACTGTCCCTTAGCGTGTCTACTCAAGGCACTCTTCTACTTTAGCCACACTCTACTTGCAGCTTTTTGTAGTTTACTTGGAGATAAGAGTCTCATGGACTTATCAATTCGACTTTGAATTGAAGTTCTCAGCTTCCTGAGGAGCTACGATTACAGATGTGAATCACCTGTACCTTACAAATAATTTATTTTAAACATTGTTCAGGCATGCCTTGGAAATATTGTAGGTTTGGTGTCAGACAACTACAAAAATGCAATTATTGCAATGAAATAGTCACACAATTTTTTTTGGCTTTCCAGTATTTATAAAAGTTATGTTTAGCCAGGTGCTTGTGGCTCACACTTGTGATCCTAGCTAATCAGTAGGCTGAGATCTGAGGATCAAGGTTTAAAGCTAGCCCAGGCAGGAAAGCTATGTGACTCTGATTTCCAATAAACTACCAAAAAAGAAGTCAGAAGTGGAGCTGTGGCTCAGTGGTAGGATGTGAGCTTTGAGCAAAAAAGCTCAGGGACAGTGTCCAGGGCCTGAATTCAAGCCTTAGGACACACCCATACACACACACACATACATACACACACACACACACAGAATTATGTTTATACTACATTGTGTTGTAAGAAGTGTGCAATAGCATTAGGTCTAAAAGTGTACCATCTTAATTTATGAGGCAAGCACTCTTGCCACTAAGCCATATTCCCAGCCCTTAATTTAAAAACACTTTTTTTTTGCTTAAAGAAATGCTAACGATCACCTGAATCTTCAGCAAGTCATCATTTTTTTTCTATTTTCCTGGTGGGAGGTCTTTCTGAGATGTTCATGTCTGTAGACCAATCAGGATATAGTTGGGAGACTATGGTAATTTCTTCAAATAAAACAATAAAGTTGACCTCACCAATTGTCTCTTCCACTGTCCACAGATTTCTTTGTAGCATGCAATGCTCTTTGACAGCACTTTACTCTTCTATAGTTGGAATACATCCTCTGAACCCCTGAGGCTGTTTGATCAACTAAGTTTATGTAATAGTCTAAATTTATCCCTGTCATGTCAATGATCTTTACAGTATCTTCACTAAGAGTAGATTCCATCTCAAGAAATCATTTTCTTTGCTCTTCCATAGGAACAATTCTTCATCCACTAATGAAGGGCTGGGAATATGGCCTAGTGGTAGAGTGCTTGCCTCGTATACATGAAGCCCTGGGTTCGATTCCTCAGCATCACATATATAGAAAAGGCCAGAAGTGGCGCTGTGGCTCAAGTGGTAGAGTGCTAAGTTTAAGCAAAAAGAAGCCAGGGACAGTGCTCAGGCTCTGAGTTCAGGCCCCAGGACTGGCAAAAAAAAAAAAAAATTAGATGCCTGTGAAGAGGGAGAGAGATGGGATCAGGGGGTGAGTGGAGCAGTCAGAATATTTATCAAGTTTGCTATGGTTTATAGCTTAATAGTACCCCAGAAGCAATTATGATAGTAACATCAAAGATCAGTGATCACAGATCACCACAACTGGTAGAATAATAAAAGAGGTGGAATATTTCAGGAATCACCAAACTGTAGCAGAACACTGGTAGCTCATTCTTGGCTATAATCCTGCTCAGGAGGTTGATATCTGAGAATTGTGGCTTAAAGCCAACTGGGACAAATATAGTCAAGAGATTCTTATCTCCAATTAACCAGCATAAAGTCAGAAGTAGAGGTGTGTGTGGCTCAATTGGCAGAGTGCAGGCCTTGAGTGAAAAAGTCAAGCAATGAGCAAGGTCCTGAGTTCAAGCCCTAGTATCGGAACATACACACAAAAATGACCAAAATCCAACACAAATAGTACACATTGTTGGAAAAATGGTGCTGAATAATTTGTTTGATGAAGAGTTGCCATAAACCTCCAATTTGGAAAAATCACTGATACTTGTGGAGCTCAATAAAGCAAGGCATGATAAAATAAAGCATGCAAATACTTCAAATATGTATATATGTATAAATATGTATGTATATATGACTATAGCTAGGGACTGGTGGCTCACACTTGTAATCCTAGCTACTTTGGGGCTGAGTTCTGAGAAATGCAGTTAAAGCAGGAAATGTCTATGAGATTCTGATCTCTAATTAACCACCAAATATCTGGAAGTGGAGCTGTTGCTCTAGGGGTAGAGTTCCAACTCTGAGACGAAAAGCTAAGGGACAGAGCTTTGCCCTGACATCAAACCCCAGTACTAGCACATACAGACATACACACACACACACACACACACACACACACACACACACACACACACACACCCTAACCCAAATAAGTCAAGTCAAGATGTCTTTTCTAGAATATGAGACAGTTTTAGAGTTTCCCTTAACAGAGGTCCAGAGCAATGTCATAAAATATCAACATTCAGATAAAAGTGTAATTCAAAGTTCCAGAATGCTTGTTTCATTTGTGTTAAATCCCCGTAGGACATGTCATTCTGTTTTGAGGACTGGAAATATTTCAGTGAATGAGAATAAATGCCTAGTTGCTTGAGTGAGTCCTGCATTGGTAAAACCAAAGAGGAAAGAAAAAGAAAGAAAAGAGGGAGGGAGGGAGGGAGGGAGGGAGGGAGGGAGGGAGGGAGGGAGGAAGGAAGGAAGGAAGGAAGGAAGGTGCCTGGTGGGCAAGATGTGACTTTTTAGAGGTTACTGCAAGGTTATGAACTGACCTAGTTTCCACCTCCTAATTGTCAGGCATGACTTGGCTCTGACCAAGGCTGTCTGTCAACTCACAATGTGACTAGTCCTTATCTGAAAATGCTTAGGATCAGATTTCAGAGTTGTTGTTTTTTTAAACTTTGGAATATTTACATAAACTTTACCAACTAAACATCCCTAACACATAATTGGATTTGGTAGGATTTCGAATTTGGGATTTTCTGATTAGGGATTTCCAACCTATAGGGGTTACTTCTGGGAGGGGAGATAGACAAAGAACAATGAGCTTTTACATTTTCCCTTTCATGGTTTGCTCTTACTCCTGCTTGACTCTAGCTCCTGAGAGTAGGAAAGGCCAGCACTACTTCATAAATTGCTGCAGCTTACTCTGAATCTAAGAGGCCAAGTCAGGAGATGCTCATTCTGGAACTGATAGATAGGCAAAGTTAGAAAACATGGAAAAGTCTAGAAGATCTGAGCTCAAGATTTCCTATTCACTCTTCTTTTTTTCTGTGCTGGTTATTGAACCCAGGGCCTCGCACACCCTAAGTGTGTGTTCTACCACTGAGTTGCACTTCAGCCTTCCACAGGCACCCTGTGAACTCTTGACAGGATTGCACTGGAGGGCTTTGCACAACTGCCACGGGTGCCTTAGGAATGCTCCACGTGCAGCTGAGCCAGCTGCTTTTCGTGACTGGAAGGCCCGTGGCAGCCGCGTTCCTTACTTGAGTACGTGCTGTTCTTGAACTCTTTCCGATACTGTTCTCTGAGCAGCCACTGCTCCTGGAAGAGCCATTCCAACTGAAGCCTTTTCTCCACCTCATAAGGGAGGGATCCAGATTTACAAATATCTGCAAGGGGAAAAGAGAAGTGAAAATGTTTTTTTACAGTGAGGGAGTTGAAATCCTGTACACATATTTACTTAGTTACTACGTGGTTGAAGCAGAATATGTAAGCTTCTGGTTATTAAGTAAGAAGTCAGCGCAAGATATATTCTGTCACATGTGCTAAGCTTGCCTAGCTAACCAGTCACCCCCCAAATCAAAGGGCAGACAGCTTTCCTAAGAAACACTGGCCATACATCAGATGTACGACATCAGATAGGTCATTTATTTATTTTAAAATTTTATTGTAAAAGTGATGTAAAGAAGGGTTACAGTTACGTAAGTAAGAAAATGAGTACATTTCTTGTTGAACACTGTTACCCCCTTCCTTGTTTTCTCCCAGTTTCCTTCCCTGTGACTTTTATTTATTTAGTAACCTAGAAAAAAGCAAAAACAAAAACAAAAACAAACAGTTGGGGTCTTGTATGGTCTATTTTCAAAATATAGCTGGGTCTAGGGGTGCCTTCCTGTAATCCCAGCACTTGGGAGGGAGGATGAGGCAGGAAGACTGTGTATTCAAGGTTTAATTTGGCTATTTAGCAAACAAAACAATATCCCTAAATACCAACACATTTGTGACAGAACATATCTGCCTTGTCGTGATTTTCTCTCTCTAAAACGAGCAGAGGGCAAGAATCTTTTCCTCCTCCTCTTCTCCTTTTCTTCTGTTTTTATTATTTTTTATGGTACTGGGATTTGAACTGGGGGCCCTATATTTGCTAGGTAGCTGTCCTTAGCCATGCCCTTAGCCCATTTGCTTGCTATTTTTCTTTCTTTTTATTCAAAACATTTTATTAATATACATTAGTTGTACAATGGGGGGTTCACTGTGACATTTCCACACATGTATATGGTGTATCTAGAGCAACCTCAACCCCCGCATCACTTTCCCTCACCTAAAACAATTTCTCTCCTTTCGTAAAACGATTTCAATAGGTTCTATTTTCATACACACAAACTACTTGTACCCTACTCATCCTCATTCATCTCCCGCTTTAGCCCAATTCCTTACTAGTAGTAGGATTCAAGGATTTTTTTTTGTAAACAGGGTCTTGCACTTCTGTCAAGTGGGCCCAGACTGGTCCTTGAGTTTCTGTTCCAGCATCACTGGGACGATGGGATACCATTGTGCAAAGCTTTCTTACTGGTTGAGATGGAGTTTCAGGAACTTTTTGCCTGGGTTGGCCTTGAACAGGTTCAAGGCCTTCTTCCTGCAAGTCTTCACTTCCTGAATAGGTGAGCCCTCACACCTGACTGGCTTTTCTCTATTTAAATTTAATAGCATCCAGGGCTTAAGGACCACAGAATGTGCACTAAGAAAACCCCACCGCCATCCTGTCAGGAACTGTGCGTTTCCTTATCACGAGGCAGCAGGGAATCCAGGCCCTGGCTGTCAGAGCCCGCTGACTGGCCAATGACTTCCTTCCTGGGAAGCAAGAATACCTCATCCATCCCTGTGTTCACAAGGGATGTTTCAGAGCAGCTGGGCTAATCACCATGTCCCTCCGTTCCCCCCCCCCCCCCACACTGGGATAAAGAATAAAGATGTGGAAAGGACCATTTCCTATCAGAACTCAGGAGCATTTTGAAGTATATGATAGGTTAGAAAGTACCAAGTAGTAATGAACTATTCCAAGTATTATTCAAAGAGACCCTTCCTGCCTGTTTCTGGATGTCCTAACTACTACTCTGCCAATTCTAGCCCAACACCTGAGTAACTGTTGTGCTTTCTAACTGAAGGAAATAAATAATAAGAAAACACATAATAGAGGAAATCATTCCCATGCACTAATATGCATATTATGCAATCGTCATTACAGGTCAACATTACAATGTATTTAACAATTGTTCAGGTATTGATTTAACTATTTAATGTCTGTTAGCACTCTTGAAAGTCTTAGGACAAATCCTCATGACACCCAAGAACAGGTTTTTTTTTGGTGGTATGGAAATTTGACCTTGGAGCCTTAGAACTTGAACTCAGGCCCTCACAATTGGGCCAACTTGAGCCACACTCCCAGTCCTTGGTAGACTTCCAATATCCAAATCATCTGACACGCTTGCTTGAATGCAAGGTGAGTCCAAACTTCCCTCAGGAGATGTGTATAATCATGGACATCTGAGAAACATCAGCCACTAAATCAGGTCGAGTTCAATTCTTAGAAGCAGAGTGGATTTCTACAGCCTTCCTTGGATCTTCCAGAATAAATATGTTTCAATCTATTGTTGGCCCAATATCTAATTAAGAGTTGTTCCAAATACTACTGCAGGCTAGAAATACTTCCTTCAGTTTGATGTCTTTCCACCCACATGCTTCATCCTGGCCGCTCTGTCCTTCAGCACCAACCCCTGGTGTATTTACTTAGAACTCCACTTCTGCCAAGCATGCTTGTCTATAAAGTCTCACAGTCATAAACCTGCCCACAGCTGCTGCTTCTTGTTTGGTCACCGCCGCAAGTCAACTTGGGGGTTGGGGTGGGGGGTATCCTTTACCTCTTTTAATTGTGTGCATGAACTATAACATTTAAGATTGACACAATGAACTAAAGCATATAATCTTTAAAAAGTTTTACCCTGGTTGACTTGGGATTCCCAGTAACTTCTCTCTTCGAAGGTTGGTTCTTTCTTAGGATCAAAAATAAGAAAGTCTGTTTTGGTGCCACCAAATCTCAAATATGCAGGAGACAAACCTCTGGCCAAAGTACGAAGCTTCGGAGAACTGTTTGGAAGATGAGACAGAAGGTGCAACTATAACTGTTATTGATTTTCAGTTTTTTGAAACAGGGTTTCATCTTATAGTTTAGACTGGTCTTGAACTGGCAAGCTCTTTTCAAGGGATATGGTTATGGGCATGTACCTTCTCCCTTGATAAACATATTTCTTAATTTTCAGTTGTTACCTTGCTTAGGAGGGATGGGAGATGGATATATTCAGGATATACTAATAGGTAGAAAAAAATTGGTTGGTAATTGGTTATATGGGGAGGAGGAGTCAAGGGTTAGACTTAGGAAGTACCTTAGAAGATGGTGACATCACTTGCTGCAATGAAGAATAGGTGATACACTGCAGGTAAGGATGAAGGAGGAGGGCAAAGGGATCAGTGTTGTAGAATTTGAGATGCTAGTAGTATAACAAAAACAATGTCTCCATCCAGATATTGGTCCTGTGTGTATGTGGAACTCAAAAGACACAGCTAGGCCAGGGAATCCTGAGCCTAAAGTGAGTGAGTAGTACCGTTAGCCCACGGGTCCTAAGACCTCGCCCCAAAGCAGCTGCGAGGAGCTTCCTCAGTGAGTCACTCAGGCCTGGTTCCAGTCTACCTTTGTTTGGCCAGCCACTACTCTGGTCCTTCGCATCCTGATTATGTTTGATGGTAGAGGGATATTGTTTAGATTTGTGTAGCTAGTCTCTGTGAATAAGAGATTAGTGTTCCTCAGGAAAAGGGAATCTCACCTGGAAAAGTTGCTATAGAATTGAAAGAGGGCCTGAGCCAGGTACCTGCGGACAACAGGCTGGTCCTAGAGAGACAGACTATCACCTCCTGTGGCTCCATCACTTCCAAATACCTGATTCATTTCCTATAGAGCATTCACTCCTCCCTGAAGTCAGCTTCCTTGGTTTATCTGTCCCAGCCATCACCCCTGATGTCACTCCCCAAGATCCAAATCTTGCATGATTTATAGGACTCTTCCCAGTACTTTAGACAAATGCCTGGCATGCAGCTAGTTTGTAATGAATATTTGTTAAGTGAATGCCTAGGGAGGCCAGCTTGATAAAAGGGCAAGTGGAGGTCAGACAAGAACTGTTCTGTGAACAAAATCAAATTAAGACTTCATGCTATGGTTGTTGCCACATAAAAGCAATCACATGTTTCACAGTTTTGGTATTAAGGACCTTTTTGTTTGTGTCTTTTGCAGTGGAATATTTTTGTGTTGTAAGGCTAAAATATTGATCTCCTCTGATAAGGCCAGATTTAAGAAGTTGTAAAACTTTCCATAAAAACAACATTGATCAAAGGCACAGTATTTCAATCAGACACAGAAAGAAGAAAGGGGCAAACACCCACAGCCACAAAAGGAATGCATAAAAGCAGATGCAGCAAAACGATTTCCAGTTTGTTCGGAAAAAAAAGAAAAGAAAGAAGTCTACAGGTGTTTTCATTTTTGTGTGTGTGTAAAAGTAAGTTGCTTATCTTTCACACAAAGGCAGGGGTGGTGTATTAATTTCAGTAAACATGAGGTAATATTTCCATGTGGGGGACAGGGAGAAAGTATAGCTAAACTATGGGTTGGAGTTTGAATGACAATGGGGCAGAGGCTTGGAAAGGGAGAGAGGAGGGTGATAAATCCACAAGATAGAGAAGAGGAGGAAAGAGGATGAGGGCCCATGGTGGAGAGCCTTAAGACAAGAGCTATGATGAGAGCTTGGTTTTACCATGAAATGAAGGAGCTTCGAGGGCAAGTTGTGCTCTGAGAATGGAAGGATTGAATTTAAGTTTTCAGATATTGAAAGGTTAGTTGTCATGAAGAGAGTTGGGGGCCAAGGCGGGGGGAGGGGTGCAGACAAATTGAGCAAGCAAGGGTTGGTAAATGCAGTCAATATACTCATAAAATGGAATCAAGAAACTCAAAGAGATGTGTAGAGTTAGGAAAGGTGGGGGAGAGCAACGGAAGGGGTGATATAAGTTGATTTATTATTTGTTAACAGAAACCTTTTGTACCACTACTTAAAGATGATTAAGGAAAAGGAGAGAAAAGGAGTGAGAAGAGAGCATGTGCGTGCCAGTACTGGGGCTTGAACTCAAGACCTGGGCACTTTCCTGCTCAAGGTTAGAACTCTACCCTTTGAACTACAGCTCTACTTCTGGCTATTGGATAGCTAATTGGAGACAAGAGTCTCATGGATTTGTCTGCTTGGGCTCACTTTGAACTGTGATCCTCAGACCTCAGCCTCCTGAGTAGCTAGGATTACAGGCCATTGGTGAACCATTGGTGCCTGGCTCTATTTTTGCTCTTAGTCCTTATGATGTCTCCACCAACTCTCATTCTTCGTATGAATGAATTATGGTTGTGTGTGTATTTGTGCCTTAATTCCAGGGCAGATTAGGTGAGAAGTAATCGGTCTGAATTGAGAACTTCTTTTTTTTTTTTTAGAATATATCTTTTTTTTTTTTGCCAGTCCTGGGCTTTGGACTCAGGGCCTGAGCACTGTCCCTGGCTTCTTTTTGCTCAAGGCTAGCCACAGTACCACTTCTGGCCATTTTCTATATATGTGGTGCTGAGGAATTGAACCCCAGGCTTCATGTATATGAGGCAAGCTCTCTTGCCACTAGGCCATATTGCCAGCCCTGAATTGAGAACTTCTAAAAGCATCCCAAACACCAGATTCTGGAGGCATGGTTTAAGAAAAGAAACATTAAATATCTTAACACTTTTATGGTGATTACAAGTTGAAGTAATATTTTGGATAAATGGAGCTAAAAATACTTAAGATGTCATTCATTTTGGTTTAGCTTTTTTAATTTAAAAATATGGCTCCTAGGACATTCATGTGCCTTGCATATAAAGCTCACATCTTTTTTCTTTTTTTTTTAATGTCATATTTCTAGGACTTGGGCCTCTTTGATGTCCTGTACAAAGCCAGGCTAAAGATGTATTTTGACTGGTTTGCTAAGTCCTCTGAGAAGAAAAATTTAAATAATGCTTTTTCCAGTTCTAGAATGTCCTGTCAGTAGCATTTAAGATTTGTGTATGTGCAAACACATGATAAATCTGTTTGTCATTCTGGGAAGCCAAAGCCATAGCATCTGATTAAATTTGCTTTAGCTTCCTTTGAAGTATTGTATAGGTTTGGGCTGTGTTCCCCTGCCTCAATTGAATGGTTCTTTTCACCCTATCAGCCTCTCACTCTTGCTCTCTCTCTCTCTGGTTGGTTGTGGGGCTTGAACTCTGGGCCTGAGCACTGTCCCTGTGCTCTTCTGCTCAAAGCTAGCACTCTACCACTTGAACTATAGCAGCACTTCCAATTTTCTTGTGATTAATTGGAAATAAGAGTCTCATGGACTGTCCTGCTTGGACTGGCTTTGAACAGAGATCCTCAGATCTCAGCCTCCTGAGTAGCTAGGATTACAGGTGGGAGCCACTGGCACCCGGCTTATATCAAGTCTCTTAATTTGCTCCCCAATAATCTTTCTTAATATACTTTCCCGCATTTTCTTAAAAAAAACTAGTTTTCTTTTTTGTGTACATTTTTCTTTGTAATCAAAATTTAGTTTTGGACTGCTTCTGGTTGACTATGGCCAATGCCAAGTTATTCCGTTGCATGGAGATTTGGGCTTTTTCACTCTTTTTCCTTCTTTGTCCTGGGGCCAGTCCATGGGCCTGGGCACTGCCTTTGAGCCCTTCCCAGCCCTCCCCCTCCCCCAAGATTAGAACTCTATCACTTGAGTCTTAGCTTCACTTCAGGATTTTGTTGTTGTTACTTGGAGATAAGTCTCAAGGACCTTCTGTTAGCATTTCCCTAGCCTCAGGTCCTCAGCTCCTCCCATTAGCCCCAGATCCACCCATACCTAATGAGCCACTCCTACTCACTATTAAGACCTACCTACTTCCCCTTTCATCCCTAGAGAGAGAGAAGCTGCCACCTGGATAAGGTGCAGACCCCCCCCCCCCCCCCCGTAGCTCCCTCTCCCGTGGGAGCTATGGCCCCACTAATAAACCTCCTTATGAACCTTCTTCTCCTGTCTGTGATTATCTCTGCATGGTCCCCTGGGATGGCTGGGACATATCCTTTCACTTTCCTGCTTTGGCTGGCTTCAAACCTCGATCCTCAGATCTCAGCCTCCTGAGTAGCTAGGATTACAGGTGGGAGCCACCAGCACCTGGCTTTTTTTCACTCTTAAAATGAGGGTGATCATGGTAATTGCTTCATAGTGTAGAGAGGCAAGGCCTGGAGGAATCAGCACCCAGAAGGAGCTTGGGACAGGGCTGGCGACGACATGGCTGTAAGGTCCAGCTGTTTGTACCATCCTGACCACCTGGCTACACAGCTCAGCCCTGGAATGAGGAACTGGGATGAACTCCCATCTCACCCTTCTCTACTGTGGACAGGCATTCACTTTATTTAACCTCATTGTCCAAGATGGCTGGGCTCTGCGGAGCAGAACGCTAACCATGCTGGGGACAAGGACCCTCAGCCGCTAAGAAGGGAGTGAAGTCTGAACTCAGAAAAGGATGATCCGGCCTATTCTACAGAAGGGACCAGAAGTGTGTGTGTTGGGGGGCGGGGGTTGAACAGTATGTAAAAGAATGAACTGCTTTGTAAACCAGAGAACAAATGAACAGCAACAACAAGACAAATTCCAAAACCCCAGCCTCATCAAACTCATTGTATCCATCGCATTGCCACTGGCAAGGACAAATAACCGGAAGCCCCATGGAAAGCTGCAAGATATGTAGGAAGAGCAAAGAGGAAGGGCGGTGTCTTCAGGGTGGAAGTGCCAGTTAAGTGAGGTGAGCATGACTGCTCAGGGATCAGGTCTGGACCCTGAAGCTCACCCCACAAGGTTTCTGTGAGAGCTGTCTTTCTAGGGAGCAAACTCCACCAGCCCTTGGGGGGAAGGGGTGGTGTGCCTCAGCTGGCTGAAGCCGAGGACTGGAGGCCTCTCAGCTCATCTCCTACAACCTTCTGGTTCTAGTGGGGCACTTCCCTTATCCCCCAGCACTACCCCTGGCTTCTCAGATTTGAAGGTCTGTGGTTCAATCTCGAGGTCTGTGGTTCAACAAGTCACGCCTTCCCCTACCCCAACCAGCAGCAGCCTGGGTTCAGCTTCCTAAGGGGAAAGGCAAAAGCAGGACTTCTCTCTACCAGTGAGGTCTTTACAGCCACTGGCTGGAGACAAGAGAATGAAAGAAATAGGAAACTGGCAAGCACCATTTCCTAGGAAGAAAAAAAAACAGCTCAGACATTCTAAGATGGGTATTTGTCTAAGTATTTATTATCCCATCCTAGGAAGCCTATTCCACCAGGGCTTGGAGTGTCCAGACGGCCTGTGAAAACCAACTCACGAGGTTTACCACTGTTTGGAGTCCAGCCAGGGTGGTCTGCCTGCCTCTCTTTTCACCATAAAGCTACCTGTGTCATTGGTGAGGGACCGTGATGGTGTTCTGGTCTTTGACATTGGATAATGGCTCGGTGCAGATGTGGTCAGCAGTCGGGCATGAGGACACACATCTGTAATACCAGCACTCAGCACGGGAGTGCTGAAGCAGGAGGAAAACAACAACAAAGTATGTGGTCCTCTGTGGAAGTTTTAGTGGTCTAGATGACCTGGGATTGTTAGCTGAAGCCCCTTGTCAGTCTTAGGGTCTCTCTAACACACACACACACACACACACACACACACACACACACACACAGAGCCGAGTTTACACATTTTATAATCTAGTGGAGAGACATCTTTCTATTAGGGTTCTGTGAGTCACTGCTGTAGTCTCCTAACTCACAACATACACAACAAGCAAGAGAAACCTCACTGAAGTCTTCCTCCGGGCCCACGATTTGGGGCAAGTCCCAGCCTGGTCCTGCAGCTGCAGCGGGCGCGCTCTGGGTCCCAAGGCCGGTGTAAAGTTACCTCGGAGCGCCGCGGGGACCGGCGAGGGGACGGGCCCGGGGCCGCGCTTACCCCAGGAAGGCGAGGAACCGCGGGTCGGTGGCCAGGTTGGCGTCGATGGTGAAGGACAGGAACGCGGGACTCAGCAGGTGCAGCGGCCGTGCGGTGGAGAAGAGCAGCTCCGCCACGTCCTCAGCCTGCGCGGGTCCCGCCGGGGCGCCCGGGGCGCACAGGGGACCCAGGGGGCCCAGCAGCAGCAGCAGCCGCAGCGCCGGCGGGGCGCGCGCGCGCATCCCGGCTCACCTGCGGCTCCGCCCGCCGGCCGCGCACCGAGAGCTCCGGCCTCCCCCGCCGGGACGCCGCGCGGGGCCCGTCCTGCTCAGCCCCTGTCCACCTGAACGCCTGTGCTCCTGCCCCCCCCCCCGGGCTCCTCCTGGCCCCTTGTCCCCCTGTCCTCCCCCTGTCCCCTGTGCCTGTCCCCCTGTCCTCCCCCTGTCCCCTGTGCCTGTCCCCCTGTCCTCCTGTCCCCCGTGCTCCTGTCCCCCTGTCCTCCCCCTGTCCCCTGTGCCTGTCCCCCTGTCCTCCTGTCCCCCGTGCTCCTGTCCCCTTGTCCTCCTCCTGTCCCCTGTGCCTGTCCCCCTGTCCTCCTGTCTCCCAGTCCCCCGTGCTCCACCTGTCCCCTGTCCTCTGGTCCTCCAGCCTGCTCACCCCTCCCACTGTGCCCAGCGCCCTCCTCCCTCCTCCCCCCTCCTCCCTCCCCGCCCCGCCCCTGGCGGTCACACCCACTTCCTCGCAGCTTTCCCCACTCCCTGGCCGTCCCGTCCACTTAGGAAACCGTCCACACCCATCTGAAGGGCGTGGAGGGAGCCTGGATCCAAGCTCCCCGGTGGCCTGGGGCGTGGACACCCCGGGAGCGGCGCTCAGCTCCAGACCAGCTCCCCCAGCTCCTTCCTGCGCTCGGCTGGGGCTGCTCCACCCTCGGCCGGGCCGTCTCCCGGCGGCGGACGCCTCTCCTGACCCTCCAGGAGAGAGAGCCTCCAGTCCCCTTCCCAGCTGGCCTCAAACACTGTGCCACCGGAGCCCCTTAAAACCCGGGGTCCCCAGCCCTCTGCCCAGGAAGCAGGTGGTCAGGTAGCTTAAACTGCAGCCAGAAAGAGATCAGTCCTCAAAAATTCATTTCGGGGTGGGAGAGAAGAAAGAGGGAGGAGGGGGAGGAGGGGGAGGGGGTGGAGGAGGGGGAGGAGGAGGGGGGAGGGGGGTGCAGCTAC
Organism: Perognathus longimembris pacificus; assembly: GCF_023159225.1. Lineage (NCBI taxonomy): Eukaryota > Metazoa > Chordata > Mammalia > Rodentia > Heteromyidae > Perognathus > Perognathus longimembris. The sequence goes on along the minus strand of NC_063176.1, from coordinate 19,388,923 downwards.
CCAGGAGGCTGAGATTTGAGGATTATTTTTAAAACTGGGCAGACAAATTTGAGCTATTCCTGATCTCCAATTAACCAGCAAAAAAAGCCAGAAGTGGAGCTGTGGCTCAAATGGCAAAGCACCAGCCTTGAGTGGAAAAGCTAAGGGAAAGCACAAGGCCCTGAGTTCGTCCCAATACCATCACACACACACACACACACACACACACACACACACACACACACACACACACACACACACCCTCTTTAGCAATGTATCCTGAAAACAGTACTTAGTGGAACCTTGGAGTGGGTCCTGGGACATAAACTGAGGATATGTATATATATATATATATATATATATATATATATATATATATATATATATACCATATATGCCTATTATACATATATGCCTAATATATACACACATATAATATATACGTACATACACATATATGCATATATATGCACATCTGAGACAGGAGCTTAGCTCTCCTCCATCTCATCTCCACAGCAACCCTGCCAGGTACAGAATTCCCTCCTTGTACACAGGAAGGCCCAAGTCTTGAGACAGTAATTTGTCCAAGTGTCAGAACTGAGCCGTCAATGTGCCTGCACGACCCCAAGCACGTGGCAGACTGTCCCTGCTGACACTAATTCCCTGAAGGGAGCTTTTTCGTGTGTCTCCCGTTGGCAGTGGAGGTCGCTGGGGACACACTCTGAGCATGGTAGAGCTGACCATGTTTGTGAGTGCTGTGACGGTGCGCAGCTCTGGCCTCCTCTGCTGGATCCTGAGCTCTTTGAAAGCAGAGGTTGGGTTTGTCTTGGCACAATGCCAGCCATAGCTCATGCCTGACACTATGCTTGACATCAATAAATAGCTGTTGAGTAAACAAATGACCCAGATACTTAGATTTCTCTGCTGAGATTGCACCAGCAATAAAGGAGAACAATAAAAATGGATTGTTTTGAAATGTTTATTTAATTTGCATCAATCTGTTTTTAAGCATCTTAGAAATTAAATGCATAATTTTGCAACTTGTATCAGACTTTTTGTTTTGTCGGTCCCGGGCATGGACTCAGGGCCTGAGCACTGTCCCTGGCTTTTATTTATTTTTATTTATTTATTTTTTATTTTGGCAGTCCTGGGGCTTGGACTCAGTGCCTGAGCACTGTCCCTGGCTTCTTTTTGCTCAAGGCTAGCACTCTGCCACTTGAGCCACAGCGCCACTTCTGGCCATTTTCTGTATATGTGGTACTGGGGAATTGAACCCAGGGCTTCATGTATAGGAGGCAAACACTCTTGCCACTAGGCTGTATCCCCAGCCCTGCTGGCTTTTTTTTTTTTTCTCAAGGCTAGCACTCTACCACTTGAGCCACAGCGCCACTTGTGGCCTTTTCTATTTATGTGGTGCTGAGGAATCAAACCTAGGGCTTCGTAAGGCAAGTACTCTTGCCACTAGGCCATATTCCCAGCCCTGTATCAGACTCTTGAAGCAATGGTATATAATTCTCTGTCTCTCACACACAGACCACACACACACACACACGCACACACACACACACTGCAAATCATATACAAGCACAAAGCTAAGAACAATCCTAAGAAAGCAGAGGAGAGGAGAAAAAGACAAAGCACTTTTTTTTTTTTTAAACTTTCCAGGACATGGGTCTTATATCCATCCTATGTCCTGTCTCTTATCCTCATGGGGCAAAAATCTCAGCAATGTCTTTGGAATATTTGAGTTATTTAAAAACTGAATCATGTAAGTTTTCTAAGTTCAATATTTGTAAATATTGTGAAATGTGGACCAATGGTCTATATTCAATTACTTGTATGGTAACTGGGAAACCTAAATGAGGAAGCAAAGAAAAATGATTTGCTCACGTGTTGAGCAATGGCTCTCTGCTGAGATCAGAATTTTCTAGTTCCTGACTTGACCCAGGCAAAGGGACTTTATAGGCATACAGCTGGGAGGAGTGAGTAGGAATTTGATTAGAAATTGTTATTTCAAGGACATTTTTAGATAATACTGAGATTTAAACTAAGGACTTCATGCTAGCTAAGTGGCAGTCTACTGCCGAGCCATGCTTCAATACTTTCTTTTGCATTGGTTATTTTTTTTATTTTTTATTTTTTGGCCAGTCCTGGGCCTTGGACTCAGGGCCTGAGCACTGTCCCTGGCTTCTTCCCGCTCAAGGCTAGCAACTCTGCCACTTGAGCCACAGCGCCGCTTCTGGCCGTTTTCTGTATATGTGGTGCTGGGGAATCGAACCTAGGGCCTCGTGTATCTGAGGCAGGCACTTTTGCCACTAGGCTATATCCCCAGCCCTGCATTGGTTATTTTTGAGATAGGAACTTGCTTCCTGTCTGGACAAGCACCTTTAATCGTGACCTGCCTTTTTACGTTTCCCTTGACAGTTGTGCAGCATTGGAGGAGAAGACGTCTCCTGTGTACGGCCAAGAGCTATGATTACAAGTGTGAGCCACTGGGGCCCAAATTCAGAGATGCTTTGTGACAGGACATTTTACATTTCACAGCGAATTACAACTTACTGTGTCTCCAGTTAAACCCTTTCCTTCCAGCAGAGCTCTTGGTAAGCCATGGGTCTTGACTCTTCAGCCCATTTGTCAGCTTCAAAGAGCTTCAGTTTCTTCATCTGTAAAGTGGAGGTAATGATTAACTTTTCATATTTTTTAATTAAGTGACAGAGAACACCCGACACTCCATGTACAATGCAAAGTATATCATCAACAGATAATTTCAAAAGTTGTTACCCTATTTAATCATCATAATTAGATAAGTTAGATACAGTTTCTGAATTGCAAGTTCAGAGTATTTCTACTGTACCATTCCAATTGGGTGACTTACAAATTGGTAATGAAAATCAGACTTACATATAAAAGTTCTCAAATGAATTAGGACTGTCTGTGTAAATAATTTATCAATGACAATGTGGGACCTTGCCACATGTTGCTTTGATAGATTTTCAGTAGTGACTTAGGCTTTTAGAGATTCACGCAAAGGGTGGGGGTTGGGGGGCAAGCGTGCGCTTAGGGTGGATTTCCAACCTCAATCCTCAGATCACAACATCTTGAGTGACTAGAATTACAGATATGAACCATGAGCACCTGATTCACCCAAAGGTTTTGTAAAATAACAGACTAATTTCTGCATGTTTCAAAAGATAACCTTTGCATTTTTCTGTCTAGGTTTTCCTAATGTAGAAATAACTTAAGGGAGGCTGAACTTTCAGGCGTCTGTGATTACAGATTGTTTTGTAAATAGTTTTATATTGTGGTTTCTTTTTTTTTTTAGATTATTGGATTATGAATCACTAAAGTCAACTTAAGTTTTAATTACTTGGTGAGCACACCATACTCTGCTGTGTGTGTGTTGCTGAAAGGCTGGAAGCTAAGTACTTTGGAGAATGAGGAGCAAGAGTCAGAGGTCCATCTGGGCTACATAATGGAACTTTGTCTTTAAAAAAATAAAGCAAGAGAGAGCGAGAGAGCGAGAGAGAGAGAGAAGGAAGGAAGGAAGGAAGGAAGGAAGGAAGGAAGGAAGGAAGGAAGGAAGGAAGGAAGGAAGGAAGGAGAAAAGAAGAAGTGGGCTGGGAATATGGCCTAGTGGTGAAGTGCTCGCCTCATATACATGAAGCCCTGGGTTGGATTCCTCAGCACCACATATATAGAAAAAGCTGGAAGTGGCGCTGTGGCTCAAGAGGTAGAGTGCTAGCCTTGAGCAAAAAGAAGCCAGGGGCAGTGCTCAGGCCCTGAGTCCACGCTCCAGGACTGGCAAAAAAAAAAAAAAAAAAAAAAAAAAAAAGGAAGAAGTAAAAAAGGAAAAACAAAAACAAAAAAAACCCCTCAGTTCTCTGAAAGGAGGACAGGAGAAAAGAAAAGGTGAAGCTAATAATACCAAGTGGGCTCTTAAGGGGCGCTCACAAAATCACTTCTTCCTGTAGCCACTTAAAGTTGTGTTAGGGATGGTGCCCACCAAGTAACAGGGAGCAGCCAGCAGGAATGGCTCTTGTGCTCTGGAGTTCTGTTGGGGAAGTAGAAGGTAGTTTTTAATTTTTGACTAAATTATTGAATGACTGGCACTTCTGGGGACTGATCTCAGGGCTTCCTGCATGCTAGGCTGGTGATTTACTGTTAGAAAATGGAGAAGAAAGGAAGGAAACAGGCTGGACTCGATCTTTCACGGGCGAGAACTGTTTATTGAGATAGAGCAGTGAGGAGCACAGCTGTCCCACAGGCTTGGAGATTGTGCCAAGAGGTGGGACAGGAGTTGGGTTTTTATAAGGTCTGAGCAAGGAGAACAAAGTTAGTGAAAAAGCTATTAGGTCAAGGGAGGTTGGTCCCACAATGGAATGTTTACAGCCAGGCTTAGGTAGATTGCCCTGCTGCTCAGACAGTCTGTGAATACCTTTGGTGGCTTGCCTGGTGTCTGCAGGCACCTGGGCAAACAGGTCAGTCCTTCATAACCCCACAGGAAGAATGGGCCAAGAGGAGAGAGGCAAGTGCTTCATCTACCGCTTGAACTGTAGCCCCATCCCCTTTTGTATTAATTTTTCTGGTAGAATTTTGCATTGTACTTGAGGCTTACCTCAAAGTATTATCCTCCTGCCTCTAGGATTATAGGCATGAACCACCGTGCCCAACCCGAAAGTTGTTTTTTTGTTTTTTTTTGTTTTTGTTTTGCCAGTCTTAGGTGGTGAACTCAGGGCCTGAACACTGTCCCTGGCTTCTTTTTTGCTCAAGGCTAGCACTCTGCCACTTGAGCCACAGCGCCACTTCTGGCCATTTTCTGTATATGTGGTGCTGGGGAATTGAACCCAGGGCCTCATGAATACGAGGCAGGCACTCTAGCCACTAGGCCATATCCCCAGCCCACCCGAAAGTTTTTTTATTTTTTTATTTTATTTTATTTTTTTTAACATTCTTTTTTTTTTTTTTTTTTTTTTTTTTTTTTGCCAGTCCTGGGCCATGGACTCAGGGCCTGAGCACTGTTCCTGGCTTCTTTTTTTTTTTGCTCAAGGCTAGCACTCTGCCACTTGAGCCACAGTGCCACTTCTGGCCGTTTTCTGTATATGTGGTGCTGGGGAATCAAACCCAGGGCCTCATGTATACGAGGCAAGCTCTCTTGCCACTAGGCTATATCCCCAGCCCCCCGAAAGTTTTTTTAAAAGAAATATTTTTAAGCTGGTACCGGTGGCTCACATCTGTAATCCTAACTACTCAGGAGGCTGAAGTCTGAGGATTGCGGTTCAAAGCCAGTCCAGGCAGGAAAGTCTGTGAGACTCTTATCTCTAATAAACCACTAAGAAAACTGGAAATGGTGCTGTTGCTCAACTGGTAGAGCACTAGCGTTGAGCTGAAGAGGGACAGTGCCCAGGCCAAGAGTTCAAGCCCCACAACCTACCACAAAAAAAAAATATATATATATATATTGCTTTTCAGAAGTTTCTCTCACCAGGCCCCATTCTGGAAACTCGTTACCATAGATTAGGTCTCTCCAGCTGTTTTGTAGTCATGGGTATGCATTAACTGTCTGTCTAGCTATCTTTTTGCTTAGTGTTTTAAAACAAATATATATCTTTGATATATATCTGTAGAATCACCTATAAGTTGTATAGTCATTTTCTTCATTTTATTATAAAAATTATAAACATATAGAAAAATTGAAAGAATGAATTCTCAGACACCTATATAACCACCACTTACACTTTACACTATTTTTCTGTTTGTCCTTTCACTCAAATGTCTTTCTATCCATTCATCAATCCATCTGATTATTTTTGTGCCAGTCCTGGGCCTGAGCACTGTCCCTGAGCTTCTTTTGCTCAAGGCTAGCACTTTACCACTTGAGCCACAGCTCCACTTCTGGCTTTTTCTGTTTATGTGGTGCTGAGGAATCGAGCCCAGGGCTTCATGCATGCTAGGCAAGCGCTCTACCACTAAGCCACATTCCCAGCCCATCTGTCTTATTTTTAAAGATACAGCTCTCATGTCTTAGATTTATCGTTCTAAAATGTAAATAGCAACTTTTTTTCTTCTTTGTTTGTTTTACTTATTCACAAGGTGTGCTACCATCACTACTTTCTCAGTCCACATTTTTTCATCATGGCACAAAGAAACTCAAGACTCATTACCATCCATTTCTGCCTGCATGGATATGCTGGATCTTTTATATGAGAGGAATCAAAGACTGTAGCCTTTGGTGTCAGGCTTCTTTAACTCAGCACAAGGTTTCCAAGGTTCATCTGTATTTCAGCATAAGTGGCTATTTTATTCCTCTTCATGGTTTCCTAATATTCCCTTATATGGATATATCCCTTGTATTTGTCCATTAATCAGTTGATGGGTACTTGTGCCATTTCTTCTTTGGGGATGTTAAGTACAATGCTCATGTAAACATTCATAGACAGGTTTTTTGTGTGTAAATATATATATTCTATTCTTTTTAGTGTAGACCTTGGAGAAGAACTGGGGAGTTCTGTGAAAACTCTGTGTTTAACACGTTGAGGAATTCCCAAACTGTTTCACAGAGTGTCTGTCCCATACATTAGATTTTCATCAATCTAAGGCTCCACATCTTTGCCAATGCTTGTCCATGTGTGACTATTTCAGTGTGGCCATTGGAAAAGAGCCAATGTCCTTCTGCCCTGTTAGGTTCTGCTGAGTCTGCACACACAAAGCTTTGAGGAAGCTTTTCTTCAAGAAGGCGGAGCAGCACTCCTAGAGCAAGCTGTCCCTGAAGGCGTAGGCTTGGAGCTCGTGATTATTTAATGGCTGTGGATATGGCACTTTTTTTCAGAAATGTATTCCTGTATAACACACAGATCAGCAACCAGTTCATCCTTAGAGCTATCATGGCACACAATCCTAGTCATTATGGTACATGGTTGATCTGGACCCTTTGATAAGAGAAGGAAAGATATGTTCCATACATGTGTGCACATGTGTGCATGTACGTGTTCACACACATATACACACATACACTCAGGGCCTTGAATTCAGGGCCTCACACTTTTCCTTAGACTTTCTGTTCAACACTTGTGTTCTACTACTGGAGCCACACTTCTACTTTTGGTTTTTGCTGGTTAATTGGAGATAATAGTCTCATGGACTTTCTTGCCCTGATTCCCTGAAAACTGCTTCTCTGATTTCAGCCTCCTGAATAGCTAGGATTAGAGCCCGAGACAGCAAGCACCCAGCAAAGGGAATATACTATTAGTGGGTGACAGGTTATAGATTAAGGCCTGAGAGTTAATTCACCTCTTGTCACCATAGTGGTCTCTGGCTGTCTGAGCTGGGCCTCAGAATTAAACTAACAGAAGACAGGTCAATGAGAGAAAAGCATATAGATATACATAATAATTTTTTGTACATGGGAATCCTTCAGAAGAGACATGAAAACCCAAATAAGTGATTAGTCCCCAAAGTGTATCTACCTTTTTACACAACCAATGACACATTTGTGAGGATGGACGGAGATGAAGGGGGCTGGGCGGGGATCCCAGCCTCTGGTGATAGAAGGCTTATTTTTCCTAGCACGAGGGTAGTATCTTTTTGTGAGGGCTTCTGCGTAGGAAGTGGAAGGGCAGGTCATCAGTACCTCGGTTTCTTCTCAAGTGCCGTAGGCTGAAAATACCAGAGGGTGTCATGTCTTGAACCCCTTTATCTTTTAGTGTTGGTAAATGACAGCTCATGTGGTTTCATTTGCATTTCTCTCCTGCTGAACATTTCTGTGGACCTATTATCTTCTTTGTTTTTTTTGTTTTTTTTTGGTTTTTGTTGGGGCTTGAACTCAAGGTCTGAGCACTGTCCCTGGCTTCTTTTTGCTCAAGGCTAGCACTGTGCCACTTGAGCCACAGCGCTACTTCCGGCTTTTTCTATATATGTAGTGCTGAGCAATTGAACCCAGGGCTTCATGTATATGAGGCGAGCACTTTACCACCAGGCCATATTCCCAGCCCCCTATCATCTTCTTTGAAGAAATATTTAGGGCTAGGAATATGGCCTCGTGGTAGAGTGCTTGCCTTGCATGCATGAATTCCTGGGTTTGATTCCTCAGCACCACATACACAGAAAAAGCTGGAAGTGGCGCTGTGGCTCAAATGGTAGAGGGCTAGTCTTGAGCAAAAAAAAGAAAAGAAAAAAGAATCCAGGGACAGTGCTCAGGCCTTGAGTGCAAGCCCAAGTACTGGCAAAAAAGAAAGAAAGAAATATTTATTTAAATCCTTTGGCCACTAGCTTAATTTTTGAAATATTTCTATCTAAACTGGATATGTCACTATACTGTTTAGGACCTCAATATTTATATTGTTAATTGGAGTTTGTGATTCGTTTCTGTAGGCAAAATTTACACACAGCAAAATACACAAATGTTAAATATAACAATACAGAAACCTAAACTCTATCATTCCAGAAAGTTCCTTCAAGTCTTTTCTTAGTAAAGCCCCGACTCTGACCCCTGAGGCAATTGTTCCTCATTTGTCATCAAGAATTACTTTAGCTGGCTCTGGAATGTAAAGAACAAAAATACATAAGGCATGCTATACATAATATGACATGTAATATATAATACACACTGTTTGACATAAGACTTCCTTTACTGGATACCTTATTTTTGAAATTCAGATAGGTTGTGTGAATATTGAAGTTCTTTTTTCCCCCCAAAATAGTTTCCATTGTATGAACATACACGAGCTTGCTGATCCATTTTCCTATTACTGAGCATTTGAGGCTGCTGCCTGTTTGGGGCTGTTAGAAAGGAAGTTGCTAAGAACAAGCTTATCTTGGTCTTTTTATAGGCGTATGTTCTTACTAGGGCAAATAAATGGTCAGGAGTGGGATTGCTGGCTCACGGGGTTGATAGGAAACTGCCAACACATTTTTTTAACTGGTTGTACTTGTACGTGTGTGTGTATGTGTGTGCGTGCATGCGTGCACGCATGCCAGGAACTGGGCACTGTCCTGTAGCTTTTCCACTCAAGGCTAGTGCTCTACCAATGAGCCACACCTCCACTTCTGTTTGTTGGTTTTTTTTCCTAGTTAATTGGAGATGAGAGTCTCACAGACTTTTCTGCTTGTGCTGGCTTTGAACCGTGACCCTCCTGAGTAGCTAGGATTACAGGCTTGAACACAGAAGCTTTACACTTGTGCCACTTTTACTGTTGTCAGTTAAACACATTTTAATGGTTCTAGTGGATGTCAAACCTAAGAACAGTCCCTTCCCTTTGAAGAATGTGGCTTTTGTTTTTCATCTCTCTGATGACTTAATGAAGGCTTTTTATAGGTTTATTTGGCCTCTGAAATACGTTCCTTTACAACACGGCTCCAAAGTTTGCTCACTGGATGGTACTTTAACATATGTGAAGATGGTAAACCCTTCAACATAACAAAACATTACAAAAAAGAAGGTAGTCTGTCTCATGCTTATAATCCAATCCACTGAGGAGGCTGAGAGCTGAAGACTGAGATTGGATGCTAAGCTGGGCAGACAACATGTGAGAAGCTCTCATCCCCAACTAAGCAGCCAAAAGCTAGAAGTGGACAGGTGAGTTGGGGCCCAAGCGACGAGTACCAGCTTTGAGTGAGAAAATGGCTAAGCAGGAGGTCAGGCCCTGAGTTCAATCACCAGTACACACACACACACACACACACACACACACACACACTCACACACACTCACACACACACACACTCACAGACAAACGATACATAAACAACTGCAGAGCAAAGGCATGTAAATGCGTTCCTTGCCTTTTGGGCCAGTCTGGTGTGTGTCTGAGTTGTGTCCTGATGGACGCCACTGGGAGATGGGAATCGGGGCTACAGGACGGCTTTCCTAGGCTCAGTGAAGTTTTGTCTTTGTGGGGAGAAAAAAAAAAAGTCAGAGACTTATAACCTAAGCTATATTTGGTATTACATGCTCATTGTATTAAAGTTTTTCTTCTGATTATAAAAGAAATTAGAATCTATTTATTGGCACCTAAAACCCAAAGGCTAAGTCAGCCTTAGAGGTGACGGGGGCCCCTCAAGGTACGCGGTGAAGAAGTGCTGTAATCGAAGAAGGGAACTGGACCTGCCTCAGGGTTATGAGGAAAGCGCTCTTGAAGCTCTGAAGTCGGGGACTGATGTCCTGGCTGGAACCTTGCACACCTGTGAAACAGCCCCAAAGAACGGAGTGCAAGGTGCTCTTTTCCTTGGAAGGCACAGTCCCTCTACCTCAGAAAAATAATAAATACAGAACGATTGAAAGAATCACACCTCTATAGAAATGAACTCCAGGAAATGGAAACAAGAAGGTTTGTTGTTGTTGGTGGTGGTTTTGGCTTTTTCTCATCCTGTTTGTTCATTTATCTGTCTTCGGAGGTGGGGGGGGGAGAAGAAGGGGCACGGAAATGAAGGAACAGAGTGTGAACAAATGCAGCAGTGGTACTCACTAGACACTATGTTGAAAGTAAACTATACGATTTGTGGGTGGGGATGGGAGGGAAAATTGGGAGAGTGAGGGAAGGGGTGACATTGTCCAAAAAGAAATGTACTCTTTTTTTAAAATTTAATTTATTTATTAATTGAACACAAAAAATTTTAATTTATTTGTTTATTAATTGAACACAAATTTTTTGACAAGGTGTTGTGCAAAAAGGGTACAGTTATATAGTAGGGCATTGTGTATATTTCTTGTGATATCTTAAGCCCTGTTTTTCTATCTCTTCTCTAGGTCAGGTAGACATATATACAATATACAATGTATCAAGAACATATACAGTAGCCACGTGGCCACGCCCAAGAAAGTTCGCCTAGGGCTTTAAATGTAATGTCAATATTAGACCATATGTGGACAGTAGTCTTATATGAACGTACATACCTAGCTTTTGAGCTATTGTATTCCCCTGAGAGGTCAGTTTTTGACCTTTATATGTTAAGTAATTGTTTGGTTTTAGTTACATACTGTTGGGTAGCTGCCCCAATCCTATTTGACAAGCAGTTTTTGGTTTCACAGACTTGGTCTCTACTGTCTTTCCATCTCCCTTTCTTTCTTTTTTCTTTCTTTTTTTTTTTTTTTTTTTGGCCAGTCCTGGGCCTTGGACTCAGGGCCTGAGCACTGTCCCTGGCTTCTTCCCGCTCAAGGCTAGCACTCTGCCACGTGAGCCACAGCGCCGCTTCTGGCCGTTTTTTCTGTATATGTGGTGCTGGGGAATCGAACCTAGGGCCTCGTGTATCCGAGGCAGGCACTCTTGCCACTAGGCTATAGCCCCAACCCCTCCATCTCCCTTTCTTAACAGTCATATATCAGGGAGATCATGCCCCTTTGTTTTCTGTGTTCTAGGCTTGTCTCGCTCAACATTATTTGTTCGAGTTCTGACCATTTTCCTGCGAATAGCAATATTTCACCATTCCTAATTGCTATGTAGTATTCCATTGTGTATCAGTACCATATTTTTTGGATCCATTCGTCTGTGGAGGGGCATCTGGGTTGTTTCCATGTTTTGGCTATTGTGAATTGTGCTGCGATAAACATGGAAGTACAAATGTCTTTTTGATATCTTGGGTTTTGCTGTTTAGGATAGATGCCTAGGAGTGGTATGGCTGGGTCATAGGGTAGGTCTATATTGAGCTTTTTGAGAAACCTCCATACTGTTCTCCAAAGTGGTTGTACTAATTTGCACTCCCACCAACAATGGAGAAGGGTTCCTCTTTCCCCGCACCCCCTCCAGCATTTGTTGTCGCCTGAGTTCAGAGTATAGGCCATTCTAACTGGGGTGAGGTGGTATCTCAGGGTTGTTTTTATTTGCATTTCCTTTACTAGCAGGGATGTTGAGCATTTCCTCATATGTTTCTTTGCCATTTTTATATCTTCTCTTGTGAAGTCTCTCTTTAGCTCCTTTGCCCATTTCCTAATAGGTTTATTGGGCTTGGAGGGGCTTAGTTTTTTGAGTTCTCTGTAGATGACAGATATCAGGCCTTTGTCTGTTGCTGTGCTGGTAAATTTCCTTTCCAATATCGTTGGCTGTCTTTCTGTTTTGGTGGCTATGTCCTTAGCTGTGCAGAAACTTTTTAATTTGTAGTAGTCCCATTTGTCGAGTCTTTCCCCTATTTGTTGTGCCCCTGGGACTCTATTCAGGAAGTTCCTTCCTGTGCCTATAAGTTCTAGCATCTTTCCTACTCTGTCCTTCAGTAGTTTCAAGGATTCAGGTCTGATATTGAGGTCCTTGATCCATTTTGAGTTGATCTTGGTGCATGGTGATAGGGTTGGGTCTACTTTGAGTTTTCTCCATATGGCTGCCCAGTTCTCCCAGCACCAGTAGTTGAAGAGGCTATGTTTATTCCACTGTATGTCTTTAGCTTCTTTGTCGAATATCAGTTGGCTGTAAGAGTGCAGTTTTATTTCTGGGTCTTCAGTTCTAATCCATTGGTCTTCCGATCTGTTTTTATACCAATACCATGCTGTTTTTGTTATGATGGCCTTGTAGTAGAGCTTGAAGTTTGGTATTGTGATACCTCCTGCACTGCTTTTTTTGCCTAGATTTGCTTTGGCTATTCTAGGTTTTTTGCTGTTCCATATGAATTTATGGATTGGTTTCTCTATTTCAGTGAAGAATGTGGCTGGGATTTTGATAGGTATTGCATTGAATTTGTATAACAATTTGGGCAATATGGCCATTTTCACTATATTGATTCTGCCTACCCATGAGCATGGGAGGTCTTTCCATCTCCTTGTGTCTTCTTTGATTTCCCTTATTAGATTTTTATAGTTTTCATTAAATAGGTCTGTCACATCCTTGGTTAAGTTGATCCCTAGGTACTTTATTCTTTTTTTGGCTATTGTAAATGGAATTGTTTCCATAATTTCCTTTTCTGTTTGTATATTGCTGGTGTACAGAAAAGCTGCTGACTTTTGTGGATTGATTTTGTATCCTGCTACTTTGCCAAATTGGTTTATTAGGTGTAGGAGTTTGGGTACTGAGTTTTTTGGGTCCTTCAGATATAAGATCATGTCATCTGCGAATAGGGATAACTTGATTTCTTCCTTGCCAATGTGGATCCCTTTGATGTCCTCCTCTTGCCTTATTGCTATGGCTAGGGATTCCAGCACTATGTTGAACAGAAGTGGGGAGAGTGGGCATCCTTGTCTTGTTCCTGAGTTTAGGGGGAATGATTTAAGTTTCTTTCCATTTAATATGATATTAGCAGTTGGTCTGTTGTATACGGCTTTTATTGTTTTGAGGAATGTTCCATCTATTCCTGTTCTCTCCAAAGCTTTTTTATTTTCTTTTTATTTTTGGCCAGTCCCGGGGCTTGAACTCAGAGCCTGAGCACTGTCCCTGGCTTCTTTTTGCTCAAGGCTAGCACTCTGACACTTGAGCCACAGCGCCACTTCTGGCCATTTTCTGTATATGTGGTGCTGGGGAATCGAACCCAGGGCCTCATGTATATGAGGCAGGCACTCTTAACACTAGGCCATATCCCCAGCCCTCTCCAAAGCTTTTAATAGGTATGGATGTTGTATTTTGTCAAAGGCTTTTTGGGCATCGACTGAGATAACAATGTAATTCTTAATTTTAGATCTGTTTATGTGGTGAATTACGTTGATTGATTTACGGATGTTGAACCATCCTTGTGACTGAGGGATGAAGCCTACTTGGTCATGATGTATGATATTCTTGATCAGTTTCTGGATCCTGTTAGCTAATATTTTATTGAGGAGCTTTGCGTCTCTATTCATTAGTGATATTGGTCTGTAGTTCTCTTTTTTTGTTGGGTCTTTGCCTGGTTTGGGAATGAGTATGATATTAGCTTCGTAGAATGAGTTTGGGATTTCTCCCTCTGTTTCTATTTCGCGGAAGAGTTTGAGGAGTATTGGTTTTAGCTCCTCACTAAAGGTTTTGTAGAATTCGTTGGTGAATCCATCTGGGCCTGGGCTTTTCTTTGTTGGGAGGTTCTTGATTACCTCCTGTATCTCACTGTAAGTTATTGGTTTATTTAGTTGATTTATTTCTTCTTGGTTCAGTTTGGGCAGTTTGTACTTCTCTAAGAATTGATCCATTTTTGTAAAATTATTGTTTTTTGCTGAGTAGAGGTTCTGGAAATAGCTCCTTATGATTGTTTGAATATCGTGTGTACTTGTAATTTTTCCGGTGGAGTCCTTGATTTTACGTATATGAGTCTCTTCTCTTCTTTTTTTTGTAAGTCTTGCGAGGGGTCTGTCAATTTTGTTTATTTTCTCAAAGAACCAGCTTTTAGTCTTATTTATTTGTTCAATGGTCTTTCTATTTTCAATCAGATTTATCTCTTCTTTGATCTTTGAGATCTCTCCCCTCCTAGTCATTTTAGATTCTGTCATTTCTTGTTTCTCCAGTTGTTTTAGTTTCATCGTGAGGTTATTCACCTGCTCTGCTTCCATTCTTTTTTTTTTTTTTTTTTTGGCCAGTCCTGGGCCTTGGACTCTGGGCCTGAGCACTGTCCCTGGCTTCTTCCCGCTCAAGGCTAGCACTCTGCCACTTGAGCCACAGCGCCGCTTCTGGCCGTTTTCTGCATATGTGGTGCTGGGGAATCGAACCTAGGGCCTCGTGTATCCGAGGCAGGCACTCTTGCCACTAGGCTATATCCCCAGCCCTCTGCTTCCATTCTTTTAATGTGAGTGCTGAGGGCAATGATCTTGCCCCTCACTACTGCCTTAGCTGTGTCCCATAGGTTTCTTTGTGATGTGTTTTCATTGTCATTGTTGCTTATGAATTCGTTGATTTCATCTTTAATTTGGTCTGTGGCCCAAGTGTTGGATAGCAGCGTGGCGTTTAGCCTCCAAGAGTGTATATAGCCTCTGTGGTATCCTTTGTTGTTGAGGGTTACCTTTAATCCACTGTGATCAGATATAATACATGGGATGACGTCAATACTTTTGTATTTGCTGAGGTTCTTTGTGTGGGCTATGACGTGGTCTATTTTGGAATATGATCCATGGGCTGCTGAAAAGAAGGTGTATTGGGTCTCTGTAGGGTGGAAGATTCTGTATAGGTCTGTCAGATCCATTTGGGAAATGGTGTTACTTAGGTCCTCAGCTCCCTTGCTAATCCTATGGGAGAACACAAATTTTTTGACAAGGTGTTGTGCAAAAAGGGTACAGTTACATAGTAGGGCAGTGTGTACAAGAAATGTACTCTTGGGACTGGGAATGTGGCTTAGTGATAGAGTAGCTAGCCTTGCATGTATGAGGCCCTGGGTTCAATTCCTCAGCACCACATATATGGAAAAAGCCAGAAGTGGCGCTGTGGCTCAAGTGGTAAAGTGCTATCCTTGAGCAAAAAGAAGCCATGGACAGTGGCCCTGAGTCCAAGCCCAGGACTGGAAATAAAATAAAATAAAACAAAAAAGAAAGTACTCTTTTACCTCATTCATGTAACTGTAACCCCTCTGTACATCATCTTTATAATAACAATAAAAATTTAAAAACCATTTACCCTATCTGTGAATACTTTGGGGCTAAAGGCACTATATATATTTGATATGTATGAAAGAATTGTAAAGAATTTGACCCATATCACACTATTTTAGTTTTGTAATCCCCAAATATGTGTGTAATTGAGCAATTGATTTAGCTTATGATTTTACATTCAAGTGTTTAATGATGTGTTTATTAGATTTTCTTTTTCTTGCACTGGTACCCAGGGCTTGAACTCAGGGCTTCGTACCTGACTTGGCTTTCTAGCTCAAGGCTGGCAGTTTGCTGCTTGAGCCACACGTTGGCATATTGCTGGATAATTGGAGATGAATTCTCAGACAAATTTTCCCAGCTACATGATCTTCCAGGTCTCATCTCAGCTTCCAGAGTGGCCAGGATTACAGGAATGAACACCAGTGAGTTAGTCAAATTACTACTATATTCAAACTACTATACAAGGTAATATATTACTATATTAAGTATAGTTCTGTGTATTAATTTTTACTGATTTATTAAATATGCTTTTATTATTAAAATATTTTTCTTTATTAATGTATATTTAATGTTATTTAAATTATTTAAAACATTTCAGGGCTGGGAATATGGCCTAGTGGTAGAGCGCTCGCCTCATATACATGAAGCCCTGGGTTCAATTCCCCAGCACCACATATATAGAAAACGGCCAGAAGTGGCGCTGTGGCTCAAGTGGCAGAGTGCTAGCCTTGAGCAAAAAGAAGCCAGGGACAGTGCTCAGGCCCTGAGCCCAAGGCCCAGGACTGGCAAAAAAAAAAAAAAAAAATCTAAAACACTTCAATTATTTAAATGGCTATTATTAAAATATTTAAAGGAATTTATGATGAATTAAATTATATGTTTTAAAAGTGCCTAGAGTTACAAGTCAAATTACATGCCTTAAAAATATTTATTTCTTAGCCCGGCGCTGGTGACTCATGCCTGTAATCCTAGCTACTCAGGAGGCTGAGATCTGAGGATCGCAGTTCAAAGCCAGCCGGGGCAGGAAAGTCTCTGACACTCTGATATCTGGCAGAAAATCAGAAGTGGCACTATGGCTCAAAGTGGTAGAGCACTAGCCTTGAGCTAAAGAGCTCAGGGACAGTGCCCAGGCCCAGAGTTCAAGCCCCATGACCGACAAAAAAAAAAAAAAAAAAAAAAGGCTTATTTCTTAAGAAATAATGGGATTTTTAGAGAATTTGAATGCTGTTCATTCTTATTACTGTTATTTTCTGAAACTGGACTTGAACTTAAGGCCTCGAGCTTGCTCTGCTAGTTTGGACTGCTAGCTTGCTCACAGCTCCAGCCCCGCTTTCTGCGGATAGCTGCAGATGGTCTTGAAGACTAGCCTTGACCAGTTACCCTCCAGATCACAGCCTCATCGGTGGAAGCTACTAGTACCTTGTTTGAATGCTAGTTTTTAAAGCAAGAAGGCACAAAAGCCACCAGTGAAGATTTAGAAAAACCTTTCTGCTGATAATCAATGTGACACAGAGGGAAAAAATTGCCTCAGATGAGCAGAGAGCACAGGTGTGAAGCAGGAACAGGATTCAAGTAGGAGGAACCTGTTCCTCTTGCCCACACTTCTTACTTGCTAGTGTTTTTTTCTTTGCTCACGTTGTAAGCTCAAATACAGCTTGAGCTATGACTATGTCTGGGAATTCCTATGGCACAGAGGCCCTAGCTCCTGGCACGGCAACTTCGGAGGCCTGTACCATCAACTTGCTAGCAGCGCGTTCTCTAAACACACTTTAAAGCTTACTGCCAGCCCTGGATCTCTCAGAGGGATCCTGCCTCTGCCACGCCCTCTGCTTCTGCGTTACTCATCTGGCTATTTGTTCTATCCACATTCTTCTGTGGACTTCCTGGGTGAAAATCAGCGCTTTTGGAAGCAGCCTGGTGATTTTCCATCATTAGTTTCCTATTTACTGTTATTTACCAAAATGAGAATCCCTTAAGTGGTACCCTCAGATAAATGAACACACCTTTAAAAGTGCTCCATTTGCATGCTGAGTATCATTTAATCTCCCAGAGACATCTAGAATTCAATTTTTAGCTCATTAATTTGTTTTCTAGTTGCTTTGCTAGCTAGTCTCAGAGTAGTCATGTCATATTGCTTGGAACACACTAAAACCACTGAACCATTGGGAAACATTTCAACGTTATATGCAAAGGGTATCATTTTGTTGTGGTTTTGTTGTTTTGGGTGCTGGTCCTGGGGCTTGAACTCAGGCCTGGGTGTTGTTAAGCTTTTGGGCTCAAGGTGAGTGCTCTACCATTTGAGGTACAGCTTCACTTGTTGTTTTTGTTTTCTTTTGGTAGTTCATTGGAGATAAGAGTCTTTCATAGGCTTTCCTGCCTGGACTAGTTTTGAACCACGATCCCGAGTAGAAAAGTATCATTTCTTAAATGTGAAGCTAAGGCTGTTTTCTGTGTTCCATGAAATAGTGTGTCTCTCATACTCCCTATGATGTATTTGCCTACACTTCACACTTCCAAGAACTATTCACTGAATCATCCAGAGTTAATTCTGTGCCATCAGTTTGTACTGTATGAAGGGCATTGTTTCTTGGCCACCATCAATTGATTGAGAAAGGAAATCTAATTTAAATTTTGTTTTTTCAATTTTGGGGGGGGGGCAGTCATGGGGTTTGAACTCAGGGGAACGTTTGTGCTCAAGGCTAGCACTCTACCACTTTGAGCCACAGCACCACTTCCAGTTTGAGGGTGATTAATTGGAGATAAGAGTCTCATGGACTTTTCTGCCCAGGCTGGCTTCGAACTGCAATCCTCACATCTCAGCCTCCTGGGTAGCTAGGATTACAGGTGTGAGTCCCCAGTGTCTGGCTTTCGAATTGAAGTTTGATCACTGCTTTCTGGAAAATGGGACTTAGCCAGAAGAAGATTGGTTGCTGGTGTGGAAATGCCAGGCCCTGTCATGGAGATTGTGAGGATGATGGGCTTGACTTAGTGCAACTGGCTGGGGAGCCCTCCCATGGGGCGGGAAGGTGGAGCAGCCACGCCCAGCAAAGCAAAGGCAGAAATGGCTTACAGGCACAGCGGAGAGACTAGGAAGCTCCTGCTCCATGCCTTGTCCCCCAGTGACACGAACTTAATTCTGACCTTGGAATCCAATGTATCCTAAGTTTACAAAGAAACCTCTGTTTCATTCTACCGCAGGCCTTTCTGTCTCTTACTCAATCAACCTTGGCTCAGTAAAAGCCATTTACAAAATATTCCTCATAGAATCTTTCATGGGTTTTTAAAAAATAACCCTTCTAAGAGGAAAAGAATGCAATGGTCATCTTAAAAGAATCATATCCAGTTTGACTGGCTTTTACTGCATTATCTATGTCCAGCTCCATAAATATTTGTTGTTTATAACCCTCCAGGCCTGCAGCGCTTTGTTTTATGATGGCCTGAAAGGACTGAAGCAGTTCATGAGTGAACTGCAAATTCCTCCATGTCTTTCTCTGCTGATGGGTCACAGGACCAGTAGGTCAGGACAGGCTGTATCCCTGGGGGTCTGAGTTAACAAGAGGCACTGAATTGAGGAAGGGAGATCTACTTGGCCTTCAGGCTGGGCTTTGCCAACCCCTACAGAGCTCTCCTATCTTGCCTGCAGAACCTTGTTTCTAAATAAATTTTCCAGTGTATTTCCATAACTAGAAACGGGACATAGGGAAAGGGAGAAAGATGCTCACAAGAGAAGATCACTGAGCACTCAGCCGTGGGAAATGGTCATCACTTAACAGGTTTTTAAGAAGAGGGAAAATTTTTATAAAATGAATTAGGCAGTTACAGAATTGTTGAGGGGCCTTGAAGAAAGGGTTGTAAACTGAGCCTCTAATGGAGACTTGTGGCTGATTTGTCCTCCGGGGGTAATGGACATAGAGACACATGTTCCTAACCTCAATCCAACACCATGAACACCATGAAAACCTCCGTGGACCTAAGGGACATCGCAGGAAAGGTAGCCGCCCTTGACCTTCACAACCACCAGCACCAGCACAACACTTCCAGATACCATGGGCCAGGTAAAGAGATTCATATCACTCAGCTTACAAAGTCCCAAGGCTGAAGGGATAGTTCAAGTGGCAAAGTGCCTACAGAGAAGTGCTAGTCTCTGAGTTCAAACCCCGGTATCGACGATGACGACAATGATGACGATGATGATGATGGTGGTGGTGGTGGTGATGGTGATGAGGATGATGGTAGAAGTGAAGGTATGGCTTAACTGGTAAAACACAAGCCTTGAACAAAGAAAGCAAAGTAAGCTGGGCACTGGTGACTTACACCTGGAATCCTAGCTGTTCAGGAGATGGAGATCTGAGGATCTTGGTTGAAACCCAGCTTAGGCAGGAAAGTCCATGAGCTTTTTTTTTTGTTAAGGAGTTTAAATTTTATTAACCTCCCAGTTTTTTAAAAAAGTTAAATTTAAGGTTATACCTCTATGTTTGATGTAGTATATACAGACTGTGCAGAGGATGAGTATGAAGAGATACAAATTAGTCCATGCCCAAAAAAGTTTATTAGAGTACAGAATCATCTTCATAAATACATATATAAATTCTTATGAAGACAGATTTTTATGTCCAAAACAACTCAGAAAAAAAGCCAGAAACGGTGCTGTGGCTCAAGTGGTAAAGTGCTAGCCTTGAGCACAAAGAGGCTGAGACAGCTCCCAGGCCGTGAGTTCAAGGACTGTCAAAGAAAAAAAAAAAGCCAAGTAAGAGCAAAAGGCCCTGAATTTGAGCCCCAGCATAGCATGTACACAAACACAAAACATTCCTATCAGGTAGCTGTTGTCAGTATCCTCATTTGGTGGGCAATGAAACTGAGGCAAGAGAGATTAAGCACAAGGTCACAAGGGTGGAAAGTAGCATAAAACACATGCATGCATGTCCTTAGTATAAAGCCATTGCATGTCTACAACCCAGCTGCAAGGAATTCTGGGAAGCAAAATGTGTGTGTTTTTGTGGTAGCTGTGTGGTTGGCTGTTCATCGTCTCCATCCATGGGGAATAGCTACAAGGCCCAGGCTCACCCAGACAATGTCACAGGGCCTCAGCAGTCACCCAAAGCATCTAATCAGTTTGTCATCTTTCACCCTAAGATTAGCTTACCACAAAACCCTGCCAAAGCAATAAAATAAGATACTTAGATTAGTAGCTGGTATATATTTCTGTTGGAATAAAGTTAAAAGTGGCTTGTTTCCCTTGTTTATTTATAAATAAAAATGTATAAACTTGGCATGGAGGCACACACCTATAACTCCATCACTAGAAGGCTGAGGCTGGACCATCAAGAGTTCTAGGCCAGCTGGGCACCAGGGGCTCATGCCTGTAATTCTAGCTACTCAGGAGGCTGAGCTCTGAGGATCAAAGTTGAAAGCCAGCCTGGGCAAGATAAGTCCATGAGACTCCTATCTCCAATTAAACAGGAAAAAAAAAAAGTGGAACTGTGGCTCAAGTGGTAGAATGCTAGCCTTGAGAAAAAAAAAAGCCCAGTGATAGTACCAGTCCATGGGTTCAAGCCCTGAGACAAGCATATAAAAATAAAAATTAAAAATAGTGTTCAAGGCCAGGGGGTAGAGACATGGCTCAAATGGGAGAGAGCCTGCCAGAAAGCACAAATCCCTGAGTTTAATCCCTGGAACTCCTCACCCCTTAAAAGAAGAGTTAAAGGTGAGCCTTGGCTACAAAGGGACAGGAGGAAAACAAAACAACAGTAACAACAAATAGAAAAATAGAAAAAAGCTGTCTTTGAACAATAACTACACATCCAGTGGTTGTTAATAGTTTTTCTTTATGGGTGATGAGACTTCCCTGTGGTTTGAATACTCTCATTTATTCATTGCATTCTCCGCTGGAAAATATCTGTGTATTAATTTTCTACAGCAGCCACACTTGTGTGGCTTAACCCAGGAATCCTTCATACCTCTGGAGGCTGGAAATCCAAGATGGAGGTGTCAGAAGGGATGGTTTCTCCTGAAGCCACTGCCTACGTCCTCATGTGGCCCTTTCTCTTCTCTCCTTGAAAAACACCAGTCAAGGGCCAGGAGTTTGGCCTAGTGGTAGAGTGCTCACTTAGCAGGCACGACACCCCGGGTTCGATTCCTCGGTACCACATAAACAGAAAAAGCCAGAAGTGGCAGTGTGGCTCAAGTGGTAGAGTGCTAGCCTTGAGCAAAAAGAGCTCAAAGACAGTGCCCAGGCCCTGAGTTCAAGCCCCATGACTGACAGAAAACAATAACAAAACACGTCATATGGTATAAGGGTACACTCTAATGACTTCATTTTACATTAATTATGCTTTTATGTTGTGTTTTCTTTTCTTTTCTTTTTTTTTGCCAGTCCTGGGCCTTGGACTCAGGGCCTGAGCACTGTCCCTGAGCTTCCTTTTGCTCAAGGCTAGCACTCTACCACTTGAGCCACAGCGCCACTTCTGGCTTTTTCTATATATGTGGTACTGAGGAATCGAACCCAGGGCTTCATGTATATGAGGCAAGCACTCTACCATATTTCCAGCCCATTAATTATGCTTTTAAAGACTTTCATCTCCAAATACAATAGGAGGGTTAGGGCTCCCATGTAAGATTTTTCTTTAAGGCAGAGCATCTAACCAGGTTTTGTTCATTTTTAGAATCTAATTTGGTTTTTAATTACTCCTACGTCATTTTTTAGTTGTGCCCTTTTCTCTTCACTTGACATTTTGAGTTAATTCTCTTGTTTTGTGCTCGACTTTTCGGCAGGTGGGGCAGTTGACAGAGAAACCTGCATCACCTTTGGTTTCCAGGCCTCCTGCAGATGCTCATGAGAATCCTGTGATCGGTGCTCTTCCTGGCTGTGGTCTCTTGTTCTCCCCAAGGGTCACACTCCACTTTTTCTAATATTTAGTATAAAATATGTAAAACAGCATACAGAAAGCTCGATATGTTTCATGAAAATTTATTAACATCATATTTGCATTCATAAAACTTAGGATTTAGTTGTTTAGATTTTTTCCTTATTTTTTTTGTGTTGTTGTTTCTTGCCAGTCCTGGGGCTTGAACTCAGGGCCTGAGCACTGTCCCTGGCTTCTTTTTGCTCAAGGCTAGTACTCTGCCACTTGGGCCTCAGCGCCACTTCGGCTTTTTCTGTTTATGTGGTACTGAGGCTAGCTAGGCGAGCATTCTACCACTAGGCCACCTGCCCAGTCCCATTTTCCCTTATTTTGTATAAGGCCCAGAGACACACGGATGACTTTGATTTTTTTTTTTTTGTCAGTTGTGGGGCTTGAACTCTGGGCCTGGGTGCTATCCCTGAGCTCTTCAGCTCAAGGCTAGCACTCTACCACTTAAGCCACAGTGCCACTTCCAGTTTTCTGGTGGTTAATTGGAGATAAGAGTTTCACGAACTTTCCTGCCCAGGCTGGCTTTGAATCGTGATCCTTAGATTTCAGCCTCCAGAGTAGCTAGGATTACAGGCATGAGCCACTGGCTCCTGGCTAAGGTTTTGATAGCTATTAAAAATTCTCAGGAGGGGCTGGGAATGTGGCCTAGTGGCAGAGTGCTTGCTTAGCATGTATGAAGCCCTGGGTTCGATTCCTCAGCACCACATATATAGAAAAAGCCAGAAGTGGCACTGTGGCTCAGTGGGTAGAGTGCTAGCCTTGAAGAAAAAGAAGCCAGGGACAGTGCTCAGGCCCTGAGTTCAAGCCCCAGGACTGGTGGGGAAAAAAAAAATTTCTCAGGAGCAAGGATGGTTTAGTATCTAGCTGTGATCTCAGTGGGTGTGGCAGGTTACAATTTATGACTGCTCAGATTGAAAAATACCCTTTATCATAGACTGTAAAATTGGACTGGCCCTGGTCTGGTCAGCAGAGGGTGTTGGAAAGACACTTCAGGATGAAGGGGTTTCTGGTTCCAGTTCTTCCATTATCCATCCACCCAGGAAGGAGTCAAGCGGTCAGCCCCTTGGTGGAGGTGTGCGGGCCCTGCATGGCCTGTGCCATGCTCTGTTGCTGAGCATTGGCTGCTGGCACAGCTCCTCCTGTGCTGGAGAACTGCCACCCAAAAGCAGCTCTGACCTGGGCAAAGGCTCTGCTCTGCTTTCTCTTCCCTGCCTCTGGAGGTCCCACACCTGAGCAATGGTGGAGGGCAGGGGATGAAGCTTATGGTTTGGAGCAGCTCCACTGGCTTAGCCTGAAGATCGGCTTCTGCTGCTGCTGAGATCCATCCTGTTGCCCTTCCTGCTTCTCTGGAGTGCTTGGACCAGGCCACGTTTCTAGCATGCCAGGGCGCAGTTCTGCTCCTACTACCCCTGACTCCATGGCAGAGCTGAAGAGAAGAGGTCCAGGAGCATCTCAGCGAGAGCAAAGTGGAGAAGACAGAGCTGGCAAGGAGGGCCTTGCTTCTTGTCCCAACCCCATTGGTTTCGGTTCCCTCCTCCGTGGGGAGGAGCAGGGTTGGATGGAGATGGATGGTGGCATCAGGACCCTACTCTGTCAAAGGGAAGAGAGGAGGGGGTGGGGAAGAGCCCCACCAATGCCATCAAATTAGCTTGCAAAGCATGTCTGCTGCATGAAAGGATATACCACACCCCACAGAACTTAAGACAGCAGAAATTTAGTCTCAATTCTGGAGACTAGAAGTCTGAAATCAGACGGACCAAGCATATTTTGTAGACACATCACTCCAACGAGGTGCTGGGCAGGGAACCCAAGGCCTCCTGCATGCTAGGCCTGTGGTGTCCAGCATCCTACTGTTAAAAGGGTAACCGTGATATTGGATTCGAGGCCTACCCTCCAAGGTCTAGCCTAACTGCCTGTATCTGCAACAGTCGACTTCCAAATAGACTTCAGAACAAATAGGTGTAATTAAGGCAATTGGGATCTTAGGGGAATAAACGGGAAACAAAAAGGTTTGAGATGTTTGTGACACAGGGGCGACTGTCTTTCTATCATTTTTCTAGCCATGACTCCCTCTGAAAGAGAATTGGTGGGGATCTTCAACTCTTCTCTCTGAGTAGGCTTTCTCCAAACAGATACGGTAGCTTCATTTCTTAAGTTTCTACTTTTTGTCCAATAAAAGAAGTGCCCAGAGATTATGCTCTGTGCACCTGCAGACTCTCAAAGGTCTTCTATTTAAAATAATCTGCATAGTGGCTCTGAGGCTCCTTGGGGGGTCGCCATAGCCTACACCTTAGTGCCTGGAGGGAAATGCAACCTGGGAAATGCCAATGTCCAGAGAGAGGACAGGAACAGAGAATAGCACTAAGAATGAACAGGCAAATAAACAGACCATTCATTCATTCATTGTGCCAGTCCTGGGGCTTGGACTCAAGGCCTGGACACTGATCCTTAGCTTTTTTTTGTTTTCTTACTCATGTCTGGTGCTCTGTCACTTGAGCCATAGCTCCACTTCTGACTTTTTGGTGGTTAATTGGAAATAAGTCTTATGAACTTTCCTGCTGGGTTAATATGCAATCCTCAGATCTCAGCTTCCTCAGTAGTTAGGATTACAAGCGTGAGCCACTGGTGCCTGGCTTTGACCTCTTTTCTGTGGATGGTTTTACCATGTCCCTCTTACATAGCACTCTGTTGTGAGGGGAGCAATGTCTACCCCTCCAATGACAAGCCTAACAGTTCACCCCTGTTTAACTTGCTTAGAGATATTGTCTAAGTAGCACAAAGAGCTTTTTATCCGAGACTTCCACTATCACCAACGGCTACATACGTGAAACTAGTGATGTAATTGGTCAATGGAATATGGAATGGAGCTCAGCTCCTTATCAGCCAGTTGAGTTAGCTGTGGAACAATTTCTCTGCAGTTCCTGCAGACTAGCCAGGACCTCAAGGCAAAACCCAAGCTTTTCTTTGTTTTGTTTTGCTTTTTGCCAGTCCTGGGGGCTTGAACTCAGGGACTGAGCAATGTCCCTGGCTTCTTTTTCCTCAAGGCTAGCACTCTACCACTTGAGCCACAGCGCCACTTCGGCCTTTTCTGTATATATGGTGCTGAGGAATCAAACCCAGGGCTTCATGTATACAAGATGAGCAGTTTACCACTAGGTCATATTCGCAGCCCCCAAACCAAGCTTTTCATTCAGGAAAGATCTCAAAGTTCATGATGGAAAAGTGGCAATCTAGAATGGGTTTCTGTGGTCTTAGCTTTCTCAGTGCTCTGTGTCAGGCACGAATTCCAATCAGCCATTATTTATAAATAAAACTACCAACCATCAAAAAAATCTGTAAGTTGCCAATCACATAACTGGAATAAATAATGGGAAAGACTCTTGCTCATTGTTGAATTGACAAGAAGGGTTGACAGGTTAGAATCTTCTCCTTTCTCAGAAAAAGGCAACAGCAACAACAATCCATCAGTCTGAGGTGGCCCAGGCCCCCTTGAAGTACAAGCTGCCCACTTAGCAGAAGGGCAGCTGTAGCAGCTGATGGGCTTGCGCTTTAGCCTGTGACAGTATTCACTTGGGCATCAGTCCATCCTTCCTTCTGTGTGGACTCACTCCCTCCTTTCACATTTTCTCAAGGACGTTGGAAAGAGCACGTTTCTCTAGCCTCACATCCTGTCAAAGGAGGGCATTTTGGGTCGCAGGACCATTAAGGATATAGGTGTTAATATAAACCGTGGCAGACAGGGCCCAAGGGAAGGTGGTGACCTGCTTACTGACAGCTGTTAGAGCCTTGTTCCTCTGTGCTTTAGCTTCCCCAGCAGAATGACACAGACGCCACCATCATTAACATTTCATTTAGATTTAGTGTGTCTGCACAGGCTGGGACAGCTAAAGCACAGGCTGTTGCCTCCTCTGCAGGTCATTCTGAACAGCACCTGCTCAGGCCCAGGTGATGGCCAAGGGAAGTGTGTCAAGGTTACTGGAGTTTCTAAAGGCTTCTGTCTGCTGCAGGAGCCTGAAACGTATGTCAAGAGCTAGCATGCCTTTTGCAAAAAAATCTTCCTACTCAGTCTCCTGTGATATCGGGGGAAATTTAAAAAATATGACCCGAAGAAAGTAGATTCACAACCTCTTTTCCAAATATTTTTTTTCCCATGCCTGTAAATAGAACTCACAATCATGGGAGATGAAGAGGTAGAGGAGGCTGTTTGAAATCATGTAGGTTTTCTCACCTTTCCTTGTCAAGTTCAAGTCATGTGTTTGACACCAACCATGGCTTTGGAGCTGAGTAAACCCACGAGTCAATAGAGCTCGTTGAAACTCCTAAACTCAGCCCCTCAAGGAGGAGTAAAGAACAAGCTTCTCAGCAGTACTTCATACTATTCCTATCTATTAGGATGAGCTTTATATCGCTGAATTTTTAGGGCTTTCATTCTGCACTTACACGGGTCAGAAAAGCTATTCATTTTTCCTCAATGAGCAACAGATAAATGCTCTAAAAATTAGCAGTAGCTTTCATCTTTCTGACATAATCTGAAAAATGACTATGGTGTTCTTCCCTTTTTGGGAACATTCCAATTTAGAGAATTTATGCATAAAAATGAACCAAAATTAAGTTAGTTTAAAGGTCAGGACCTAGATTTTTAATGAATTGAAGGAAATAAAATATCAATCTGAATTGGTAAATGAGCTAAGTGGAGCATTTAGAACAAATATTAGAAGATGGCTAAGACTGTCTTCTTGACCAGACAGACTTCTTTGAGTCTGATTGAAAGATTGAAGCTTCAATCTTTGGCCTATGAAAACAAGAAACTCGGGCTGGGGATATAGCCTAGTGGCAAGAGTGCCTGCCTCGGATACACGAGGCCCTAGGTTCGATTCCCCAGCACCACATATACAGAAAACGGCCAGAAGCGGCACTGTGGCTCAAGTGGCGGAGTGCTAGCCTTGAGCGGGAAGAAGCCAGGGACAGTGCTCAGGCCCGGAGTCCAAGGCCCAGGACTGGCCAAAAAAAAAACAACAACAAAAAAACAACAACAACAAAAAAAACAAGAAACTCACTGGGTGCTAGTGGCACACACCCTGTAATCCCAGTTACTCAGGAGGTTGAGATCCAAGAATCATGGTTCGAAGCCAGCTGGGAAGGAGTCTATGAGACTCTCATCACCAGTTAATTACCAGAAAAAGCCAGAACTGGTGCTGTGGCTCAAGTGGCAGAGTGCTAACCTTGAGCAGGAAGAAGCCAGGGACAGTGCTCAAGCCCTGAGTCCAAGCCCCAGGACTGGCCAAAAAAAAAAAAAAAAAAAGAAAAAAGAAAAAAGAAAAAAGAAAAAGAAAAGACTTGAACAGACCCTAACCTGACTCTAAGAACTGATCCCTTAGGATTATTCCAGAGTCTCTTTAAGAGTCTTCCTGAGAACGATCAGTGCTTCTAGATTTCCTTTCTGGCCAATATGGATGGGATATTTCACTTTATTTTCCATCAGTGGTTGGCATCAAACTAAAAATATTAAAACGAGTCAGTAAATGCACCTAAATATTTTCACGGAGCTTCCAAATAGCTTTGACAAATTTCTACAAAATGACGTGAAAGGCCTTCATTATTTCTGGGGCAGACAGTATACTTATTATTAACTCCCAGGGATTTATACAGTCAAGCTAGTGTCACATTTGGTACACAGTGAGTAGTCAATTGCCTATGAATTTGTTCCCAATTTCATGTGGTCTTACAAAAACATTTTATTTTACCACAAAAGGAAACAATTTAGCATATAGCATTATATCAATTCTTTACACTTAAATTGCTGTTATCCTACATTTTCATAACTCTATGTATTTCTCTTTATTATAAGAATATATTTTCTGCCCATTTTAAAGAGAGAAGGCTTGAGAAAATGTCCAATTGTTGGTGGTAGCTTCATCTTTCCTCTTGTTTTAATTAATGAAAAACTTTACATAAGCCATCATTGACAGGATAAGAGAAAAAATATCTCATTAGCCACAAGTACAATTTAAAATATTGCAAACAAGCAGGGCACTGGTGGCTTAAGCCTGTAACCCTCGCTATTGAGGAGGCTGAG
Organism: Perognathus longimembris pacificus; assembly: GCF_023159225.1. NCBI lineage: Eukaryota > Metazoa > Chordata > Mammalia > Rodentia > Heteromyidae > Perognathus > Perognathus longimembris. The sequence continues at coordinate 19,360,503 of NC_063176.1, read as the reverse complement.
ATCTCAGGGTTAGGGCTCGAAGGCAGGAAAGTCAGTGAGACTCTTACCTCCAATGAACCATCAAAAAGCCTGAAATGGACCTGTGGCCCTAGTGGTAAAGCGTTAGCTTTGAGCAAAAAAGTTCAGGGACAGCACCCATGTCCTGAGTTCAAGCCCCATGATTGACACATAAATAAAACAAAAATATTGCACACAAAACTAGAAGGTATGGAGCCATGCAAGAGGCCCGATGGCCCGGTTGTGCCAGGGCCATGTCTGAGAGGCTGCTGCCACGACCCGGGAGCTCATCTAGCCATGAAGGGGCTGTGCCATCAGTGCACTGAGCAGGCTGCAGCAAGGTCCTGCCCAGCAGCCCCGTGCTCAACACGCACCTGACCTGGTCAAGAGCCATCGTCTGAGGGAAAGCACAGGAAATTCAACACTAAAGATCTGAAGCTGGGTGCCAGTCAGTGGCTCACGCCTGCAATCCTAGCTATTCACAAGGCTGAGATCTGAGGATTACAGTTCAAAGCCAGCCTGGGCAGGAAAGTTTGTGAGACTCTTATCTCCAATTAACCACCAGATAACTGGAAGCAGTGCCGTGGCTCAAGTGGTAGAGCACTAGTCTTGAGCTGAAGAGCTAGGGACAGTGCCCAAGCCCTGAGTTCAAGCCCCATGACTGACACCCCCGCCCCCCCCCACCAAAAGACTTTAAAACGGCACCAAACTTCTCTTACTAATTAAAGGATGCCCTAGAGGTCACGACAGGCTGTTTTCTCAATTTTCTCTTGCACAGTAGCACGTTATGAAGATGCATGCTGAGAAGCAGCCTAAGTGCCGCAGGTGCAGCAGCCCTTATGACTCCGGTGGGAGGACTGTGGCAGGACCTTCCCATGCTCCCCTGCGCCGGCAGAACAGCCCTGCAGTCTCACATCTACTGAGCTGCCCACAAGATCTGCCTAGTTAAAAGAGGAAGATGGAAAACTACCATCAAAACCAGAAATTGTCCACTAAGACCAAACCATTGACTCGACCACGACCCTCAAGAACTCAGGACTTCAGAAACAAAATATATCACATCTTTTGAGGACTCTTGCAGCACTAATACCAGGAAGCAGAGTATCTCAGCACCTCTGAGAACTCCTCAGAAGTTGCTTTTACCAAAGACAAAGTAGCTGCTACAAAGGGAATGTGTGCACTGGCACCCAAGATTCTACTGAGACATGAGTATGCCATTTTTGATGTGTATAGAGACAGTCCAGAATGGGGCACAAGAATGGCATGTAAGGTCAGGGAGAAAGTTAAGGTCAGGTGAAAGAACACTTAGGAAGGGAAAACAGGGGTACATCATCTACATGGACTTTAGGTTTGGACTGCATGGGTCCGAATCCCTGTTCTTTTACCACTCAATAGCCCAGGCTAGGAACTCCTGCCATTTCAGCTTTCTCATCTGTAACTTATTGTGAGAGTAATAATAGCACTTGGCTTACTTGGTTGTTGAAGGGATTAAATTACCTAAATCACACAAACTACTTAGACTAGTGCCTGGTACACAGAAAGTACTATATGTAAATGTCTAATATTTAGGGTTAAAATGCTACATCACAAAAGGTGTAGGCTGTGGGTTTATCTGAAAAATGTATGCTTGAGTTATGATTCTGATGGGGAAAGGTAATATTAAGTTGTTAATCTGGGTGGCATTTATTCTTCACAGAGGTTCCTATTTGTGGAGTAAAGTGTAGCAGATGCTATGTGGTATCAAGGATAATGAGCAAAAAGGTCTCCTTCCTCCAGGTTATAAACTAGTAGCTGGCGGGGGGGGGGTATAAATGAGAGACCCACAATGCTTGAAGAGGGGAAAAAGCACCTGTAAGGTATATGAGGATGAAGATGAGATAATGTCATAGACAGTATTCAAACATTTTTACCTGATACTTGAAATGCAAGGCACATTTTCATTTACTGGCAATAACATACAGCAGTTTAGGACATGGAAGCCTGAAAATTGCAGGGAAAGTTTGGGGATTTCAAACAGTCCAGTATGATAAAAGAAAGGGGTAGAGTGTGGTAGAGTGTGTGCTTAGCTTGCATAGGGTAAGAGAATAATGAAAGGTACGGCAACACGGGTAGGCTGGTGCTACGCTGAGCAGGAAGTTTCACAGGGGAATGATGTGTGTGTTGAAGAAGACAAATTATTAGTGGGGAGGTGCTGGTAATTATGAGTGAGACAGATTTAAACATGACCACAGTACTCAACACATAATTGATATATTGTCATTTATAAATTTTAAGGATTCTTTCCTAAAAATATGTATGTAATAAATAATCTGTAAAAATGTGCATCACAGAACTTCATTCCTTTTCAACAGATGGGGCCACACCCGCAGCGAGGTCAGAGGGCGGCCTCAGTAATTCCTCTACTTCTTCTTGCAAAGCCTCAGCCTTTTCATGCAACAGCATCTGCAATAGAACATCAAGTCATGAGGCCCCACAGGTCCACTGTCTACCAGAAACCTGAATCCACATCCATCCACAATCCAGGAATTAAAACTAAAATAATGAGACTGAATTAAAAAAATGGCCATTTAAGAACAAGTGATTATCATTAATGTGGCTGAGGCATTTAGTTAAAAACCATTTCAGCTGATCACTACATTAGTATACCAAATATAAAGGAGCTTTAATACATCTAAAGATTTGTTTTACTGAAGACCTAGCCACTTAAAGATTACCTTTTAATCTATAAAATCTTGCACAATTTTGCAAAATATTAATTAGCTCCTAAAAGTGTTATCATTTATATAATTTTATTAATCCTCAAATTTTAATATGCTTTAAAAAAACTCATGGGCATTTCAAAGAAAGACTTTACTCAAGTTGCTAAAGCTAACATAGTTAACCTCTTCCTTGCTCCCTTCCACTTTTTTTTTCTGTTGTTTTGAGACAAAATTTTGCTATGTAGGCCTGCTTGGCCTCAAATGTGCAATCCTCGCACTTCAGTTTGCTGGAGTTGTAAATATGTGCCACCATACTCAGAAACATGGCTCATTTCAAAACCAATGTACAGGAAAATAGTATTTCTAAATATAGCACCTAGCTCACATAAGGGAACATGCTTGTCATTCCAGCATTTGGTAGGCACAGGCATTCTTGAGTTGAGACCCAGACTCAAAAGAAAAAAAGAATCCATAACAACAACAAAGCATGGCCCCTGAATAATGACTTTCCCTCCTTTGTTCTAATGATCAGAAATAAAATGTTGGTATTAGTTGTATATATAAGGGAGAAATAATTGTGTTTCTTCTGTTATAAAATTTTTATACTTAGGTGCTGGTGACTCACATCTGTAATCCTACCTACTCAGGAGGCTGATATTTGAGGATTGTGGTTTGAAGAAAAGTCCATGACATTTTTATGTTCAATAAACTACTCAGAAACAGCCAGAAATGGCACTGTGGCTCAATTGGTAGGGTGCTAACCTAGAGCACAGAGGCTTAGGGACAGCATCCAGGCCCCGAGTTCAAGCCCCAGGACCATCAACAATAATAATCATAATGACAGTAATAGTAATAATAATAAATTTATACTTAGAAGTTCTGCAAAATCAGATGAAACAAAAGCACTCTCTACCAATTAGATGGAGCACAGCATTGCAGAGCATTATATAAGAGAAATTACAATGTAGTTAAGGAGCTGGGTGTGGTAGTTCAGATCTATAATCCCTGCACTTGGGAGGTTGAGACAGGAGGATGAGCAGACTTGAGGCCAGCCTGGGCTACACAGTGACACGCTGTCAAAATCAAAAGAAAACAAAATCAACAAAAACAAAAAAGTAACTGGGTAAGCTTTCAAATATTTGATGCAATTGTGACCATGTAAAACAAATCTCCCAATATATCCAATGAAAGCCACACAGATCAGCAATAAGTAAGTGGATGACACAAAACCTATGGTCATGGAATGGCCATGTTCAGCTAGCTACTCCTCCAATGGAAAGCCCCAGCAATAGCCCGTCACCACTGTCAGCCGGGGGTGGGGTGGGGGGGGGAGCTCTTTTGGACATGCAGCCATATTGAGCCTCCACACAACCAGTCTCAGGCAACATCTAGCTATGATTAGATGGAAGGCCAAATGAGAGAATCATGTGGCTGAACACTTCTGAATTTTCTAGCCAACAACACAGCAAAATAAAATGACTGTTTTAAGCCACTAAGTTTTAAAGCAAAGTTCTGTTATACCATAGTATGTATCAGGAAGTATTAGGACTGGAGTCATTGATATGAGTCCACCACCTTTTACACACAAGTATAAACAAATATAATAGAGGAGTTGGAGGAGGGGAAAGAGAAACAGGGTCTTTTGGAGGTGGGAACCCATGGGAGGGGGTTGGGCTCATAAGGGTAAGAGAATGAATGTGCTCAGAATAGATGGTTTCCACCCATGAAACCAACAGTAACGTTGCTTGAAAATGTATTAGGAAAGGCAGAAGTGGTAGCAGAGTAATAGGGGGATGGATTGGATGGAGTACACTGTATACCTGCATGCATGACACAACAAAACTCCCCCTTTGCAGCAAATCTATGCTAATATAAAAGAAAAAGGAGGCTGGGGATATGGCCTAGTGGCGCTGTGGCTCAAGTGGCAAGAGTGCTAGCCTTGAGCTGGAAGAAGCCAGGGACAGTGCTCAGGCCCTGAGTCCAAGGCCCAGGACTGGCAAAAAAAAACAACCCCAAAACCAAAACAACAACAACAACAAAAGGAAACATACAGTTGAGATCAAGATGGCAAAAAGTCTAAATTGCCATGTAATGGCTTTACCCACATGGAACAGAGAGGGGCATCAAGAACCTGGATTTCATATAGCAAAGAGTAAGAGGAGAGGGAGTGAGTAGTCTAACAGCTTTATTTAGTATAAGAGAAACACTTAGAGGTCGTAAGGGCTATTTTCAAACATGTGAATTATGACAGTAAGAAAGTGTAGATTGGGCTCCAGAGAGTAGTACTCTGTTTCAGTGCTAGGAATTTAAGAGGAACAACTTTAACTTGAAGATAGTGGGACGAATTTTGTAGGAGGAAAAGCATCCAGAGATAGAGGAGCTTGATTTCTGAGGCTATAATTCCTGTCAGTGAGTGTGTTTCTGAGGAGGAACAAACAATGAGGATGCTGAGAAAGGACTTCGGTAGAGAGGCTGTAGGGAAGCAGAGCGTAGTGGCTTCCAGGGGTCGAGCAGCTATATTTTTAAGGAGGTCTTTTTCTTAGCAAGTCTTGCGTCACACCCAAAATTCTGAGCACATATATTTTTGTGTCTGTAACTGTACAACTGTATACAGTGTTCAGTATTTTGTTTTGACATCTAAGGTATATGGGGGTATACTTTTAAAGTATTTTAAAGTTAGAGAATGATTTACTTGCTTACCTTTGCTGATGAAACAATTTGCTTAGCCTGGCGCCTTGATAAATGATCAATGGTCTTTATTAATACTTCTGGATTTGCATTAGCTAAGTGCATTAGAGTTTTGTAACCTGCATTGTACAGCTGTTTTGCTCGACCCTGAAAAGTGTTACAAAAATCAGTAGAATCAGAATTTGAGATAGGGAAAAAAAAATCCACATGCAAGAGACAAGAATAAACTAAGATAATAAACTAAATGTGAAGAAATAACATGAGAATCCTGAAGAAGTTTTTAAGGTGCATTTGGATGTTTCAAATCTGACTTTGAAGTAGATTTTATGCAGCTGAAACCTGTTAATATGTGCTAAACCCAGGAATGAGAAAGATATTATGAACTTAGGTGAATAGCACTGACCTAAGTAAAATGCTCTAGTCTAGCCAAGGGCAGGTGGCTCACACCTGTAATCCTAGCTATTCAGGAGGCTGAGATCTGAGAGTGAGGTTTGAAGTCAACCCAGGCAGGAAAGTCCATGAAATTCTTATCTCCAATAAACTACTCAGAAAAGGCCCACAGTGGCACTGTGGCTCAAGTGGTAGAACACTAGCCTTGAGCAAAAAGCTCGAGGACAGAGCCAAGGCCCTGAGTTCAAGCTCCAGGATTTGAGGGGGGAGGGCTTCGGCTAAGAATGTGGCTTAGTGGTGGAGTGCTTGCTTGCTGCTTAGCATGCAATGAAGCCCTGGGTTTGATTCTTTAGCACATAAACAGAAAAAGCCAGAAGTGGCGCTGTGGCTCAAGTTGTAGAGTGCTAACCTTGAGCAAAAGGAGCTCAGAGACTGTCCTGGCCCTGAGTTCAAGCCTCGTACTGGCAAAACAAACAAACAAACAAAAATTCTAGCCCAATATCTTAAATGTTTCCACCATCAATCAAAGGACCACTTTTGTGTGTGTGTATGTGTGTGTGTTTACTCAAGCAGAACTAAGAAAACAGTTAACAGAAATCAGAAAGCAACCAATCAAGAACACTTTCTTCAGACTGTCTTAAGAGAATGCAAATGGTCCTTGCTTCTCCAAGCAGTTCCTCACTGGAGCTTAAAAGAGGGAGGAGAAGCTAAGTACAAATGACAGCATACACACTTGGGGAGACTCCTCTTATAGTTATTATTACTGTTATTTTCCACAATCGGGTCTTTTTTTTTTTTGTTTGTTTGTTTAAAACCAAATCTGCTTCTCAATTAGCAAAGGATGTCTGGGAGGCCATAGCACCAATTTATCCTAAAAATGAAACCAAACCAAACAAAATCTTCCATAACAAATAAGTCATTGCTATTATTTGCTCTATAGTAAGATTTGGCACAACAGCAAAACTTTTTTTTTTTCCCTGTTAGCCAAAATAACCTCAGGTGACAAATTGGGAAGCTCCTGACCTCTAAGACTCCAGTCACTTCCATGAGAGGGATTAACTCTGCCTTTACGCAATATGTCAGCTTCTTGGTAAGTTCTGCCAGAAGGGCTTTATAAACCCAAAACTCTTCAAGTTCCTGAAAAACACACACACAATATATATATACACACACACACATATATATACACATATATATATAATTTAACTTCTCTACATTATTTTAGTTTAGTTTGTGCGGCAAGGGCTTAAGTCCTTATATCTAGTTCCTTAACTTGAGTTAAGCAGGAAATAAAAGATGATTCTGATCAAAACTGTTTTGAGGATAAATGTTGGGAGACTCTTTTGAGAAATTTAGTGATATAATTTAAATGAAGAAAAAAAGTTAAACATTGGAAAATAAGGCTGGGCACTGGTGGCTCACACCTGTAATCTTAGCTGCTCAGGAGGTTGAGATTTAAGGATCATGGTTCAAATCCAGCCTGGGCAGGGAAGTTCGTGAGACTCTTAGGTTCAATTACCCAGCAAAATGCCAGCAGTGAAGCTGTTGATCAAACTGCTGATCAAGTGGTAGAGTCCTAGCTTTGAGCTTTGAGCTGGATCAGCACCCAGGCCAAGTTCAAGCCACAGGACTGGTATGTATGTACATATGTACATATATGTATGCACATACACACACAAACACACACAGAAGAAATAAGGGCTCTATTAATTTTTATCAAAACCTCAGGAACTAGATATAATTTTTTTCTGAAGTAACTAAAACCAGTGCCTTCTGGATATTTATCCAGAAAAAAATGCTAAATATGGGGGCTGGGAATGTGGCCTAGTGGTAGAGTGCTCGATTCCTCAGCACCACATATACAGAAAAAGTGGAAAGTGGCGCTGTGATTCAATTGGTAGAGTGCTAGCCTTGAGCAAAAAGAAGATAGGGACAGTGCTCAGGCCCTGAGTTCAAGCCCCAGGACTGGCAAAACAACAACAAATGTTAAATATGAAAAAATTCAAATGAAACATACATAATGTTCAATATGATATTAAATGAACAGAAATACCGGAAATCATGAGTTAATAATTAGCAACTGTGGCATAGAACCATATCAATTTGTCTTCTTAAATTGTTTGACATTTTCTGTTATAGTGGTTGATTTTTCAATGTTGCTTTCCACCTCTGGGTCTTGATGGTAATACATGATGCATGGAACACATCAGCTGACACATTGCAACCAGTTAGAAATTAGTTAATGCAATAAAGAAAATGAAAGAGAAGACAATCTTTGACTACAAGTACTGAACCAATAAACCCTGGAATTGCCTTAGTTCTGACTTCATTTTTACAGAAATAGGGATTTTTCTTTACTGGTTAAACTTCTGTGGATTTTTTTCTTGTTTTTTTTTTTTTTGTTTTTTTTTTGTTTTTTTTTGGCCAGTCCTAGGCCTTGGACTCAGGGCCTGAGCACTGTCCCTGGCTTCCTTTTGCTCAAGGCTAGCACTCTGCCACTTGAGCCACAGCGCCACTTCTGGCCGTTTTCGGTATATGTGGTGCTGGGGAATCGAACCCAGGGCCTCATGTATACGAGGCAAGCTCTCTTGCCACTAGGCCATATCCCCAGTCCCTGTGGATTTTTTTCTATTATTTGCAGTTAAAATCATTTTTTCACCAATATAACCAATTTATCATTTTATACCACTTACATATTTTTTTTTCCCCAGTACAGGGGCTTGGGACTCAGGTCCTGAGCACTGTCCCTGGCTTCTTTTTGCTTAAGGCTAGCACTCTACCTCTTGAGCCACAGTACCACTTCCGGCTTTTTCTGTATATGTGGTGCTGAGGAATCGAACCCAGGTCTTCATGCATGCTAGGAAAGCACTCTACCACTAAGCCACATTCCCAGCCCCACTTACATACTTTTTTAGAAGGAAAAATATTTAAGAGTGATAGTGGTCATTAGCTAGATATTTCTTAGGACTGGCCATCAACATTAAAGTTATTTGTCTAGGGTACATATGTCTTCACAATCCAACATCAAACAAAGGAAAAGAAAGAGTATCAAGAAGAGAAGAGGGCTGGGAATATGGCCTAGTGGCAAGAATGCTTGCCTCCTACACATGAAGCTCTCAGTTCAATTCCCCAGCACCACATATATGGAAAATGGCCAGAAGGGGCGCTGTGGCTCAGGTGGCAGAGTGCTAGCTTTGAGCGGGAAGAAGCCAGGGACAGTGCTCAGGCCCTGAGTCCAAGGCCCAGGACTGGCCAAAAAAAAAAAATAATAAAAAATAAAAAAAAAATAAAAAAGAAAAGAAGAGCTGGGGCTGGGGATATGGCCTAGTGGCAAGCATGCTTGCCTCACATACATGAAGCCTTGGGTTCGATTCCCCAGCACCACATATATAGAAAATGGCCAGAAGTCGCACTGTGGCTCAAGTGGTAGAGTGCTAACCTTGAGCAAAAAGAAGTCAGAGACAGTGCTCAGGCCCTGAGTCCAAGGCCCAGGGCTGGCAAAAAAAAAAAAAAAAAAAAAAAAAAAGAAAAGAAGAGCCCATTTAAAGATGAAGAATAAAAATCAAGATAACATATTGTTGGGAGGGAGGGAGAACAATAGAGGGGATGAATTCCATCAAGGAAATTATATGACTGTATGGAAGTATTATGACGAACCCTTTTGTACAGTTAATGTACACTAATTAGAGAGGAGGAGAGGGAGGGAAAAAGGGAGGGAGAAGGAAAGAGAGAAAATGTGGTACTGAGCAGTCCCATAGCAGCTATTGGAAATGGTAACTTAGTAACCAAACACTAGACATGTATCAACATGTATCAACATACTGACATAGAAACTACAGTATGGAAAAGTCTGTTTTTAACAGTTCATTCTAGATATCAAAACATTTTCTACTATTTTATTATATATTTTATTTGATTCAGTAATTTTTGTACATTTTCCACATAGGTAGATAAAAAACAAAGATGTATTTTTAAATAAATCTTGATTGCTTTGAAATAATGTAAGTTAACTAGGAAAAAATACTGACCTATTGGCTAACAGTTAAAATAAGAAGCTCCACAAAGGATCAGTACAGTCATCCAAATTACCTCACAGAAGTGTAAGACACAGGAGGAGAATGAGGCAGCTCCAGTAAGCAGGTTTTGTAAGTATCCTCGAGGCATATTAAACTTCTCAGACACACTCCAAATGTTAGTGTCCTTGAGCAAGGTATAAAGAACTAATGACAGGTAGAGTCTGTTGACAATATCCTTGTCCACCTTCTAGAAAGACACAATCAAGCAAGTAAGTAGATGGAACGACTGTGAAGTGAGGTTGTATTATACAGGTTAGCAAGGTGAGAATAACTTCATACATTGACTCCCATTTTTCCAACTATAAAAAAGAGACATGTCAAGCTGTTTCCAATTTTCAAGTTTAAACTAAACTTCCTTCTACTGGGAATATAGTAGTAGAATTAAACTGTCCTAAAAAAAATAAACAAAACCAAAAAAACTTCATGTCCTAAACCTGGTACCCACATCTGTGACCTTACTTGGGAATAGGATCTCTAGTTGAAGTCACCCAGAGTTTAAGCAATGAGAAGAGGGAGGCTCCAGTGACGGGTGTGGGAACACCAAGGACTCCTGACGGCCATGAATTAGGGGAGTACCTCAGGATGGCTCACTCCTCAGAAACTCCTGAAGAAATCAATGCTGCTGGCGCACTGATGTCCATCTGTGGTCCCCTGAACTAAGTTATCTGTTTAGTTGGTTGTGTGTATGTATATAATCTGTGAATGATTGTGATTATGTTAGACAAATGCATATAAAATGAGAGACAATACTATGCTACAATTTCTACATGGTTATGAAAAATAATATTTCCAAAGGTAAGACAGTAAAAGGAATGAAAAAAATAGTCATTGACAGCTTCGTTCTGGGTACCTATTTTGCCAGTGGTATATCTAGTGTCTATATTTTTTCATGACGCACCTCATTGCTAATATCAGGCTAACTCTGAACCTAACGTATGCTTAAAATCAGAAGAAAAGGAGAATGAACTTCAGAGGGAGAAATGTGGAAAATGTAAAATTAGCTAGGTGTGACAGTGATGCATGCCTATAATCACAGTGCTTTAGAGGTTAAGGTAGGAGGATTAAAACTTCGAGGCTACTTAAAACTGGCCCTCTGGGGGAAAAGACATTATATCCTTCTTGTGATTGAAATAAGAATTTAAGGTACATATTGAAAGATTTGTGAGTTACATATTTCACATTCTACATGTTCATCATGGATCATTTTTTTTTTAAGCATTAAGGTAGGCCAGCTAATGGTAGGTCATGCCTATAAGTCTAACCACTCAAGAGGCTGAGATTTGAGGATCACAGTTAGAAGCCAACTTGAACAAGAAAATCTGTGAGCCTCTTATCTCCAATTAACCACCAGGAAACTGGAAGTGGAGCTGTGGCTCAAAGTAGTAGAGAAGCTTAATCTTGAGCAAAAAAGTTCAGGGACAGTGCCCAGGCCCTGAGTTCAAGCTCCATCACCAAAAAATAATTTTTTTTAAAAGCATTAAGCTAAAAAACTATGGTAGTTGAATATCAAGTAGAAAAAGATAGCTTTTTAATTTCCTAATTTTAATGTACCTTTAGTAGTAGCTATAAATTGAGTTAATGTAGGTTTTGCTTAGAATGTATTTCCTAAGCCAATAAAAATTAAGATTTAATTATTACAGAGCAAAATGGTTTATGCCAATATTAAAGTTTTTTTGAAAGAAATAAGTACAAAAGAAGAATATGGAAAAATCAATTAGATTTTAAGCATCATGTTCTTTAGCATTCCTAGGGTCTATGGGTTTTGCTCAAATGTACAGTACTCGCTAAGAATGCTAAATAATAAAATATTAAACTAGTAACAAATTCACTTTAAATGAGATAAACTAATATATTATTCTTTGAATATTCAATTACTTAGTTAACAAGTATTTACTGACTATATTAGATAAAATGTAACAAAACTGACCCGGCTGTAGTGGTGTGCACCTGTAATTCAGGTACTCAAAGGAATGTAACAAGGAGGACCATGAATTTAAGGTTAGTGTGGGCTATTAACAGGTCTCTGTCTCAAAAATATTTTTTGAAGTAACTGATTTTTTTTTAAACTGACAAACTGGAACTGGAGGCATGGCTCAAGTCTTAGAGCACAAGCCAGAGCAAAAACAAGGCCAAGCAAGAAGCACAGGACCTGAGTTCAGGTTTCAGCATGGGACATGCACATACACACACTTGTGGTACCCCCAAAAACATAAGAGGTGGCCAAATAAATATTTTTCAAAAAGAAACAAATCAAATGTAACAAATTAAATTTTGGAACAAAACTTAAAAAAGATATTGCATACAGTTATTACTTGGTAATAAGTTCCAAATCATGATTTGAGGTTTGAGAGTTTGACATACAAGGTATACATTTTAAAGGTATTTGTGTTCAATATTTTGAAAGCCTGTAATCTCAGTACTTGGGAGGCTGAAAAAAGGGATACCAAGCTTGAACCCAGCCAGGACTACATAATGTGACTCTGTCACAAAACAAAACACAACACAAAACTGAAAGTCTAAACAACATAGCCATTTCTAAGGTAAGAGACTCAATCTAACAACTGCAATAATGTGCATGCTTAAGTATTACATGTTTTTAACTTTTTTGATACAACAACAGTTGGAAAAGCTGCATCATTCAATGTAAATGAAAGTAAATACCATCTTTTATTTTTGAAAATGAAATCAGCATTGCATGAATAAGCTAAAAGATATAAGGGTAAATCAGGTACTGATGGCTCATGCCTGTAGTTCTAGTTACTCAGGAAGCTGAGATCCAGAGAATCGAGGTTTGAAGCCAGCCAATTTGTGAGACCACATTTCCCAAATAACTAGCAAAAAGCAGACCTGGAAGTGTGGCTCAAGTGATAGAGCAGTAGCTAATTAAGTTTGAGGCTCTGAGTTCTAACAAGTCCCAGTATCATACATACACATAAAAAGATACAGCAGGAAATGACAGATTAATTTGGTTTCGATGAAAATTGAATTAACAAACAAAATTAAAACAAAAAAATGAGGGGAAAAATGATGTTAACTTAAGAAAGCTGAAGGTACTGTTACCAAAGCATTATTTCTGCTTCTTTTACAATTAGTGTATGTCTTAGACCTTGCTTCACGTCTTTTGACTGAAATTTGAGGCATTAAGCTATATTAGCCTAGGGATAGGAATATGGCCTAGTGGTAGAATTCTTACCTCACATACATGAAGCCCTGGGTTCGATTCTTCAGTGCCACATAAACAGAAAAAGCCACAAGTGGTGCTGTGGCTCAAGTGGTAGAGTGCTAGCCCTGAGCCAAAAGAAGCCAGGAACAGTGCTCAGCCCCTGAGTTCAAGCCCCAGGACTGGCAAAAAAAATAAATTAAAAGAAGATATATTAGCCTAGCTAGGTAATGGTATCTTAAGCCTGTAATCCTAGCTACCCAGGAGGCTAAGATCAGAGGACTGCAGTTCAAAGCCAGCCGGGGAAGATTCTCCAAGTAACTACCAGAAAAGTGGCACTGTGGCTCAAGTGGTAGAGGGCTAGCCTTGAGCTGAAGAGCTCAGGGATAGTGCCCAGGCCCAGAGTTCAAGTCCCACGACCAACAGAAATTAAAAAAAAAAGTCAGGGACAACAATGCCAACAAAAATACCATCATATCATCCAGAAATACTGTTTATAAAAAGTCACACATTGCTGGTGTTTAGGTATTCATTTATTTATTCATTCATTCATTCATTCATTCATTCATTCAGTCAAAGACAGAGTTTCCCCTACGTAGCCCAAGTTGACCTGAATTTGTGATCTTACTGCCTGCCTCTGCCCCTTGAGTGCTGGGATTACAAGCTTGTAATTACAAGACTCAATACAGATACATTTAAAATAGCAACATGAGGATAATATTAAAGGAAAAAGAATGTGAAACAAAAAGATCAACACAACAATGGAAATGACATAATATTTTTTTGAATGAGCTGAAGTTTATCATAAGAGAAAAAAAAGATTATAGTACCTTCCTGATGTTTTGGCCTGATGCTTTCTTCCCAATAAAGCTTTCAGAGACCCCAAGAAGAGAAGCTAAATTTTGTTCTGCAGGAGTGAGTTGATTAAACTAAAGAGTAAATAAAAGAAAAAAAGTAAAATTGTAATTAAAAAAATATCTGTCATTTAAGTCAAATCTAGCATTTACACTAAGATCACATTTTCATGATATGAAGGGACATAAAAATGACATAAATTAGCAAATATTTTTTTTTGCCAGTCCAGGAACTTGAACTCAGGGCCTGAGCACTATCCCTGGCTTCTTTTTGCTCAAGGCTGGCACTCTACCCCTTGAGCCACAGCACCACTTCCAGCTTTTTCTATATAAGTGGTGCTGAGGAATCGAACCCAGAGCTTCATGTACATGAGGCAGGCACTCTACCACTAGGCCATATTCCCAGCCCCAAATTAACAAATATTGAAAGTTTCAAAAATATTGTAAATATTATACATCAATAGCATTGTGGTCATATGAAGCAAATAGATGCTTCATGCTTTAGCTAACACATATTACATATATCATAGTGATCCCAGAGGACTGTTCACACAATGATGAAGTTGCCTAGCAATGCATTTCTTAGAACATATCTCCATCATTAGGTGACACAAGTACTAGTTTTCATGGACTATGCGATTATGTTTAATATTGGATATAGCTGGGAAGAGGGAAACATCTTGAAAGCATTATAAAATACCACCTTAAAGACTCGTAGCAGTGGCTTTAAACTATGACATTATAAAATAAGTTAGTTTCCTAAGACTGAAAGACATATGCAGGGAGCCTGAGGTATAGCGGAGTGGTAGAGCACATACTTAGCTTAGTATTAGCTTAGCTTAGCTTAGCATGGAAGGCCCTGGGTTTAACTCCCACCACTGGGGAGGAGTATGGATACTGTTTCTCTCTAGTGTGCATTCAATCAGCCAATCACAGTAAGCCATAATACACGGTACTCCATCACTTGGTTCTGCTAATGGATGGCGAGTTTCACCTTGCTATTGGCTATAAAATAAATATTGCTTTGCAGATATAATCATTATCAGATCTGATACATCACCATGCTTTACTCTGATAGAGATTTCACATAATTAAATCCAATCATCAGCAACATTTGCACCATTTGCTTTATGCATTATAAGGCCTTATTATCAAATCTTAGTAAAACTGTCTTTGGGATAATCTGTCTGTCTCTCCAATACTGAATATGCTTCTATTTAACAGGGAAATAATATTTAAGTTCAATAAATAAAAATGTTGTCATGTAATTATTTCATATATACATGTATGAAAATGTCAACATGGAACCCATTATTTTGTACAATTAATATTTAGTAACAGAAAAGAAAAAAGACAATTCCAAATGTAATTTCAATAGACAAAAAAAGATAACCATTTGACTGAAATCATTTTCATGATTTCAAACTAAGTAGCCTAGTGGAAACATCTGAGTCTCACCTGCCTGAAGTATATCATCCAATTTGGTTCACACTGGGAAGCCAGGTCATAGGGAGTTGTTAGGTAGATCAGATGAAGGAAGCTTTCAAGCACAAGGCCTTCAAGGCCTCTCTTCAAATCTCTATAGAGAATGTCACAATAAGCCAAGTCTATAGTTCCTAAAATAGACAAACATTTCAATTTTTGCATTATTACTAGAGGGGGAGAGAAGTGATTTTAAATAAAGTCTTGTTTATTTGCAGTGTTAAGGTTCAATGCTAGAAAGATGTCCTGTCGCTAAGCTTAAATCCTCAGTCCTTTATTGAATCTAATTTTTTGTTGCTTGGCAATGCTGGAGATTAGACCTAAGGCCTCATTCATGCCATACAAACACTTTTATCACTGAGTTATATTCCCAGCCCAAATTAAGTTTTGCTTATAAGTTACCTAATGTAGCAAAAAGTCCTTAAAATCTTATTGTTGAGAATATACCTAAGAAACACGTTGCAGTATTTACCCAAAATACATAAAGCAAGATTTTCATGCATCCCTGTTTGTAATCGGAAACAATGAAGACATCCATCAATAAATGGATTAAATGGTTAAATAAACTATGGTATATCCAATTATTGATGTCTAAACTATTAATGGTAAGATGTGATAATTTTTAAACAACTCATCTGTTAAAATTCTCATGACATTTTATAAATAGGAATGTTTGCAAACAAAAAATATACCATTAAGAAACTTTTGTCAACTTATGTGGCTTAGTGGTAGAGTGCTTGCCTAGCATGTATGAAGCCCTGGGTTCAATTCTTCAGTATCATATAAGCAGAAAAAGCCAGAAGTGGCTCTGTGGCTCAAGTGGTAGAGTGCTAGCCTTGAGCAAAAGAAGCTCGGGGACAGTGTCCAGGTACTGAGTTCAAGCCCCAGGACTGGCAAAAAAAGAAAAAAAAAAAAAAAGAAAAAGCTAAGTTCAAAGCTCCAGTATAGGCACAAAAAAAGAAGAAAAGAATGTCTTTATTCAAGCATAGAATAATTTGCATGTTACTATATTAAGCCAAAAAGCAAATTATAGAACAACATAAATGATCACTTGTTTACAAGCAAAAACTTAAAACTGTATACATGCATTTATTATGAACTAAACTGAAAGGAAATGTATGGGAAGGTAGGGAAAGACATTCTGTTATAGTGGGTAAGATATTAAAATTTGTGTGGTTGCTGAGGAGGGAAGTCAAATGAGGAATGACGAACTTTGTCTATATACACTTGTACAGTATTTTAATCACTTAAAATTTGAAATGATTTTCAATTTAAGCTTACATACCTTATCAGCTTATGAAATTAGTGCTATTGATATGAGTACAAATGCAAAGAGAATAACTTAATTTCTATTTTTCCAACACATTTTCTTAGATTAATAAAGAGACTTAAGGAAATTCTTACCTTTAAAAGAAGCTCTTCCCAATTTTGTAATATGAAAATTGCATTGAAACTCTTCTTCAGACCTACAAGCAGTGTCTCTTTGTAGAAGTCCTTTCTCTGTCAGGTATCTAAGTGATTCAACAGTTATTTCCCAGAGACTTTTGTCTTTCAATAAAATCTTCTGCTGAACACCAAAAAATGTGCCATTCATAAAATGATATATGTCACCGAGATTTGTTGCAATCTGAAACAATTGTGGGTATCATTGGAGCATTTTCCTTAATTCCAGGCATTCCTGTGTTCATTAATCAATACATTAAGTACTATTATTCCTGTTTTCTAAACAATGAATTGGCAGGAAAGGGAAGCGAGCTCCTGATGGTCTCCCTGCAGCCACGGCCCAGCCTTTCAAATTAACAACTAGTATAAAAACTATACAGCTGTAAAAATTAACAGGAAAAACAACTTAAGGGAAAATGTAGTTCTCATATTCATGCTTTTTATGAAAATGTATTTTTTAAAAAAAGAAAACTTATTTTTCTGTCAGTTGTGGGGCTTGAACTCAGGGCCGGGGCACTGTCCCTGATCCTCTTTGTGCTTAAGGCTAGTGCTCTACCACTTGATCCGGTTTTTGAGTAGTTTATTGGAGATACCGAGTTTCACAGCCCAGACTGGCTTCAAGCTGCATCATCAGGTCTCAGCCTCCTGAGTAGCTAGAATTACACGCATGAGCCACTGGTGCCCACCTTAAAAAAACAAAAAAAAAAACCCCAAACCCCCACTGTTTTTAAAACAACTTTTTAAAATCACATTGACCACAAATAAGTAATCCTATGTACTCTGCTTGTTATTAAGATGTTGAAGTAACACTGAATGAGAGCAAATCTTTTACTAGTCAATTTCAATGCCAGCATGTTGTACTTTTAAAAATAATGTCAATCAATATTTCTCTTACAACTCTGATGATACTTCAACTGGAAAATTTTAGTGGTTATTTTACATTAGACTAACAAGAGGGATAAGAAAAATACTACATGGCAACAAAGTTTTCCATTATTTCTCTCTCCTTTCAGTAACATTCATTCTTAATATATTGTCAAGCTAAAATGATGATCATATTCAGTCTGTGGATTATTGCGCTTTGTTTCCATCATGTTTCCTACCTGACTGATCACAGTTCACTATGGGAGCCAGGTGGGCCGGTCCAGGTGAAGACCTTGACTTTTTTCATCTATCTGCCCTCACATCAGCCTTCCATTCCTCCTTGTGATTTAAACGTATTAATTCAGCTTTTGCCTCTCAAAGCTGAATTCTCTACCAATGTCCCAACTAGCAAGTTTACCTAGGCTCTATTCCAAAGTCAGTAATACTCATTCAAGCATTGACTGAGTGCTGAACACATTCCAAGCACTGTGTGAAACACTGGGATTCAGTCATCAGGGAAAACAAATGTGAGCCCATGAAATTTTTCCTTTTTCAATGTTAGGTTGATTTATAATTCTCTGTACAGGCACACAGTTTCTCTATAAAGGGTTATCTAAATTCTAAGAATATGGTACATGGCAATTAGTCACAGCAAGAGAACATCACAGCTGGTGAAGCCAGCCTAAAAGCCACCAGAGAAACCAGTGGATAAATACAGGCTTAAAGATGGAGTGTGTTAGCTGGGTGCTGGTGGCTCATGTCTGTAATTCTAGCTACTCAGGAGGTTGAGATCTGAAGATTGTGGTTCAAAGCCAGACCAAGCAGGACCATGAGTCCATAAGACTCTCCAATTAACCACCAGAAAACTGGAGATGGAGCTATAGTGCAAAGTTATAGAGCACTAGCTTTGAGCAAAAGAGCTCAAGGACAGTGCCCTGACCCTGAGTTCAAGCCCCACGACTGTTAGAAAAAAAGATGGGGTACATTTATTATAAATAAGATATATATATATCTCAGATCTATCTATCTGTCTATCTATCTATCTATCTATCTATCTATCTATCTATCTATCTATCTATCTATCTATCTATCTATCTCAGGGTATACAAATCCCAAGTGCTTAACCAGTCCTTTTTCCAACTCCTCTAGCAGTGTGAAAGGCGCTGCTAAGGAAAGAAATGCAGTTCTTTTGGAGTATGTAACAACTACTGAGCAGACTCAGATGTGTAGGAAGGCTTTCCTTTCCCTAGGAAGTGATGGTAAGCTAAATCTAAAGGTCAGCGAGACTAAGAGAAAGAAATAGGCTGAGCGTGAGGCTAGTCAAGGGGAGGAGCGAAGGCTGAAGGTGTAGGGAGCACTAGTGAGCACAGTATGTTAGAGAAATGAAAACAGAGGCTGCAGTGCAAGAAAACTGACCTGGAAAGACAGGCAGAAGCCATATCAATGACAGAGATCACAATAAGGAATTTGGACTTCATCTTAACAGCAAGGGGAAACCACTGGCAAGGTTTCTGCAGAAGGAGTGACATGTTCAGATTTACATTTTGAAAAGACTATTCTATGTAAAGAACTACTTCGAGGCGATGTAGGAAGGCCTAGCAGCGGTTGCAGGGAGACCAATAGGGGCTTTTCGTTGCCTCCAAATCATTGTTTATAAAACAGAAATAATATTACTTCATGCAAAACCTGAATCCTTGTGCAAGAACTAGGATAAAACATTAAAAAAAAAAAGATCCCACACTGATGGGCACTTGTGGCTCATGCCTATCTGTAATCCTAGCCACTAAGGAGGCTGAGATCTTTGGGCTGTGGTTCAAAGCCAGCAGAAAAGTCTCCATGAAACTTTTTCTTTTTTTCCAGTCCTGGGGCTTGAACTCAGCGCCTGGGCACTGTCCTTGAATTTCTTTTGCTCAAGGCTAGCACTCTACCACTTGAGTCACAGTGCCACTTCTGGCCTTTTCTTTTTATGTGGTACTAAGGTACTAAGGAATCAAACCCAGGCTTCATGTATGCTAGGCAAATGCTCTATCACTAAGCCACATTCCCAATCCCCCATGAAACTTTTATCTCCAATAAAGTACTCAGAAAAAGCTGAAGGGTCTCTGTAGCTCTGTGGCTCAAGGGGTAGAATGCTAGTCGTGAGCAAAAGAAGCTCAGGGACAGTGCCCAGGCCAGTGTTCAAGCCCCAGGACTGGAAAACAAACAACAACCACAACAAAAGACCCATGTCAAGTGTGTCTGAAACACTATTGTGATAAATAAACTAAAACTAGAGGATTCCTGAAACCCAAGGCGTAACAATTGTTTTCTCACTTCCTGGAGTTTCCATCTCTTCTATGTATGGATCGAAGCATGGGTCTACTGTCTCTAGGGCTGTTCACCTCTGCCCTTCTGCCCCATTTTACAATGACCTCTTATTCCTTTCCCACTTGCTATTTCCTTTCCAGAGGACATGACTTCTGCCTTGATTCTAGCCTGAAAGATTTCCCTAGTTACAGACTGTCTAGAATTCCACTCTCCTGCCATAATGACAGTGCTACTGTCAACTCCAGGAGGAACCCTGATCCCTGGACTTGACCCAATAGCTTGGTTTCCATCTCCTATGAGCAGACTTGAATGACAGCTTCTGACTCCCTCAGCTGTTGAACTGATTACTGCCTGACTCTCTCTACTATATTGTAGTTGTTAAAACTGTGATTTCATGTTGTGTTTGGTTGAGTTGATGAAGCCACATCCTTATAGCCAAAGTAGCTCTGTCTCCATGTTTACTGAGTGCTCTGAACTCAAGTGAAGTCCTGATTCCTTCCCAATTCCACTGGAATATGGAATTTTTTTTTTAAACAAACAAGAGATCTCTTGAGATTTTTATTCTTGGGATTACACTGAGTGTACAGATCAATTTGAGAAAAAGCAACACAAAGTTAAATTGTTCCAGTTCATGAATATGGTATCTCCATGTATTTATACCTCGCTTAGTTTTTCTCAGTCATGTTTTAAGGTTTTCATTGTATAGGTCTAGCACACATCTTCTCTTTATTCCTATTTTATTTTATTATTATCATTTTTTTTTGCCAGTCCTGGGCCTTGGACTCGGCCTGAGCACTGTCCCTGGCTTACTTTGCTCAAGGCTAGCACTCTGCCACTTGAGCCACAGCGACACTCCTGGCCGTTTTCTATATATGTGGTGCTGGGGAATCGAACCCAGGGCTTCATGTATACGAGGCAAGCACTCTTGCCACTAGGCCTTATTCCCAGGCCCCCTACTTATTTCTTGATGCTTTTGTAAATGAAAATGTTTTTCTCATGATTTTTAGTATTTGGAAATATAGCTGAGTTTTGTATTTTGGTTCTCTTTCTTGTAACATTGCTAACTATATTCTAGTTGTTTTTTGTACATTCCTTTGGACTTTCTTTCTTTTTTTTTTTTTTTTTTTTGGCCAGTCCTGGGCCTTGGACTCAGGGCCTGAGCACTGTCCCTGGCTTCTTCCCGCTCAAGGCTAGCACTCTGCCACTTGAGCCACAGTGCCGCTTCTGGCCGTTTTCTGTATATGTGGTGCTGGGGAATCGAACCTAGGGCCTCGTATATCCGAGGCAGGCACTCTTGCCACTAGGCTATATCCCCAGCCCCCCCTTTGGACTTTCTTGAACACAGTGTCAATAGCAAATAAGATGGTTTTCTTTCTTTCTTTCCAATCTACTTTCCTGTACTGCCTATGACCTAAAAACAGAATGGTGAGAGCAGGCATTTTGCTTTTCCTGATCTTCAGTTTAAGTATGATGTTACCTTAGGCTTTCAAATGAACATTCTTTATAAGGTTGGAAAAGATATTTTTTAATCCTAAATTTGCTTGGTTTTCATTATGAATGTGTATTAAATTCTAACAATATGACTGAAGAATTTTTTCCCCCTTTTTTTGTTTTTTTAGTGCTAAGGCTTTAACTCAGGGCCTCATGCATGTTGGTGAGAGCTCAACCACTGAGCTACATCTAAAGCCTTTGTCTTTTTGAGTTAGGGTCTTACAGTGTAGCTAAAGTTAGTCTTAAACTGTCCATGTACCTCATACTGGATTTGAACAGGGGATTTTCCAGCCTCTGTCTACTGAGTACTAAGATTATAGGTATGTTACACAATGCCTGGCTTGAATTTTTTGGTTTTTGGCCAGTCCTGGGGCTTGAACTCAGGGTTTAGGCACTGTCCATGAATAAGGCTAGCACTCTACCACTTGAGCCACTTCTGGCCTTTTCTGTTTATGTGGTACTGAGGAACTGAACCCAGGGTTTCATGCATCCTAGGTAAGCACTCTACCACTAAGCCACATTCTCAACCCTTGAGTTTTTAATGTTGAACCAATTTTACATTATTGGAAAAATCTTGATCACAGCACATTACTCATTTACTGTATTGATGTATTACTAATACTATAATAAAGATTTTCTTATCTATGTTCATCAGTGATTTTTGTTGGTGGGGAGGGTCAGGTCTTAGTGTCATAGTAATTCTGGTCTCATAAGAAGGAATTAGCAATATTTTTTCTTTCTCTAAATTCTGGAAGAAAATGTATGTGATTACTATTATTTCTTCCTTAAGTGTACGTTAGAATTCACAGGAAAGTTGTTTGGGCATAAAGTTTCTTTGCAACAAAGTTTTAAATTATTTGCACAATTTTTAAGCACTATTAGTTTAGGCAATAGTAGTAAAGTTTTAAAAAAATATTTAAAATACCTTTAAACCAATCAAAGAGAGAAACAAACTTTGGATTCCCTTGTTGAATTCTTGAACAAGATGGCTATAACAGTTTTCCAGTGGCTTGCTTATTAATTCTAAGACCTATAAAATCAAAGCAATATTACATGTTATTATTAAAATAAATTGTGTTTTAGATAAAGGTTTTATACTTTAAATAAATCTTGGGGGAATAAAAAAATAAAGTTCAAAGTTCGACAGAACAGGAAGAATTTTAAAACTAAAAACAGGTAATTGGACAAATATTGTTTTCATTGTCTGAAATATATTCAGATACTCTTTCTAAA
This sequence comes from Perognathus longimembris pacificus, assembly GCF_023159225.1. NCBI lineage: Eukaryota > Metazoa > Chordata > Mammalia > Rodentia > Heteromyidae > Perognathus > Perognathus longimembris. Next base: position 19,337,819 of record NC_063176.1, on the reverse strand, counting down.
TCACAACCATATAGGAGAAGGATACATCTTCCCAAGGAACATTAATAATTAGCTTTTGAGAGATATTCTCATATAAGGACCAGATGTAAGACCAAGAAAAATATAAACAACTGACCAGATGGTAACTAAATCTAAATTTTACCTGCTTCTTGTCTTTTTCTTGCATTATAAGGATGCTCTCCCCAGTAGTATCTATTCCAGCACGACCAGCTCTGCCAATCATCTGCTTATATTGATTCCTCTTTAAAAATTCCTTAGCAACATAGGGAGCTCGTAAAATAACTCTATAGAATTGACAAAATTAATTAAAGGCAATACTGCATCTATAGCAATAGGACCTACATTTTAAATTCTTAGTTCCATTATGTATCTGTAATAGTAAGTTTAATGATGTGTTAACTGAAAATAGTAGTTAAAAAAAAACTTCTAGAAATGCAAAAAGGAGAAACTGACAACGACTTAAAGTGAGAGACTAATACACTTCTCTTAAGTTGGCACAGAATCAAAACGTTAAAAAAATAGACTAACAAGAACACAATTAACAACTGCAATCCCATTAAAACATAAATCTTGCATACCCAGGAAAATAAACATCTTCTAGTATTCATCAAAATCATTTATTAGAAGAGAAAAACTCACAGACATTATTATTGTGATTTGCCAGTCTTGTGGATGGAACTCAGGGCCTGAGCACTGTCCTTGGCTTCTTTTTGCTCAAGACTAGCACTCTACCATTTGAGCCACAGTGCCACTCTGGGCTTTTTCTATTTATGTGGTGCTGAAGCATCGAACCCAGGGCTTCATGTATGCTAGGCACTCTAGCACTACCACAGTCCCAGCCCATAGTCAGAAATTATAAAGGGTAGAAATCAATTACGAATTTAAGAATCAGTTTTGGTGATAACTGAAAAACTAACCAATATCTGCCACACACACACACACACACAAATGTTTCAACCATTAAAAGGTTTCATAAATCCCAGATCCCTCTCCTTTTATTTCTAGTGTTAGGGATCAAATCCAGGGCACCATGACTGCTAGGCAGGGACTCTACTAACTGCTCTATATCCCCAGCCCGGCTTTATGGATCACTTCCTCAAGATTTCAAAATGTTCTATTTTCATTGAGTCACCCAAACTGTTAAGTTTTCCAATTCTTTCTGTACAACTGGGATAATAGATTCAAACATTAAAACCAGATAAGTAAGAGGAAACAAACTAACACACAGCCTCAAAACAAAAATAAATAGGGAGAGCAAGAAAGAAGAAATTCTAATACCAGGACATATTAAGTTTTTAGTAAACATATTAGAGGAAATAAACTGTCAACTTGCAACTACTAAAAAAACTACCATTTTATATATTCTTACTACACAAACAAGCTAGGAGGTGAACTGTTCTGAGCCTGGCCAGCACTTCTTGGTCTCTCACCTGCGAGCGGGCAGGTTGACCCCTGCGGCCAGGGTGGACGTGCAGGTGAAGAGGCAGAGAACCCCAGTGGAGTAGGCCTCCTCCAGAAGCTTCCTCTCCTCGTTTGTTAGGCCACTGTGGTGGTACGCAATTCCATACGGGATAGTGTGCTTTAAGACGCGACACAGATTGCCATTGCTGGCATTCTGCAAGTTCTTAATCACATCACATTTTTCTTTCTCCCTGTGCTTCAGATGTGCCCTTTAAAAAAAAAAAAGAACCCTTGATTTTGCAGTAACAAAGAAGATTCCATCATTTTAATTTTAGTAGCGTTCTTTTAAAAAATGTCTGCCTAGGGGGGTTGGTGGCTCACACCTGTAATCCTAGCTACTCAGGAGGCTGAGATCTGAAGATCATAGTTCCAAACCATCCTGGGCAGGAAAGTCCATGAGACTCATATCTCTAATTAATGACCAAAAGCCAGATGTGGTGCTGTGGCTCAAAGTGGTAGAGAGCTGTCCTGGAGCACTAAAGCTCGGGACAGCACCCAAACCTTGGGTTTTGCTCCAGGACAAGGACACATGCGCATCCCTCCCTCCCACACACATATACACACACGCAGAAAAAAGGAAAAAAAAGTCTTTCTTTTATTTGTGTAAGTATATAAAATGTTCTTGTAATTTGGATCTTGATTTCTCTATCCATCTTTGTGTATGTTACAGAACCCTATTAAAGCCTCATGAATGCTAAGGGAAAACCCAAGTATTCAAATAAACACACACTTTGCGTGTCATTTCAAGTTTGTAGAGCTCAACCTTATACTTCCCATAAATCCATGGATGCCAAGTATAGGTTTGTTCTAGTTGGTATGACTGGTTCTTTTCTCTGTAAGATGTACCTTTACAGAATATGGTTTATTTTGAGGCATAAATTTTCTTCTGTGAAGATGGAAATATATATTAAATCTTACCAATTATATGGTAAAATGTTGCCCAAAATAGCACTTTAGAAATCTCAGGAGTATACAGTAATATAATATTCTATGTCTTAATACCTTATTATAAAAAATTAGCCATTTATTGAGAAACCTGTAATGATAATTTAAACTTTCCTTTATTTTCTATAGTTAATATTATCATTGCAAAGGCAACTAATTACTAAGATGAGCCACTCCTTCATTTTGTACACATCCATAAATCAAATTCTAGTATTTCAGGAAAAATTTATGTCAGTGGATTGAGATGGTAGGCACTAACTGGATGACAGGATTAAAACCCAAGTTAATAGTCTCTGATTGTTAACATAGTCCAAACGAAGAGGAAAAACCAATCTAGAAAAATAAAAACACACATGGGATATGTGTAGAAAAATTAGAATTAGTACTTAAAATGACTTTATATTTAGCCTTATGAGGAGGACAGAGCTAACGTCTAAACATCATAAATGAGGGAAACACTGGAAGAGCATGAGGAAAGGAGTGACATTGTTCAAAAAGAAGTGTATTCTTTACCTGACTTGTACAACTGTAACCCCTCTCGCCATCACCTTTATAATAATATTAAATTAAAAATAACTTTTAAATCATAAACTTCTAAACCAATATATTTAATTACTTTGGAAATCAAAGTCAAAGGTCCAAACAACTTAAATAAGAAGTTGACCAGGAAAATGAAGACAAAAATATTTAATTAAAGAGAAAGTTAAGCTGAAGTTATGATTCGTCTCTACAGTGATTAATCCTTTGACTTGCTAAGTCAGTAGATCTAGATCTTGGCTGTTTCCTGGTTCCCACTCTCATAGGTTCTCATTTGTCTAAGATGTAACCTGGACATGATGATTTTTCAAATCTCTGGTGATTAATTAGTCAGCCAAACTTTCAAATCATGGATATAAAGTTTCTGAAGATTCTATCAGTTAGCATTCTAAATGCAACTTAAGGAGTTCTGTTGCACAGATGATTTTTTTCCTTCAGGGTCAGTTCCTTTAAAATCTAGACTAACACAATGTTCTCTACGGAGTAATGAGTGCTCTTTCAATAAACAGAATACACAATCTGTAATCTATGCTAGAAATAAAATAGGATATATATATAAAAGGTTAACATACTTGCTTAAAAATTTGCATAACATTTCTGCTACATTTTCACAATTCTTCTTTGTGGGACAAAAAACTAAGCAGGAATAATTGGGAATAACTTCTGACACCAATGCTACCAAGTGATCAGGATCCATCTTTTTGAGGGTATCCGAATACTGCAAACAAAAACATGTAAGTTCCAGCTAGTTAGTATCCTTGAGATCATCAACTTATTATATCTATTTGATTTGAAAAATAAGTTGCAAACCAATCAGACACTGGTGGCTCATGAGATCTGAGGACTGAAGTTTAAAGCCAGGCTGTGCAGAAATCTGAGAGGCTCTTATCTCTAACCAGAAAAAAGGCAGAACTGGAGGATGGCTCAAGTGGTACAGTACCAGCACAAGCTAAAAAGCCAAGTGAGAGCTCAAACCCCGAGTTCAAGTCCCAGTACTGGTGTGAGCCCAGTACCCTGCCTCTTACACACAGACAATCACAAACACTCATGCATGTACGCACCATCCCAATCTCTGAACTTTCTTTGTTAATCTGAATATTAAAAAAAAATGAAATCTGGCTGAGTGTAACTCATGCCTATAATATTAAATACTCAGGAGGCTGGGATCTAAGGATCATGTTTCAAAGCTAGCCCTGGTAGGAAAGTCTGTGAGACTCTTATCTCCAACACGCCACCAGAAAACCAAAAGTGGCACTGTGGCTCTAAGTGGCAGAGCACTAGACTTGAGCAAAAGAGGTGAGGGACAATGCTCAGGCCCGGAGTTCAAGCCCCACAACTGACAAAAAACAACAACAAAAAAGAAGCCTATATTAAACATCAAAATTAAATTGTGCTTTCTGCGTTGGCTATTAGGGATCTCTTAGATGTATTTAAACAATAGGAATTAAGTAGTAAATTAAGGAAGTGAAAAACAGTTACTGTTATTAGTCACTCTACTACATACCATCTTCAACAAAGCATATCAAAAAAGTTCACAGAGGGGCTGGGGATATAGCCTAGTGGCAAGAGTGCCTGCCTCGGATACACGAGGCCCTAGGTTCGATTCCCCAGCACCACATATACAGAAAACGGCCAGAAGCGGCGCTGTGGCTCAAGTGGCAGAGTGCTAGCCTTGAGCGGGAAGAAGCCAGGGTGCTCAGGCCCTGAGTCCAAGGCCCAGGACTGGCCAAAAAAAAAAAAAAAAAAAAAAAAAAAAAGTTCACAGAGAAAAGCAAATATGGGTCCTACCAACAGTCTTAATAAGGAGTGTATAAAGACATACCCTTTACTATTACAAATATCTTTTAAAGGGGCTGGGAATATGGCCTAGTGATAAAGTGCTCGCCTCGTATACATGAAGCCCTGGGTTCAATTCCTCAGCACCACATATATAGAAAAAAGCCAGAAGTGGCGCTGTGGCTCAAGAGGTAGAGTGCTAGCCTTGAGCAAAAAGAAGCCAGGGACAGTGCTCAGGCCCTGAGTCCACGCCTCAGGCCCTGAGTCCACGCCCCAGGACTGGCAACAAAAACAAAACAAAACAAATACCTTTTAAAAACAGATTCACCATATTACAGAATTTACTTTCAGAAAAAAAAATTGACATCAAATTATGGTAACTTTTATAACATTATACAGGTATGAAAAAAATCAAAGAAAAATTTAAAAAGGTAAAGTTATTTAAAATTGCCTTTAGTATCTTTTATTTCACTGAAAATGAATTGAGATATAGACTTAGCATTGGACATAGTGGCTCAGGTCTATTATCCTGGGGTTGAAAGTATAGCTCAGTTGGTAGACCACCAGCCAATAAGTGAAAGCGTGAGGTACTGAATTTGAGTCCAGACTTAGACACTGAAAAAAAAGTCTATTATTCTAGTTACTTTAAATGTAGAGATTGGGGGGGGGGGGCTGGGAATATGGCCTAGTGGCAAGAGAGCTTGCCTCCTATACAAGAAGCCCTGGGTTCGATTCCCCAGCACCACATATGTAGAAAACGGCCAGAAGTGGCGCTGTGGCTCAAGTGGCAGAGTGCTAGCCTTGAGCAAAAGGAAGCCAGGGACAGTGCTCAGGCCCTGAGTTCATGGCCCAGGACTGGCCAAAAAAAAAAAAAATAATAAAAATAAATGTAGAGATTGGGGATCTGGGTTCAAGGCCAGTCCAGGCATAGACGTTCATGAGCCTCCATTTCAAGCAATGAGTTAGTGCAATAGCACATGCCTGTTACCCCATATAGGAAGCACGATAGCTAGGAATATAGGGCATTCCTGTCATCTAGCTGACAAAGGGAAACACAAATTGAAGAATTATGGCTGAGTTTGGCTCAAGCATAAATCAAGACTGTGTCCAGAAAATAATTAACCAAAAAGGCGTAGTGGTATGCTTCATATGGTAAGAGAACCGGCTTTGCAAGCGCCACCCTGTGCTCAAACCCCATGACTCATCCACCAGTCCCTTTCTCCCCTCTACTTTCTTCATGTAAATGGTATAATGTTAACACTGTAGACATCCACTCCAAGTATGTGGATTATACATTTTTCTTGTTGTTGCTAAATAATAATCATAGTAGAGGTTTTTAGAGCACCAAGGCGAAAAAATAAGTAGCAGTTTTGTTAGTGAGATATTTACTAAAACCATAGAAGCTCACTAATGGGTTGTATGAATTGGCAGTATGAGTTGGTGGTACCTTTCAAACTTTGAAATGAGACTGGACACAGCTACTAACAGTCATGTGGTATTTGCAAATAGAAACTACAGAAAGCCCAAATGCACAGAGATCTGACATCAAAGAAAGAAATATGCTGTGTTCCGACATTAAAATTGGAGATGAAGGATGGGGTTGTAGCTCACTGGTAGAGTGCCTGCTCTGTATGAACAAAGCTCTGGGCTCAATCCCTAGCACTGCAAACAAAGCAGAACAGAAAGTTTGTAGTTTGTATTATATTGACCAACATATGGTAAGCATCAGCCACATTTTTTTTTTTTTTTTTTTTTTTGCCAGTCCTGGAACTTGTACTCAGGGCCTGGGCACTGTCCCTGGCTTCTTTTCAAAGCTAGCACTCTACCTTTTGAGCCACAGTGCTACCTCTGGCCTTTTCTGTTTATGTGGTGCTGAGGAATTGAACCCAGGGCTTTGTGCACACGAGGCAAGCACTCTTCCGCTAAGCCACATTCCCTGCCCAAGCATCAGCCATTTTCTCAAAGGTTAATACTATCTCCAGTCCCACTAACATACCTTAAAATTAAGAAGCCGTGAAAAAGTCATACCATTCTCAGCTTTGTTGTCAACCTCATATATTGTATCATTTATTTTCAGATATTCTTTTAATTCAACCTTGAAATAAAAGGAAATAATCAACACAAAGAAATTCTACTTTGCAAGACCTGAAAGTTGGTAAAATATATTTTAACAAAGGAAAAAGCTATACAAAGATTTTAGACTGGGGCTGGGAATATGGCCTAGTGGCAAGAGTGCTTGCCTCATATACATGAAGCCCGGGTTAAATTCCCCAGCACCACATGTATAGAAAATGGCCAGAAATGGTGATGTGGCTCAAGTGGTAGAGTGCTAGCCTTAAGCAAAAAGAAGCCAGGGACAGTGCTCAGGCCCTGAGTCCAAGGCCCAGGACCGGCCAAAAAAGAAAAAAAGACTTTAGACTAAGAAATCTAAAACAATGCTTCAAATTAGATTTATCGTTCATTTCCCTCATTTTGCTTCTAAATAAAAATAAGCATTAATATCTTTGAAAAAAACTGACCTGAAATAGGCACATTATCTGAAAGGAAATAAGAAGTGTGAGTTGTAGTGTTCACATTAATCTTCTGTTATTTTTCAAGATCTAAAATTATCTGTGCTACTTATCAGTTTCTTATTTTAAGTACCATCATGCTATTATTGTCAATTTAAGTCTTTATGAACAAAAACAGATAATTTCATTTTAAAAGTTTGTCTACTGGGGGGAGGGAGGTAGGGAGAAAGGGAAAGTGGGAGAAATGAGGGAGAGGATAACACTATTCAACAAGAAATGTACCCATTACCCTACTTATGTAACTGTAACCTCTCTGTACATCAGCTTTACAATAAAATAAAATTACACTTAAAAAATAAAAAAAATAGTAAAAAGAAAAGTTTATTAGCTAGGTCAGGTAGCACTCAGGAGGCTGAAGCAGAATTATAATTTGAGGTTAGCCATGCTACACAAGTCTGAAACCCTATTTCAAAAGAAATTTTTAAGTGTCTAATGTGAAACATATGGTTAGAAAATGTTTCTTAGTACTTCTTAATTTTCTTCATGTTATTGAAAAAAATGTAAAGCTACCCAACTTCAAAATACAATTTGCTAATTCTTAAATATTATTTTCTGGAGCTCTACTTAGAACATCCTCACTAGTATTCTCGCATGCATTCATTACAAGCTACTTTGAATAACTAAATTTTGTTTCCTTGCTTCAAGCATTTGGAGAATTATGTTATTGAGGAGTTTAAATTTAAATCTATGTTAAGCCTTAACTTATGAAAAAGGTATTATCACTATCAAAGTGCAGATATTTGAAAATTTTTACATTTAATTTATTGTCAAGGTAATATATAGAGGGGTTGCAGTTATATGTGTAATGTGTACATTTCCTGTCGAACACTGTTATTCCCTCCCTTGTTTTTCTCTCACTTTCCCTCTCCCACAGGCATCCCCCCAAGTTGTAAAGTTAATTTCCAAAATGAACTTTATACTGTCTTGTGAGTATTGCTGCTGCACTGGTTTGCCCTTCATCCTATGTCTCACCATTATGTTAGTCCCTCCCATTCCCCAATTCAGATAAACATATATATGAGACACAAGGTACCAAAATCAAATACAGTGACAACAGGGGAAAAACCAAAGGAAAAAAAAATAAAAGAAAAAAGAAATAACTTCACACAGTACATTAAAAACCAAATCAAAGAAAAACCTCGTTTCCTTGTCTTGGAATTCATTTCGTTTAGCATCATCTTCTATGGTCATATGTACATAGTTATTGGGCGACTGTGATCCTCTTCTAGAACTATCTTACACATACACTTATTATTACAAATGAGGGAAATCATGGAGTATATGTTTCTTTGGATCTGGCTTTCTTCACTTAATATGATTTTTTTCCAAGTCTTATTTGAAAACATTTTAAAGGTAAACTTTTGTTTGGGTTAGTTTGCTGCAGATAAAGTCTTGTTTTACAATCTAAGCTTATCTCAAACTCACAATCCTACCTTTCCCTCTTGAGTGATGGGATTATAAACCTGCAACTGCAGAGATTTTCGTTTTTTTCATCAGCCAATTATGTCTCACTAAATTTGAGCCAAATGAAAATATACCTTACAAATAACAGAAAAAAAAGTCTAGAATAATTCATTCAACAAATGTTCACTGAGGGTCCACAAGCCAATCATTGTTTCAAGTGCTGTAGATACATTAATAAGCCAATATCCTGGTCCCCACAGAACTTACATTCTCTACACACAAACTTAATTGTTAGAATGTAGTTATGGAGCCGGGTGACAGTAGCTCATGCCTGTAACACTAGCTACTCAGGAGGCTGAGATCTGAAGATCACATTTCAAAGCCAGCCTTGGCAAGAAAGTCCGTGAGACTCTTATCTCCAATTAACCACTAGGAAACTGGAAGTGGTGCTGTGGCTCAAGTGGTAGAGTGCTAGTCTTGAGCTGAAAAACTCAGGGACAGCGCCCAGGCCAAGAGTTCAAGCCACATGACCACGGGGGGGGGGGGGGGAAGAAGATAGTTATATGTAGTTATGGTAAGTGAAATTATACCTCTTACTATAGAACTTTTTGGGTAGTACTGGGGTGTGAACTCGGATCCTCATGCTTGTTAGGGCATGCCTCCAGCCCTATTTTTCACTAGTTATTTTTGAGATAGTATTTTGCTTCCCATCTAGGTACATGATCTGCCTGCTTCTGGCTTTCTTTCACTGCTGGGATGTGAAGTGTGGACCACGGCAATCAGATTCCCTCCATGGAGATCTTCTGTTTAGAGCTTCTGTCTAGGCTAGCCTGGAACACCCATCCTCTCAATTTCGGCCTCCTACGTAGCTTGAGATGATATGCCGAGCCATGCTCAACCCTGCTATAGATTGAGGGTTTTCATGAACTTTTCTACAAGAGTTGGTTTCAAACCACAAACTTCCCATTCTCAGGCTCTCAAGGAACTGGATTATAGGCATTAGTCATGGGTGCCCAGCTTATTCTATAGAATTTTTTTATGTATGTGCCAGTCCTAGGGCTTGAACTTAGGGCCTGAGCACTGTCTCTGAGCTTTTTGCCCAAGGCTAGAACTCTACCACTTGAGCTACAGCTCCACTTCTGGCTTCTTTTTGTGACTAGAGACAAGAGTCTCATGAGCTCTCCTTTTCAGGCTGGCTTTGAACCTCAAAGATCTCAACCTCCTGAGAAGTAGGATTACAGGTATGAACCACTAGCACAAGGCTTCTATAAATGTTTAAATGTATTACGTTTACTACTTTTATTTCTAAGATAATACATAGCAAATCAATACAATGCAAACCTTAGGTACATACTGGTCTAAAGTGACTGCTGAAATATTCTGCTTGAAGGAACTTCTGTAAATCTTCAACATTGTTTAATGTTGCACTCATACCAATAATCTGAGTTGTTTCTAAAAAAAAACAACAACTCAAAGAATTAGGAAAAGTGTTTCATTTACATCAAAAGTAATTTTAGCAACATTTTATGTTCTAAATTCTTCTCAAATGATATGGGAAAAAGGTAAGCAGGGAGAAGTAAAAACAACTACAGATATAGAGATGATATTTAGAATGTTTCATGCACATTTAAAGAAAAGTGGGACTGCCGAGTAGTTCCTTCAAGTGACTACTTAAATATACTATTTCATTAAGATGGTGGTGATGGTGACAATGGAAGCAGTGGCTGGGCACTGCAGAATACTTCACATGCTTTCACTCAGGTAATCCTCACAAGGATCTCATCAGGTTAAATAATGGGACTAAGCAAACACAGCTAGTGAGTAGAAGGAAATAATAGAAAGCTCCTTCAAATGTTAATTTAACTTATCCTCAGAGTTCTACTCATTTATCAATTCTTCCAACAAAAAATGATGTGCTTACTTTAGAAACTAAAGCAAAACAGGGTGTAAGATATCACAAGAAATCTACACACTGCCCTACTATGTAACTGTACCCTTTTTGCACAACACCTTGTCAAAAAATTTGTGTTCAATTAATAAATAAATTAAATTAAAAAAAGAAACTAAAGCAAGAACTATAAGTATCTTGCTCTAGGTCACATAATACATTGAAAGGAGTCTTCTATAGTTACATCTCTTAATTATGAATCAGCAAATACTTACTGCTAGTATAGAGGATTTTTGCTAGGGTCATTTCCAGAATGGCACCACGACTCCCTTCACCAATCATGTGCAACTTTGAGATTAAAATAAAACAAAGAAAACAAATCAGAGAGAAAAAGAAAAGAGAGAACTCCCCTCCCCAAAATAAGGCATTAGTAAATCTTCATAAAATGTTCATATAAAAAATTGTAAGAAATGAATATTTAATACTTGCTTTATAATTCCTTAACATTTTAGATATAATGACTACAGTAAATACACGTTACAATACCAGATGGTATTTTAAGTTAATTAGTCTGGTTGGCAACACACTGACACATCTGCAATTCCAAAAAATTATCCATAAAAATATATAGTTCCACTTCAAGAAACACCTGACACTGGAAATATCAATAATTTGCAGACTGGAGCTTTCCAAAAGTGAAATGTTTATACTTGTATTATCCTCTGTATATTAAAATGAATTCCTTCTTGATGAGGTATTAAGCAAGTCCACAAAATAATCACAACAAAAATGTAACGCACTAGTATAAAGAAAATAGTGATAAAAGTCAAAGTGGTAACTGACCTCATCTACAACAATGAGGCCCAAATTACCAATCCTTCCAGTTTCAATCAAGGAGTTCACCAGGCTATGACCTTTCTCAATAGTCGCAATATATAGGGATTTCTTTTCTCTTCTTTTGGTTGGGGGAAATCTTCCTTTGCTTCCAGCATATTCTTCAACAAAGAAACCAAGTTCTATACCAAAACTTGACAAACCAGAAATCTAGAATATTAAAATAAACAAAATAAAAAATACAAATAAATAAGAACAATTATTAAGTGCTTAGAATGATTTAAGAAAGTAGTTAGTTGGGTGCTAGTGGCTCATACCTATAACCCTAGCTACTCAGGAGGCTCAGATCTGAGAATGGCTGTCTGAAGCCAGCCCATGCAGGAAAGGCCATGAGATTCTTTTCTCTAATTAACTACCAGCAAAACAGAAAGAGGTGCTGTGACTCAAAGTGGTAGAGGCAAAAAAGCTCAGGGTCAGCATCCAGACCCTCAGTTCAAGCCCCATGGCCAACAACAAAAAAAAATGTAGCCAAAGCAGTATCTAATATCAATCAACGAAAACAGTTATGAGATTAAACATTTTTATCTAAGAAATACAGTAAAAACAAGGTGCTCATAAAATAAATGCAAACTTTTAACCCATCGAATAAATGTGAAAATAAATTCTGTCTTCTATGATGTTAGAAAAGTATCAGAATTAACTCATTCATTTGACAAAACATTTGGTTAGTTTTGCTTTAAAATTCAAAGTAAACATGAATAGTATATTTAAGACAGAGTTCAAGCTACCAATTTAGAGAAAAATACAAGGAGCATTTGATGATATATTAGGTAAGTACTTGATGCTTTAGTACATACTAAAAAAAATTCATCATGAAGAGATACATCTGTATAGTTAGTACATTTAAGCTTTTTAGATCGTAATGTCACAATAATATTAGTAAAAAAATTATATTAGAAAAAAAACATACCTTTTCTTGGACAATTGCCACATATGGAAGGATCATTAAGACATCTTTTTGACGACAAAGTAGTTCTTGTAGCATTAAAATCTCAGCTACAAGAGTTTTTCCACCACTAGTTGGCAAAGAATATATTAAATTTTTTCTTTCTTGCACAGAACTCAGTGTTAAGCAAGTATGTTGCCATTCTGTGGAATTAAAAAACAAAACATTATTTTCGGGGCTGGGGATATGGCCTAGTGGCAAGAGTGCTTGCCTCGTATACAGGAGGCCCTGGGTTCAATTCCCTAGCACCACATATACAGAAAATGGCCAGAAGTGGCGCTGCGGCTCAAGTGGCAGAATGCTAGCCTTGAGCAAAAAGAAGCCAGGGACAGTGCTCAGGCCCTGAGTTCAAGGCCCAGGACTGGCCAAAAAAACAAAACAAAACAAAAAAACATTATTTTTTCTCTTCATATTCTTGTATGTATATGGAGTGGTGTGTGTGTGTGTGTGTGTGTGTGTGTTTGTGCGTGCATGCACATGTGTGTACCAGTCCTTGGGCTTAAATTCAGGGCCTGGGTGCTGACCCTGAGCATTCTTTTGCTCCAGGTTAGTGCTCTATCACTTGAGTCACAACTCCACTTCCAGCTTTCTGGTGGTTACTTGGAGATAATAGTCTCTTAGATCCTGTTCCTGCTGGCTTCAAACTGTGATCCTCAGATCTCATCTTCCTGAGAAACTACGATTACAGATATGAGTCACTAGCACTCAGCCATCTTCATATTTTTAATCTCAAGTGTTTTTCCAGAAGCACCGACATTAAATCCCTCCCTGAGAAGCAATCTGTTTTTCCAGAAGCACAGACATTAAATCTCTCCCGGTGAAGCAATCTTCTCCTAAAGGTAAATATCATTAAAATCAATATTAAATGCCCAAATTAAAAATATGCAATATCCAGAGCCAGTGAGAGTATAGTAGAGGCCTTATCCATGGGGTGAACAGCTAGCCCCCTTAAAACTCAGCTTAAAACTTAGTCAGGGACAGAGTTGACTGCAGCCTGAGTGACAAGCGACCATCACCCAAGAGATGTGCGGATCAAATCAACATGTGAATATTCTAGGATCTTCCTCTTAAATTCTGCAAAGCTGACCTTCCTTCTTCACCCAAAGCTATCTTACAAAGGAAGAGAAGGTAGAAGAAATGAAAGTCCACAAAGTTTTGCATAAGCTAATACTAACTTCAGTTAGCTCTCTTGTAAACCTAAACTTTGAATGGTTGAATACCATTTTAAACTAAGAGTAAAGCATGAAAGAAGAGGAGTACTAACTGGTACACGTAGGGTTACCACCACTTAGCAAGGTAGTATTGATGAAAATACTATAACATTACTATAGAATTACTATAACATTCTATAGAATAATTCCCAATGGAGAGTGACAATCTCCAAAATATGCACCAGTATTTTATCATAAGAAAGATAAGCAAAGGAAGTCATTTCATGATAGGAAAATAAAATGGTCATTGGAATAGAGGATCAATTGTAATTTAATTGGTAAAATAAACAGATGAATTGCCTAAATAAAGGCCTCCTTTGTAAAATCTACAGCTGAGTAGTGAGGAGAGGCAAGCATTCCTCCTTATGGTCTGTAAGAATATAAACTGCTATAGTCTTTCTCAATAATGACCTGGAAGCTTCAAAAATAAAATCACACTTACCTTTAATCTGGAAGTGTTACTTCTAGGGCTCTATATAAATACAAAAGAGCAAGAGGATACAGCATTGCTTGAGGATAACAAAGGGGCTATGGAGTGGTAGAGGGGATGACTTATTGCACAATCACATGGGAATCTAAATATAAGCAATCTATGTACATTCATAAGCAGTAAAAACAGATCATAAATGTGATGAATTATGTGAAGCCAATTACGCACAAGTATTTTAAAATAATTATGCATCAAAATGTTGGGCTTGAACATTTAAAAAAATAAAAATGAGGGGCTGGGAATAAGGCCTAGTGTAAAGTGCTCACCTCGTACACTTGAAGCCCTGGGTTCGATTCCTCAGCACCACATATGTAGAAAAATCCGGAAGTGGCGCTGTGGCTCAAGTGGTAGAGTGCTAGCCTTGAGCAAAAAGAAGCCAGGGACCATGCTCAGGCCCTGAGTTCAAGCCCCAGGACTGGCAAAAAAAAAAAAAAAATGACTGAATGACATTTATGAATAACCTCATTGTGTTTTTTTTTAACACAATTCTCAGGTATCTATATAACTATATAAAACTATCTTTAAAATACTTGACTAGAGGAACAGCTGAGTAGAGTATGTTTAACATACATAAGGCCTTGGGTTGAATCTCAGCACTAAAATTAAACACTGAGATGCTTAAATTAATATTCAAAATTCATTATTTTAAAATACCTCAGATTGATATCATCCATTAGCTATCAAACTGCAGATGTTCATGCCCAAACTCATATTCACTTTATCCAACTCAGATATTTTAAGCCTAAACCAAAGTGACTAATATTTAGGAATATAATTTCTTCATGTATTACAGATTCTAACCATGAGACTATTTAGGATGCGGTGAAGAGGAGAGGAAAGAGGAGGGTAATTTTGAAGTACATTGTTACTATGAATGAAAACAGCATAAAAGAATCTCAATGAACGCTAAGGTTCAAGGGGGGAGGTCGGGCTGGGGGAAAGAGAAAGCAATAGAGAATATTCTGATCAAAACATTATTAGGTGTTATGCACACCTAATTCCATGGTGAGACCACTTGCTGCAGTTAATACACATTAAAAAAGAAGAACACAGCAAAATAAGACAGGTTCTGTTGGGAGATGTGTTCAGCATCTGAGCTAACAAGGGAGTGAATGAGGATGACTATACCCAAAGGAGTTTGTTTACATGTATAAAAAATAGAAAAATGAAATCCATTGATAATGTTTTAAGAAAGAAGAGGTAGAGTGCCACAAGGCGTGAGCTTGACTGGGACTGTATACGTGTAGGGAAATGTCACAATAAGCCTCCTTCCTACTTGTACAACTAATGTATGTTATTAAAAAAAAAAAAAGACACTGCTTTTGAATACTGAGTTAGCCCATGAACTTATGCTTTAAATTGGCCATGTTATTAAGCCAGATTTATATAAAATGAGAATTTTCAAAGTGTTATAAGCCGGGCATCGGTGGCTCAAGGTCTCCTAGCTACTCAGGAGGCTGGATCTGAGGATCCCAGTTTGAAGCAAGCAGGAGCAGGAAGTTCATAAGACTCTTCAATTACCAGGAAGCTAGAAGTACAGCTGGGGCTCAAGGGGTAGAGCCCTAGCCTAGAGCCAAAAAGCTTAGAGATGGCTCCCAGGTCCCGATTCCAAGCCCAGGTATGCACATGCACACACATACAAAATGTTCTTTACTGAAATTCTTACCTAGAACCAATGTAATTATTGGCACAATTTAATTTGACATTTCAAAGTATAATTTGCAAAACAATTATTGGCTCTTTTTTTTTTTTTTGCCAGCCCTGGGCCTTGGACTCAGGGCCTGAGCACTGTCCCTGGCTTCTTTTTGCTTAAGGCTAGCACTCTATCACTTGAGCCACAGCACCACTTCCAGCTTTTTCTGCGTATGTGGTGCTGAGGAATCGAACCCAGGGCTTCATTGATACGAGGCGAGCATTTTACCACTAGGCCATATTCCCAGCCCCTATTGGCTCTTTTTGATAACGCATTACTGTTTAGGCAACAGGGCCAGAATTCCTAAGGAGGCTAACAGCTTTAACATCTGAAAACCTACCATAGGTCCAAAGCATAGTACTAGTTACAAAAGATAAGGAAGGGTTAGCATATTGTTCTCAGGGAATTTACTTTGGCAAGAAATGAAAGTTTGACAAAGATCAAAGTGCGAGGAGAAAGCTAAAGATAAGAAAATTACTATTTACTTGAAGTGCAATAGACTGTTACCTCTTATACCATGAACCTCTCCTTGTAGTCTGGTATTAAACTTTGATTGCTTCCTGAAGTCCTACTTCTCCAACCTGTCTTCTCCCTTAGTTGAGCCCATATTTTCATATAGTTCATAAGATCTTAACAGGAGTTCCAGAAATACTCATGAAGCAATTGGCTGATGAGCTGATCTCCCAGTAGAACAGCAACTGTCCCTTCTTTAAAGTGACAATGAAATATATGCAAGGATCTGAAAAACACTATATATCTTTGCATTTAAATAGCAACTACAGCTGGCTTTAGAAATGGTAAAGCTTAATTAATGGTATTGTTGACTTCTTTTCCTCAAGACATCCCAGCATTCAATGGAGTAAAACTAAATTTGGGCTGAGAAGACAAGAGCCAACCAATGAAAACTGTGAAACTGCTACTCAGAGGAAAATGAACACAAGTAGATGTATCAAGAGTTGTAATAAAGGTGTGGTCATAGCAGCAGATAAAGTACTGATAAGTCAGGAAAGGTTATTACTAAAGTAACCTCGGATTTTCACACCCTAGTCATTATATCTTTGTTTTTTCCTAGCCATAATATCATAATTGGGAGCACAGAACTCAGCATTGGTGTGTGCTGAAGAATTACTTAAGAAAATGGAAAGCAAGGATAACCTGGTTTGAGAATGACTGTGTAGGAAAGAGGTTCCATAGTGGCAGAACAGAAAATGGAAGGTTGAGAGACAATTGCCTTTGATTTTTCAAGATGACAAATATGAATGGAAACACCTGCTTCTGTTGATGGAAGATTTTTTTTTTTGTTTGGTAATACTGGGGTTTAAAGTTGGGGCCTTGTGCTTGCTAGGCAGTTGGTCTGCCACTTGAGTCACACCTCCAACCCCCAAATTCTGTTTTCATTTCAACAAAAAGCATTACCATATAATTTCTCAATTCCTCTGAACTGAACATAAAGGTCTCTCACTTTGCTGGGTAGTGAATAAAAAGGGCCAAGATCATATGATGATGATTCTATTGTTTTCATAGCAACATTAATTTCTTCAGATAGGAGAGTCTCTTTGAGCTGTTTACTCTTAGAAAACATTGCGGTTTGGACTGTGGCATTTCCAGTCATGGCGCTCTTTAGATGATCTTTAATACTTTTCCTCCTACTCATATCCGAGCTAGTTCTGACTTTTGAAGAGAATTCATCATTTTGCTGGGGTTGATCTGTGTGACCAGGGGGCAGTTCTTCACTCACGATATTGTTAGAGGATACGTTCCTATCCCTTACTATAGGAGATGGAGCATCCAATTCATTTGAAGAGTTCCACAAATTTTCAAAGAATAAAATTTGAGAAGAAGGCATATCATACAAAAGATCATTGGTAGGTTCAACAGGGACACCATGTTCATGCTGGGTTTTAGTTTTATATTTAGTAGAGTTACTCTCGGTTGGAATGCTGAGTTTATTTTTGATGCTTTCTGAATGAAGCTCTTCAGTGGCAAAGTCTGCAGCATGATTCCTGTGTTCAGGAAGCTGCATGTATTTCTGTTCCACATCATCCATTTGGGCTAAGAAGGAGTTTTCTGCAAAACTATCATAGTCACCAAACATGTCCTCTTCACTGTCGACTGGCTGTGGAGGAAATAAAAAAGACTTATGGACAATTCCAGCATAAGAACAAAATCTTCAGCCTAGTTCTGAATCAAATATACAATTATATGTGTCACTATGAGTATTTATAATTTTACAGATAAAGAACTTTTTTACAGATAAATAGAAACCTGAAGAGGTAAAGTGATCATGCCTAAACAATGTTCCTGTTGAAACAATGTTGAAGTGATAGTGATTCTAATTTTGCATTGTATATGGAGAGGGAGAAGAAATGTGTTTGCATGAGGGGTGATGGCAGGTTCTACTACTAAGTTACACTTCTGGCTCCTAGATTCTAATTGCTACATTTGTGCTAAGCCACTGGAATGTCATCTCACTAGATGCTTCTGATAACTGCAGCAATCTATTCTCAGACTTAAAGGGGACCGGCCTGTGGGACAAATTCATGGTTGTACCACTAGACACTACCAAAGAAAAATCGCTTCTGAATTCGGAATTGAGACGGTATGCACACTTGGCTTAGGGTGGCCAAATACTAAATAGAAGGGATGCAAATGGTGAGATAGCAATATAGTAAAGGGATAAGGGCAGTTCGAAATCAGAACTGTAGATCCTCAACTTGTCAGGCGTGACTGTGGTAAAAATCTAGATCATATAGGTAGTTTCACAGAATGACCAACACATACATAGTTCACTACACAGTAGGAGCAGCGGTGATTTGATTCTGGGCCTCTGTCTGAGTCAAGCCAAGAGGCTGTCCAGTACACAACTTCCATGCCTGGGGTCAAACTCGCATGACCATTTAAAGGAGGGAAAACAAGACATCTGCTATGTGTCAATCAGCGGCGGCAACAGAAACGAACGACAGCGATTATCTAACGGAAACTGCCGCAGGTCTGCAGCCCGAGCACCCAGCTCCCGTCTCCGCCAGCCCTCTGAGTGTCACGCGAAGTGCGAGGCCTGGATCTCTCCCCACCGCCCGCCCGCGCGCGGGAGTCAGGCCCGGGCGCCCCGGGGAGTGAGAGGGGCGGGCTTTGTACCTCCGCGCCTGGCACACCCAGGGGTTTCCGCCGGCGCCTCCCGGCTGTCCTCTCCTCCTCATCGTCCTCCTCCTCGTCCTCCTCGTCCTCCCCGTCGCACGGCCGGGACCGGGGCGCGGCGGGGGAGGCTCCGGGGCTCGGTACGCTAGTTCGGTTCCTCTTGCGGACAGACACCCGCCGCCGGATGCGGGGGACACCTTCATCCATGGCGGAGGCGAGAATCCGGCCCCAAACACATCCCCGGAGACCCGGCCGCCAGACTCAAGAGGAGGGGGCGCCTCCACACACCGCAGATAAAGACCCCCACTAAGCTCCCTGAACTCCCCAACCGGAAGCAGGGGTACAAGCGTTAACCCGGCCCGTTCCCTGTCCAGCTACAAGCGTTTTGTGACTTCCGGCGCGTTGAGGGTGGGCAGACAGCTGTCACGCATGCGCACTGAAGGCCTCGCATACCTTTTGCGGTGTCCCCCGGCGTCCGACCCCGGAACCTTGGAGTCCCGGGGCCCACTGGGGAAGAGACCGGAAGGGACTTGACGTGGCGCTTTGGGAAAAGGAAAGGAAGAGGAAGGGCGGAGGACCATGGCGGCTCTGCTACCTGTTTGCCCGGGTCTAGGGCGGACGAGTCTGACACGCTGGGTGCTGGCTGCTGCCTGCCCTCCCGATCGTGGAGCTCGCGCGGGTAAAGCCTCCCTGGGATCACGCCGCGTGGCTTTGCCTCTCACAGCCGGCGGAGGGCTTCTCGCTTGCGTTTCTGCAGGATACGTGGGGGCGAGACTAGTATTCTAGAGCTGAAGGGAAAGCAAACGAGTTGCCCTGTCAACTCATTTCAAGTCTGTATCTCTGTGTTTCTCTAATAGGTATTCTCTAGAGAGTCTTACTGACTTTACTCGTTTTGCCTTGGGGATGACATTGCCTTTCTACTGCTCCTCCGGTGTGAAACTGCATTGAAATCTCTAAGAGAAATGTTCCATGAGGAGAAATGGTCATAAAAGAGGTTTTATGGGTGGGAACACACGGTAAACCACCCATCGTGAATATAAAGACCGTACGGCATCTTATATATGTATATCTGTAGTTTTATTGTTATTATTAAGATGCTGTACACAAGGTTTACCATTTCATAAATCAGGTGATGAGTACAATTCTTTTTGACAGTGTCACTCCTTAATAGCACTTTTGTTTTGTGTCCCCTGATTCCATAAATTCAAAATCTTTATTGGCTGTTCAGCCAGTTAACAGACTTTGTTTACTTCTGTTTCTTTTTAATTGCAGTTCTATGGAGAAGAGGTTGTTCACAGTATAAACAGGAGGCCAGCAATAAGGACCTGGTAAGATTTTCTTTGTATTAGTAAGGAACTTGAAAACAGGAAGTGAACTTCTTATATTTCAGATATTTGGAACTAAACTACAGGGGAAAAAAGATATATTCACTTAAGTAAGCATTAAAATAAAGAGGAATCTAGCAGTAGTCTAGCCTCTTTCGTCTTCCTTATTCCTAGACTCACAGAAGAAGCATAATGTCTGACAACTTAGCATAGTAAGAAGTCCTCAGTTCAACTTTCTAGCCTTATCCTAAAAGAAGATGTGATGAAACACCTGATGGAGAAATAGGAGGGCTAAACTTTAGCAATTGTACTTACTTAGAAATGTCATGGTACCTTTGTGCTGTGTGTTTGTCTTGAAGTTAAAATAAATGAAAATAAATTTAAATGGTTTAGTCATCTACATTCTGAACAAAGTACCTGATCACTTTTTCAAAATCAGACTTGTATTTTTTTTCTCCCATAAACCCTTTCCTGCAAAGATTATCTTTATCCCAGAATCCTCCATAAATTAACTTCTCCTTAGCCAACTGACACAAAATAAAGTGCTTGGTCAAAATAGGCACACAGTAAGAAAGGTACAGTGTACCTTCAGTGGATGTTTACGATTTTTTTTTTTTTTACATTTTATTAGCATTAATCAGTTTTACAAGAGGATTTCATTTTCAGGTGCCCATGTATGTATATAGTGTACCATGATCAAACTCCTTAGTCATATCCCCATTCCTGCTTCCCTCTTTCCTAAACTATTTCAATAAGTTTCATTGTTTTATTTTCAAACAGGTACATAGTAACTTTTCTTACTTCAAAATTAAGTCTGTTTCATGACACTTTTCTTCTTTATCATAGCCCATTCCAATGGAAAATCCTTATAAGGAACCTCTTAAGAAATGTGTCTTATGTGGGAAACGTGTAGATTATAAGAATGTTCAGGTAAGATATGGTTTTGCTTTTGTATTAAATTTAAGTTTAGGATTTTGCTTCTTTGCTAGTCTTGCTTAAAGAGGATCATGTCATTTTCATAGCAGCTTTAGGGGCAACTGTTTGAGCAGCCTTATAATTTCAAATTAGGGTATAATTTTATATGTAAGTATCTTTATTCACCTTGGAGCCTGTTGGCTCATCTGCATGTACTATTATTTCAGCTCATTGTATCTGATGCTCCAAGGTTTGAGAAATGGCTCACCACAGCAGGGATTTCCAGTTGGAGGGCACAAGTGCTTTAGTTGTAAAAACTCCTATGTTTAGCTGATCTTTGTACCTCCATGTTCTGGTTCAGTATTGTCCTTCATCAGCTCCCAGCAAGTGAGAAGTTTCAAATTTGAGAGCAGTGAATGGTGCCGGTGTTAGGCATATTAACATAAAATAATAGCTGCTTCTGAGGGAGAAAGTCTAGGAAATTATAAAAGGCCAAGAACTGCCTGGCACCAAGATAGTACTAAAGTGTCAAAATCAATAATAAAGTGAAGACTTGAGTTCAAATCCTAATATCAGCACACAATTTTTTTTAAATAGCTAAGTTATATATAACAAATCACCCAATGTATCTATACCTCCCAAGACTTCACTGTAGTCTTATTTACCTTTGTGATGATGTGGCCACCTGTCATGACAGATGAAGCATTTTAGTAAGTTTTTAGAAACAGTGGTTTTAGATATTTGTGGAAATCAAGAAACTACCTTTAGCACTGAATAAGCTGATTGACCTGTTAATTGGTAGTATACTTTTTGATACAAAATAAGTCAGAAACTTATGTTTATAGGACTTACGGACTTGTGTAAGGTTTTAATTATTTTTAAATATATATACATGTATATATATATATATATTCACAGAATAACAATGTAATTTTCCTTCTCAAAAAACAGCTTTTGTCTCAGTTTATTTCTCCATTTACTGGATCAATTTATGGAAGGCATATAACAGGTATTTTTTTAATCATAGTAATTTCAATGTAAATAAGAATTGTATCTGTGTACTATCATTGCTATAAATCATTCTAGACTATATGCTACAGGAGCTGGATTTTGTACTTAGAGAAAGTTTCTTTTTAAACTCAGGGTTATCATTTTGTATGTTTTTTTAAAATATTTTTTAGGGCTGGGGATATGGCCTAGTGGCAAGAGCGCTTGCCTCGTATACATGAAGCCCTGGGTTTGATTCCCCAGCACCACATATACAGAAAATGACCAGAAGTGGCGCTGTGACTCAAGTGGCAGAGTGCTAGCCTTGAGCAAAAAGAAGCCAGGGACAGTGCTCAGGCCCTGAGTCCAAGGCCCAGGACTGGCAAAAAAACAAACAGAAATATTTTTTATTGTCAAACTTATGTACAGAGAGGTTACAGTTTCATACGTTAGGCACTGGATACATTTCTTGTACTGTTTGTTACCTCCTCCCTCATTCCTCCTCCCCCTTTCCCCCCATGAGTTGTTCAGTTGATTTACACTGAACAATTTACACCAAACACTTTTGCAAGTATTACTTTTATAGTCGTTTGTCTTTTTACCCTGTTTCTCTCGATTTTGGTATTCCCTTTCAGTTTCCTAGTTCTAATATCCGTATACATGGTTTCCAATGTACTCAGATAAGATACAGAGATAGTGCAGGTACAACCATGGGAAGGGGATACAAGAGGATCATCAATAATAGAAGCTACGGTTTTACATTGCATGTTGAAAGTAATTACAACAGTGATATAACAGTCGTTTCCATAACATGGAGTTCATTTCACTTAGCATCATCTTATGTGTTCATAAGCATATAGCTATTGGACTCTTGTGATCCTCTGGTGTGACTAGCCTAAACCTGTGCTAATTTTTGTATGTTTTTTAATGCTCAGACCTAACTGTAGATTGACAACATATAAAAATGTTTTTGTTTTTTTTTAAGACTGGATATGGTGGGGCTAGGAATATGGCCTAGTGGTAGAGTGTTTGCCTTGTATACATGAAGCCCTGGGTTCAATTCCTAAGCACTACACATATATAGAAAAAGCCAGAAGGGGCACTGTGGCTCAAGTGACAGAGCGCTAGCCTTGAGCAAAAAGATGCCAGGGACAGTGCTCAGGCCCTGAGTTCAAGCCTCAGGACTGGCAAAAAAAAAAAAAAAAGTTGAAGACTGGATATGGTGTCTCATGCCTGTAATCCTACCTACTATGGAGGCAGGTATTGGGAGGAATGTGGTTCAAGTCTAGTCCAGACAAAAAAAATTAAGATGAGACCATGTCTCGACTAATAGGCAGCATGGTGGTGTATGCCTGTGAACTCAGCTATAGAAGAGGCTGTAGTTAGAAACACAGTCAATGCCAGCCCCTAGCCAAACCTCAAGATCTTTTTGGAAAAATAACTAAAGCAAAAAAAGTACAAGGAACATGACTCAAATGGTAGATAGAGCACCTGTTTAGCAAGTGTAGGATCCTGAGTCTAAACCTCAGTGTTTCCAAACTATGTGGTGTTTGAGATGTATACACATTACAAATGGAGTGTACATATCACACATAGTCATCCTAGACTAAGACTTGGTGTCAGTGAACTGTGGCCCATGAATAGGCCATATCCAGCTTGTTGCTTATTACTTTTTTTTTCTAGTTTGCTTACATAGTGACACATGGTTTCTCTTGAGCTACAATAGCAAAATGGAGCAGTTGTGACTTGGTTATATGCCCCAAATATTTACTATTGTGATCTTCACAGAAAAGAAAATTACCAACCTTTAACCTTAGAAATAGTGACAAATTTTGAGTACTGGAATTTTCTTACAAATAATAAATCACTTTTTTCAAAATGTATAGGTCTTTGTGGGAAGAAACAGAAAGAAATAACAAAAGCAATTAAAAGAGCTCAAATCATGGGTAAGTGTACCTGAACAACTGGGTTGTACTGGTCAAAATTCTGCTCATTATTTTCTGTGAAGGACTTTAATGATCTCTTTTCAGGATTCATGCCAGTTACATACAAGGATCCTGCTTATCTCAAAGACCCCAAAGTTTGTAACATCAGATATCCGGAATAAATTGTGAAGTTATTGCTAATAAATTCTTTTCTAATAAGCAGTTGTATGTCAGTGTTGATTCAGACTAACTTTTGAGTAGAAAAGTATTTCAGGATTAGAAGTGGTGAAGCTTCTTCTCCATACCCATGAATGTTCTGTGAAAATTGCTCAAAATACTCATTGTGGGTTGGGAATGTGGCTTAGTGGTAGAGTGCTTGTCTAGTATGTGTGAAGCCCTGGATTCGATTCCTCAGTACCACATATACAGAAAAAGCCAGAAGTGGTGCTGTGGCTCAAGTGGTAGAGTGCTAGCCTTGAGCAAAAGAAAAGCTCAGGGACAGTGCCCAGGCTCAGAGTTCAAGCCCCAGGACTGACAAAAAACAACAACAAAAAAAACCCGCAAAAAAAAAAAAACCCAACTAAATCAAAATACTCCTTGTGGCCAGGCACTGGTGACTCACACCCATAATCCTACTCAGGAGGCTGAGATCTGACAGTTGCGGTTCAAAGCCAGCCTGGGCAGGAAAGTCCCTGAGACTCTTATCTCCAGTTAACCACCAGAAAACCAGAAGTGGCAATGTAGTTCAAAGTGGTAGTGCACTAGCCTTGAGCTCTTCTGAAGAGCTCAGGGACGGCGCCCAGACTGAGTTCAAGCCCCAAGACCGGCAAAAAAATGCTCTTTATCCATACTTTGAGCCACAGCTCCACTTAAGATTTTTCTGGTGGTTAATTGGAGATAAGAGTATCATGGAATTCTCTGCTGGGGCTGGCTTTGAATGACAATCCTCAGATCTCAGCCTCCTGAGTAGCTAGGACTACATCATGAGTCACCAGTACCTTGCTCATTGTCCATACTTTGGATCAAAATGGTACATGATCTGGCCTCAAGAGTTAATGTATACAGTTATATGCCATTGACACTAGGAAATATGGGAGGGAAAAATGGCTTGAAGTGGAATTGTAGGTATTCTTAAGTCTGTTCCTAAACTGATAGTGTTCTTCACACATAGGATGGTATGTCACCTATTGTGTCATCTTTTCTCCAGTGATATAAATAGGAACCAACTGACAACCCAATTTCTCCTTCCCTTGATGTACCTAGTCTAATAGTTATGTGTTTCCAACAAAACACAGCCCTGGGAATTTCACAAGTCACCTGGGTATTATGTGGCTTCAGAAACACCCTGTGGTGATTAATGCATGTTAACTTGGAAGATTATCAGAATGCTGTTAAGAGAATTGTTTGGAGGGACACCCATGGCTTACATCTGTATAACTCTATCTACTAGGAAGGCTGCAAATGGGAGGACTACGGTTTCAGGCCAGCCCAGGCAGACGTTTTTGAGACTATTTAACTATAGATGGGTGCGATGAAATGTGTCTGTCATCTCAAGCTAACTGGGAAGCAGACTGGGAGGTCTGTGATGCTAGGACAGCCTGGGTACAAGTCTCTAGATGCTCATCTCCACATGAAGGAAACTAGACACAGTGGTGCACACCTGTGATCCCAGGGACACTGGAAGCCTAAAAGCAGAAAGTGAGACTAGTCAAAAACAAGGCTGGAGTGTTACAATGCCAGCCTAGCTAACCCTGAGACCCTGAGGTCAAACCCCCAGTACTTGGGAGGGAGGGGCATTGTCTTGCAAAAACAAGTGTTCATTGGCTTTATCTCCAGAGTGAATAAACAAGGCTTCATAGGTGTGCACACCAGAAACTGAAAAAGACAATGCAGAAATTTCTTTTGATTTTTGTACGTTTTTGCAGTGGGGTCTCACTATGTTGCTTAGGCTGGCCACTAACTTCTGTACTAATGTGATCCTTCAATCTGTTTCCCAAGTAGCTGGAGACTACTATACACCCCCGTGCCCAACTTAATGTACCATCACTTAAGAAATAGGAATTTTAAATGACTTAGTTAAAAATAAATCCTAAGGTAAACTTTCATGTTTCCACACTGTAAGACTTGCAGTTCCAGATGTCTGTAAAAAATTTAAAAACTCATCCAAGTAATTTTTTTCCTGAATTATGCAGAACAATGAAAAGTGCTGATTTTAAAGTAAAAGCGTGAGCTGGGAATGTGGCTTAGTGGTAGAGGGCTTGTCTAGCATGCATGAAGCCCTGGATTGATTCCTCAGTACCACAAACAAAAAAGGCCAGAAGTGGTGCTGAAGCTCAAGAGGTAGAGTGCTAGCCTTGAGCAAAAGAAGCTCAGGGACAGTGTCCAGGCCAAGAGTTCAAGGCACAGGACTGGCAAATGAAAGGAAGGAAGGGAGGGAGGGATTAAAGGAGGGTGGGTCCTGGAACAGAAGCACAGATAAGTGAAAGAACACTTGCCTAGGACCATGAGGTCCTGGTAGTCTCTAGTACCACAAATAAATAAATGAATGAATAAATAGATAAGAGGTATCTCATATTTTAAAAGTAGTTTATAAAAAAGTTCATCATCTTTAAGTGAACATAGTAAAAATAAAACCTTTCCATTTACAAGTAGCTTCTTAGTAAAAACAAATGAGCTTTTCATGTATTACTGCCATTTTACTGGCCAAAGTAAAAACAAACATTTAGCTTTCTCCAGTCAGCCAATCAAAAAAATGTGATTTTTGTTTTAAAAGGATCAAAATGTGGGAGACTGAGGATATTCGCCATAGCCCTTCATTTTCTCATTGTCTTCATTTGTGTCTGAGCTGCTGGATGTGAATGCTCCTTCCTGGTCCTCATTGTCAGTGTTTGTCTTCGACAGCTTGCTTTCTATCTCCAGCAACCGTGATCTCTTCATTTGGTTTCCATCTGTCTCTGCAGCAGCTGTCCGCTTAGTTAACTGTGGTGAGCTAACTGGACTAGCTCTAGGGGTGTGGGTGTGCGGAACCATTAAGGTCAGGTTGTCTACTGCATATAGTTGGTGGCCAGTACTACATCTGCTTTTTAAAATCTGCCCATTTGTCAAGGAGATCACACAAGAATGAAGAAGTTCACAATCTGGAAAAAAGGTCTGTAAAGCTTGATAGAGAAAAATGTTCTCCTGTTGGTCTCCTGGGGTTTTCTTCTCTCCTAAGCAAAACAAAATAACAGCTCAACAGTTTCAGGCCACAAAGCTTTTATAATAGCTATATGTCATTTAACACAAAAATATTTCAACAAGCATATCCAATTATTCAAAGTGAGCACAATGACATAGTCTTCATTCCTATTTATAGGCCACAGGATTCTAAGAGGAAATTAAAGTTATGTGCTGTAATATGAGCAAAGGCTGCTTGCTTGGTATAGAACCATGTTCTCTGTTGAGTGGGAGTGAAGAACACTGACGAATGATCCTTTCAGTCCCAAGGTGGACAAGTATACAGGTATTCATAGTTGGCTGGTCCCATGAGCAGAAGAATGGCGGTGAAAAGAAGAACGACAGTGAGGCAAGGGAGGCACATGGGCTCTTGTACTTACTTAACGCTTGCATCTGTGCTTGCTTTTTTCCAATTTCTTCTTTTAATCTGTTTATCTCATTTATGAGTTTATCTATCTGTTTCTCACTTTGTTCCACATTCTTGCATACATACTATACAAAATAAAATAAAGGCACAGATAAAATTCCAACTACTATGTTAACAGAGTATAAACACAAATACTATAAAACTCTCAGTTAAATTCTGTCTTTCATAAAAATTTTATTTTGCTTTTTTCTTATTTTTTAAAAAAAATTCTTTATTTTGCCAATCCTGGGGCTTGACCTCAGGGCCTGGGCTCTGTCCCTGAGCCTCTCTGCTTAAGGCTAGCACTCTACCTCTTGAGCCACAGCGCCACTTCTGGCTTTTTCTGTTTATGTGGTACTGAGGAATCGAACCCAGGGCTTCATGCATGCTAGGCAAGCACTCTGCTACTAAAACACATTCCCAGCTACTGTTTTCTAAAGAAAAGACCTCAACAAGCACTGACTTGTATGCTACTGTATTAGGTTGTAAAAACTTTTCAGATACATTAACTTGCTATTTATTTGTGGCTTTATCATATCAGTTATTTCCTTGATAACAGAAATGAAATTCACTTTCAAATAAATTCTGGCTGGGGATGCAGCTCCATGCTGCCATAGATTTCTTAGCATGAACAGGGCTCTGGGTTCAATTACCAGCCCCACGATCAATACATACATACACACACACGCACACATACACACACAGAGATGCAAAGAATGCACATATTTTACATCAGGAAACTGAAAAGTATAACAAAAATAGGTGCTATTTTACTCCTATGAAAGGAAACTGAAGGCTGGGAATGTGGCCTAGTGGTAGAATGCTTGCCTAGCATGCACAAAGCCCTGGGTTCAATTACTCAGCACCACATGAACAGAAAAAGCCAGAAGTGGCACTGTGGCTCAAGTGGTAGAATGCTAGTCTTGCAAAAAGAAGCCAGGGACAGTGCTCAGGCCCTGAGTTCAAGCCCCAGGACTGCCTGGGCTGGCTTTGAACCACAATCCTCAGATCTCAGTCTCCAGAGTAGCTAGGATTACAGGTGTGAGCCACTGGTGCTTGGCTTATTTATAATTATTTTTCTGCTAACCAATATTTTTTTAAAAGGAGAGAAATTAGTTTGGAAAAGCAAACTGGCTCTAAGTATCTTAGTTTAAAATAATTTGGCTGGGTGATGGTGACTTAAACCAGTAATCTTATCTTCTAAGGATCTGAGAATTGTGGTTTGTACCCAGCCAGGTAGGAAAGCCTGTGAGACTCTTATCTCCAATTAACCACCAAAAACCCAGAAGTAGACCTGTGGCTCAAGTGGTATAGTGCTAGCCTTAGCAAAAAAGCTCAGGTACAGTACCCAGTCCCTGAGTCTAAGCCCCAAGATCACAAAAGTTAGGTTGTTACGGTTAGTTTCTGTGGGTGGATATATATATATATATATATATATATATATATATATATTCACACATACATATATGTGTATGTATGCATGTATATATAGTCAGTCCTGGGGCTTGAACTCAGGGCCAGGCACTGTCCCTGTCCTGAGCTTTTTGCTCAGGGCTAGCATTCTACCACTTGAGCCACAACACCACTACCACCTTTTTCTGTTTATGTGGCACTGAGGAATCCAACTCAAGGCTTCATGTATTCTAGGCAAGCACTCTACCATTAAGCCACATTCCCAGCCCTCTGTGGATATTTTTTAGAATATCTTTCCATTCAAATAGTCATGAAAGATGATGATTGCCATTCAAGGGCAGCTGGTTCTCCAAAATAACCATCAAAGAGCTGGGCTGATGCTGGGTACTGGTGGCTCATGCCTGTAATCCTAACTACTCAGAACTCTGCGGCAACTCAGTTGGATCAAGCAAACTAATGGCTGTTCTTAGAATGATACTGAATTCTGAGGTTCTTTCTAACCCCTTCTTTCTCAGGGGTTACACATACATTCAATCTTCTTGTCTTTTGTTAGTCCCTCTGCTTTGTCCTACAAAGGCCAGTGCAGCTCTTGAACTCAGGATCTTGACGTTACTTCTCAAAGGACCTGCGCTGGTACACCAGATTGTAATACTGAAATGGTTGTGCTCCATGTTTACTTCCCTCTTCACCTTGTAAAAGGATTATATATCACTGTCATATGATATACTCTGGCCAATGAAGTATGAGAGGAAAGGGCAGCTAAGGTTTAAGAATTTCCATCATCTTCCTTTTTCCCTTTCACCACAGAAACATCCCCAAGTAAGGGCTGCTCCTTCAGCCTGGATCCTGAAATGAAGGTGACAACCTGAAGGAATATCTGAAGCCAAGACAGAATGAGAACAGATTAAACTTTTCTTTGGGGGTCGAGAACAGTACTTAAGTTTGAACTCAGGTCACTGACTGGCACTACCACTTGAGCCTTACCTCCAGCCATTCTTTTTGCTGGTTATTTTGGAGATAGTTTAGCAACTTCCTTGCCCAGGCTGGCCTCAAACCTCAATATTCCAGATCTCAGCCTCTTGAGTAGCTAGGATAACATTAAACTGTTGTGTGTTAAGATCACTTAAGTCTACTACATGTTAAGTCTACTACAGCAGATAAAGTGATACAATACAAATAAATCTGATGGCATACTGAACAATTTAATATAAACTCTAGAAGTGGTTTTTAAATGCTTGATGTTAACTTACCTTTAATTCTTCTTGTAGTGAATTATACATTTTATTTACCTTATGTACCTCCCTTAAAGAGCCATCTTCTTCAAAAAATTCAGACCTGTAAAATAATACAACTTCCTTAAGTCTACAGAACTTACAAGTGGACAAATACAAGAAGTATAGAGGTGGTTAAAAAACACAATCTAGTTTGAGTAATATGTTCGTATAATCAGTTTTCCTAAGATGGGCACTAGAAGAGCAAACATATAAACCTAGCTCTCAGGAGGCTGAGATTTGAGGATCTCAATTCAAAGCTAGGCAGGGCAAGAAAGTCCTTGAGACCCTTTATCTCTGGTTTACCACCAGAAAGCCAGGAGTCAAGCTTTGGCTCAAATGGTAGCACTATCCTCAAGCAAAACAAGCTCAGGGACAGTGTATAGGCCCAGAGTTCAAGCCTCAGGACTGGCATACACACACACACACACACACACACACACCCCACACCAACATCCCTTTCATTTTCATTCTTGTTTGTGTAACAAGGAAATTAATTTCAAAGGTATCTTACCTGTGTGCTTTTACTGCTCTGTGAAAACCAGTGGACGTACAGGAACCAGACACATTTTTATAACCCATTTGTTCAGACATGCCCAGATTGGCAACCACTAAAGGGATCCTGTAAAAAAGTCTGACAACATAAAATTTTAAAATATAAATTTAAATAGAATAGCACCCTACCTATCAGAATATACTACTTTCCCCCTATACAATTAAACAGAAAAACCCATTCCTTATGTACTAAGACAAAATTTCCCAACTTGAAGCAATTAGTTTTTATGTTTCAAGGAGTCAGGCACTGGTGGCTCATGCCTATAATCCTAGCTACTCAGGAGGCTTAGATCTGAGGTGTGGGTAGGAAAGTCTATGAGACTCCCATCTCCAATTAACCACCAGAAATCAGAAGTGGTACTGTGTCTCAAAGTGGTAAAACACTAGCCTTGAGCAAAAAAGCTCAGGGACAGCACTCTGGCCCTGAATTTAAGTTCCATAACGGGGAAAAAAGTTGTGAAGTATGTATACTATAAAAAAAAACCACAAAAAACCTGTGAGGGGCTGGGAATGTGGCTTAGTGGTAGAGTGCTTGCCTAGCATGTATGAAGCCCTGTGTTTGATTCCTCAGTACCACATAAACATAAAAAGTCAGAAGTAGCACTGTGGCTCAAGTGGTAGAGTGCTAGCCTTGAGCAAAAGAAAAGAAGCTCAGGGACAGGGCCCAGACCCTGAATTCAAGTTCCTGGACTGGAAAACAAGACAAAACAAAAACCTGAAAAAATATTTAACAACTAGTTTAACTAATTCAATATATGAAAAAAAAAAGGTAATACAGCTACTTGGGATACTGGGGCAAAAGGATGGCAAGTTTCAGGCTAGCATGGGTAACAAGATCATGAGACCTAGTTTAAAAAAAAAAAGAGAGAAGAAATTTGACTGGATGAAGCTCAGTGGTAAAGTGCTTGCCTGCTATGTGCAAGATTCTGTGTTCTCCCAACACTGGAAAATAAATCTAAAATCTGAAAGGAAAAAAACCCAAACTTATGTTTTGGTGTGCTGGAGTTTGAACTCAGAGCCTTGTGCTTGCTAGGCAAGTGTTGGTTAAACCACATCTCCATTCCTTTTTGCTTTTAGTTATTTTTCAGCTATGGTCTCATACTTTTTTTGCCCAAGGCTGGCCTTGGATTGTGATTCTATTTATGCCTCCAAAGTACAACTATAATTCTTTATAGGCATGCACCATATACCACTTTTTTTTCAGTTATCTATTCTCCTTTTTTCCCTGGATTGGCTTCAACCTGTAATTCTCCTGTATCTGTCTCCCAAGTAGCTTAGATTACTAGCATGAACTATCACATGGAAAAAATCTGAATTTTTGAGCACCAGCACAAGTGGAAAATTCCTTGGGAGGACAAGGCAGGAAGATGTGACTTCCAGAGCAGCCTGGACTGTAGATCCTGCCTCAGAAAAGCAAAGCTGAGGCTTCTAGTATGGCTCTTCTCAAACACAACTACGGCTGGCTACATTCTCCAAAGTATGTATTCCTACTACACTGCTCAGCATCGATGCCCCGGGATCCCAGCTACCCCTACCAAGAATGATAGGTAGCAGGTAGTCATGAGCATGTAGAAATGCAAAGGGAAGTAAAAATAGTGGGAGAGATTGCAAGGCTAGCTGAGAGAAAACACTGGTATTAGGTTTTCTGTCTCACAGATTACCAGCCTTTATACCCCACCAAAGTCATGGAACGTCACAAGATAGTTTTTGTGGAGTACTCTACTCATTTTATGGATAAAGGCTTAAATCAAGACTAAACTGAGTCAAAATAACAGTAGATCTTTAACTTATTCAGATCACAAAACCATGCCCTAGTCAGTTACAATTCAGTAAATTTTCCCCAACCTGTGGACAGTGGCTCTTCCCAATGGGCTGGTCCTGGGGAAGGAGTCAACACTCTTAAGGCCCTTACATTTCAACAAAAATGTGTAGCCAAGTGCTGGTAGCTCACGCCTGTAATTCTAGCTACTCCCTTACATTTCAACAAAAATGTGTAGCCAAGTGCTGGTAGCTCACGCCTGTAATTCTAGCTACTCCCTTACATTTCAACAAAAATGTGTAGCCAAGTGCTGGTAGCTCAAGCCTGTAATTCTAGCTACTCAGGGAGGCTGAGATCTGAGGATTCTTGTTTGAAGCCAGCTCAGGTAGAGAAACCCAAGAGATTCTAAACCAGCAAAAAGCTGAAAGCAGAGGTATGGCTCCAGTAGTAGAGCACTAGCATTGAGCAAAAAAGCTAAGCAGCAGTAAAAGGCCCTGAATTCAAGCCCCAGTACCAGCGAGCACGCGCACACACACACGCATGCATGCACGCACGCACGCGCACACACACACACACAAATTAAAAACTTAAGGCTGGAGGTATGACTCAAATGGTAAAGCACCTGCCTAGCAAGCACAAGATAAAGGAGTTCAAAACAAATATTGCAAAAATATACTTAAGAAATACAGGGTTGGGAATGTAGTTTGGTGGTAGAGTGCTTGCCTAGCATGCATGAAGCCCTGGATTCAATTCCTCAGTACCAAATAAACAGAAGAAGTCAGAAGTGGCTGTGGCTTAAGTGGTAGAGGATTATCTTTCAGCAAAAGAAGCTCAGAGACAGTACCCAGGCAGAGTTCAAGTCCCGATACTGACAAAAAAACAAACCTTTTTTCTACATGATACAGGAGAAAACAGAAATCCAAGCCATCATTCCATACTTAGTGAATTTCCCTAGGTGACCATTTTCAGGTCTACAATTAGTGCACTTTATGACCTACTCAGAGTTATTGTGACAACCTAATAAAACACTGTATGAAAACACATAAGAAACAAACTGTACTGGATAAATACATATATATATATATATATTTTCCTACTAGTTTAAAATTGCCAGTGATCAACCAACATTTACCCTTTTTGAGGTTTATATAAGGCATATTCCAGTTTATGAGTAGAGCAGCTTTCTGTTACTGTACTTGATGTTAACAGCAGAAAAATAAGTTCTTGGCTTGGAAAGTGCTCCTGTAGGTTTTTGTGAAGTAGTCTCTCTCTAAATGTCATGACCTGATCTGAATGACGACGAAATTTGTACCAACCTACCATATTCTGAAAGAAAATACAGAAAATTAGATATCTCAATTCCAATGGTTACAGTTATCATTACATGTCTTATAATGACCTTACAATAAAATTGACAGTTTTGAGCCAAGAATGATGCAATATGCCTGTAATTCCAGCACTCATTTGGAGGCCAAAGCAGGAGGACCGAGTTCAAGGCAGCTTAGAATATACAGTGAGGCCCACTCTCAAAAACAAACTAAAGGCAAAACTGATATATTAAAATGCTTTCTTAAGTTGGGAAGATTTGGGGCATGTAATAAAAACTATACTTAATTTTTTTACTTACCTTTGTAAAGTTTGCAAACTGACTTATACTTACTTTCTATTCAGTTAAGGTGACCACTTTCATTTATATAGAGAAAAGTTTCAACAGAAAAAAATTCCTGACTTACTCTAGTTCCTTTTATGGCATTTGCTCTCATGCAATCTTCATCTTTAGTAAAAATTTACAAGCAAGAAATAGCAATGTCAGTGTTTCACCTTACAGGCATCACTAGCTCCCTGCAGGTTTGTTGAATAATCTGATTTGGGTTCATAATCATGGGAAAGGGTTTTGTGAAATATAACATGCCTTTAAAAAATGTATTACTAAGCTGTTCTTAAATCAGAAAAACAATTCTCATTACTAAAAACTCAGTAAATCTAACACAGAAAAATAATTGCTTTAATTCATAGAAATCTGTGATCAATTCAGCAATAACATTTTGTATTTGCACATTTCAAGTGCTCCTGTGCCTGCAACCACAGCACCTGGGAAGCTAAGTGAGGCAGAACTGTGAGTTTGAGGCCACCCTGGACTGTATACTGACAATGCTTCAAAAGAAAAAACAAAAGCAATTGTTTCTGTTCTTTCTAAAGCTAAACATTTTTATAGGTGCATTTAAAAAAAAATATCGAAAAGCTGGGTGCTGATGGCATATCCCTGTAATCCTAGCAACTCAAGAGGTTGAGGATCATGGTTCAAAGCCAGCAGTCCAGGCAGGAAAGGCCACGCGACTGTTATGCCCACTTAGCCACTAAAATGTCAGAAGTGGAGTTGTGGTTCAAGTGGTAGAGCACTAGCTTTGAGCAAAAATGCTCAGGGATAGTGCCCAGGCCATGAGTTCAAGCCTCACGACAAGCACAAAAACAAAACAAAAATTACTCAAATACAATTGTTAAAAAAAATCCAACAGGGGCTGGGGATATGGTCTAGTGGCAAGAGAGCTTGCCTCGTATACATGAGGCCCTGGGTTCAATTCCCCAGCACCACATATACAGAAAATGGCCAGAAGTGGTGCTGTGGCTTAGGTGGCAGAGTGCTAGCCTTGAGCAAAAAGAAGCCAGGGATAGTGCTCAGGCCCTGAGTCCAAGCCCAGGACTGGCCAAAAAAAATAAATAAATAAAATCCAACAACCACTTTTCAACAAAGGATTTTTTTTTAAGAAATTAAAAAAAAAAACAAAAACCACAACAGTACTCTGTATTGATTCCCAAGTCCTTCTGCGTGCTAGGCAGGTATTCAACTATGAAGCCGTATCCCCAAACCCCAACCCAGTACTGGAGTTTAAACAGCTCTTGCTCTACTTTTTCCACTCATAGATGGCACTTGTACCATACCTCAACTCTCGGCTTTTTGCTAATTAATTGTAGAGATAGGAATCTCAAGATTTGTCTGCCCAGGCTGGCTTTAAACATCAATTCTCAGATCTCTTCCTCCTGAGTAGCTAGGATTACAGGTATAAACTAGACCCTGTCTTGTTAAAACTGCCTAGACGATCCTCACACTTGCAGTCCTCCTGTCCAAGCCTCGGGTAGCAGGGATTACAGATACTTGTCACCATTCCCAGACTCAGAGAAACTTATTTTACTCAATATACTTTTATTCTCAAATCAGAGATAGAAAAGTTTTTAAGAGGAAAAAATTCAAACTGCAGAAAGTATTTGTATTTGTGGAAAATAATCCATCTTGGTTATTCAACAACTTTTAGCTAAACATCAAACATTTTGTGGAGGAATTAAAATATAAAAAAATGTATTGTATAGGCAACTATTCAGTACATACTATAGCTGTATGGCTTTCCCTGCAGTTATAAAAAAAACAGTAATTGCAAAGCCAGTCTTGGTGATGCACACCTGAAGTCCAAGCTTCTTGGGAGGTGTGAAGAAAGAGGAACACTTGAGTCCAGAAACTTAAGAACGGTCAACACAAGAGAAAGAGATTGATGTTAATTAGGTAATCAGGGAGCAATAAAGACAAGATTTATGTGTTTTTTTTCTTTGTCAGTACTGAAGCTTGAACTCAGAAGCTTGCACTCTTGGCTTTCTTGCTCATGGCTGAAACTCTACAGTAACTTGAGCCAGAGCTTGTCCAAGATTCATAGTGTTAATGACTAGATTTTCTTTCAGGGAAACCTTTGTAAATATTGGGAAAGAACAGGCTTTTTCTTACTAGCATTAATTGTCAACATAAAGACAAACACTACCTAAAAGTTTTGTCATAGTATATTTTTAGGATCCCCAAAATAATGCATACAATACCAACAAAGAAAAGGTAAACTAGGAAATACCTTTTGTGTACTTGAAAATATTTTCTTCAGTGAGTGCTCATTTACTTCACCTACAGAATTGTAGAAGCTACAAAGGTCAAAATTAGAGACATTTCAGATAAGCTAGGTATCTGAATAATTTTATTAACATTTTCAGTTTTAGTTACTTCTAACCCAACCTGCCCAACCAAGACCTGTACCTTCTAATCTGTCAGATAAAGTCCTAAAATAAATAGCAGAGAAAGTTTACAAAATATAAGACTTAAGGTGGTAGAAATACAGGGTCCATAAACAATGAAAAGGTAAAGAACAGAGAAACTTCAAGTGACTTTGTGCATCACTATTTTAACCTAAAACAAAAACAATAAACTAACCAGTAAATAAGAGTACTGGAAAGTAATTTCATATAGCCAGTTCATAATTGATTCAGCTTAATAAATGTTTTTATTTTTATAATATTGACACCTATGAAAGAAGGTGTAATGGTTACTAAAGCCCATTAACAAAAAGATAACTTATTCATTGCAAATTTATATTTTAGAAGGCTGTTGGGTTTTGGAGGAGGCAGAAGGGAACAGATTTTAATTTAGTTTGAGAGCCTTGGTTCTGTAGTTGGAATGTCCCAAGACAGGAGGAACAAGAATTGTAAGATTATAAAGCATTTACTTCCAACATCTTTCCCTTTCCACTCCATGACAGGAACTGTAAATATTTCCTTCCTTTAGACATAAAGACTAACAATATTATTTTCTATGTTGGTGAAATGTTAAGCAAAATCCTAAATAATAACTATTTTAACAGAAATCTGCTGACAATTGTGTCCTGGGGCCTGAACTCAGGTCCTGGGCACTGTCCCTGGGCTTCTTTTGCTCAAGGCTAGCACTCTACTACATGAGCCACTGCACCACTTCCAGCCTTTTTTTTTTTTTTTTTGTACGTTTATGTGTTAGTGAGGAATTGAATCCATGGATTCATGCATGCTATGCAAGCACTCTGCCACTAATGCCTTTACTTTTTAACTACAAGGAATCAACAGTATTTTTTCATTAAAAACACAATGTTTACTGGGAGAGAGAAAGAAGTGACATTGTCCGATGTACTCTTTACCTGACTTATGTAACTGCAGCCTCTTTGTACATCAAAATAAAACAAAAACAAAAATTAAAACAAAAAACATAGTATTTAACCTGATCAAACGGATTACTCCTTCTTACATACTTATAGTTCCTAAATTATTATTCCTAACTACATTTTCTAGCATGGTCTACCTTTAAAAAAAATGGTGCTTAAACTTGGCTTCGGCATTTTCTGCACATGGCTAGTGTTCTATTATTAAGCCACACATTTCACTTCTGGCATTTTGCTAGTTAGTTGGAGGTAAGAGTCCTGTGGGTTTTATCTCCCAAAGGCTGGCTTCCAACTGAGATTCTTTTTTTTTGGCCAGTCCTAGGCCTTGGACTCAGGGCCTGAGCACTGTCCCTGGCTTCATTGCTCAAGGCTATTGCTGTGGCACTTGAGACACAGTGCTACTTCCGGCTTTTTCTATATATGTGGTGCTGAGGAATCAAACCCAGGGCTTCATGCATGCTAGGCAAGCACTCTACCACTAGGCCACATTCCCAGCCCCCCAACTGAGATTATTTTGAGTACCCAGTATAACAGGCATGAGCCTGTAACTACCCTGCTAGGATAACTTATTTCTGGGCTTCTCAAATGGGTGGGCCAGAGTGTGTAGGCCAGCTTTTCTGGTGGCCTGGTGATCTGTATGGCAACCACGCTGGTGCTGGAGACCAGCAGCCTCGAGTGGCCTCCTGAGAAGCCCTGGAAACATGGCAGTGGTGCTGCAGACCTGGGGCTGGTCACCCACTATGCTGAAGAGAAGGATATCCAGACCTCCAATCTGGAAACAGCTATGTCCATTGTTTAAGATGGACTGTCCTAGGAGCAGAAAGCCAAATAGTAGCAAAAGGAACTGGGAATGGTCACAATCAAAAAGGATGATCTGGAGTTGACAAGGACGGAGATGGAATCTCGAGAGCAGCTGTTGAGAGCAATTTGTGGGAACACAGAAGCCATGTGATAGAAACTCATTATTGCCCTAAGTAATGGATAAGTGCTTCTTCATTTGAGAGGGATTTACTTGTTGCAGTTAATTTTTTTCAGCTTTTATTACCTTGAAAAAATAAGTATGTAGGGGACATAGATTAAACTATATCTGTGACAGTGCTGTCAAGTTTCTGGAGGGATGAAAGGCAGTGGGATTTTCATACATAGTTTAATATAGAAATGCAATAGCCATGCGAGGGTAGTTCATGCCTGTAATCCTGTAATCCCAGCTACCCAGGAGTCTAAATGCTGAGGATTATGGTCGAAGCCACCCTGGACAGGAAAGTCTGAGGCTCTTATCTAGAATTAACTACCAAAAAGCTGGAAGTAGAGCTGTGGCTCTAGTGGTAGAGTGCTAGCCTTGAGTAAAAGAAGCTCACAGACAGTGGCTAGGCCCTGAGTTCAAGCTCCAGAACTGGTACAAAAATAAATAAATAAACTGGGTTTGGTGGTGCACATCATGATCCTAGCACTTGGGAAGCTGAAGCAAGAGAATTATGAGCTTGAAGCATGCCTGGGCTACACACAGCTAGATCCTGTTTCAAAAAACTGAATAACAATTGAGAATTAGTGGTTCCTACCTGAAATCCCAGCTACTCAGGAAGCTGAGAGTCAAAATTTGAAGTCAGCTTGAATAGACACATCCTAGAGGCTCTTATCTCCAATTAACCG
This sequence comes from Perognathus longimembris pacificus, assembly GCF_023159225.1. NCBI lineage: Eukaryota > Metazoa > Chordata > Mammalia > Rodentia > Heteromyidae > Perognathus > Perognathus longimembris. Next base: position 19,298,450 of record NC_063176.1, on the reverse strand, counting down.
CCCAAAAGTGGAACATGGAGGCTTAGCTCAAGTGGTGGAATGCCAGCCTTGGGTGAAAAATCCAACTGAGTATGAGACCCTGAGTTCAAGCCCCATGACTGGCACAAAAACAAACAACTTTTTAAAAGTCTAGATTATATACTTACTACAGGTTTAAGACTCTAACTAAATTTATCTAATTACTAATGTATCTGCCCAAAGATACAGACTCACTTTTCACTCTCCCTCTTAGTCCTTTGTATGAGTATCCACCAAGAATTCCCCATTCAATAAATACTTTTGTGTCAGTTGATATTAAGGGACTATCAGTATAACTTTTCCTGGTACATCAGTTGCAGATCATATTAAGTTTTTCCTGCCATCCCTTCAACATAAATCTTTCATACCTTGATCATGTGCTTTTATATAGCCTTAAGACATCTGTACATATTGTGAATGTAAGATAATGATTTTTGTATGGTTTAAGTAAATCATAAGGTATTTCATTAATAACATGCCATGCTACAGGTTACATGTTTTGCTTTCATTTTTTAAAATTGATTTCTGTCTTTTTTCTATATGTATGTTATACCTCAGTAAGAAGTTAAAAATAGCCAGGCATTGGTGGCTCATGCCTGTAATCCTAATTACTCAGGAGGCTGAGATTTAAGGATCATGGCTTAAAGCCAGTCAAGGCAGGAAAGTTTATAAGAGTAGTATCTCCACTTAACCACCAAAAAGCTCAAAGTAGATATGGCTCAAGTAGTAGAGTACTAGCCTTGAGTAAAAAATCTCAGGGACAGCACTCAGGTACTGAGTATAAGCCCTAGGACTGGCACACACAAAAAAGTTAAAAGTTCAGTATGTTGCAGCTAACAATTCTAGTACTGAATGTAGTACTAAGAATATGAAGAACAGATTAAAGAATATAACTAGTCAGCAGACAGAAGATAACACTAAAAAGGTGTAACAAGGAGCCTTGAGCTGGTGGCTCACACCTGTAATCCTAGCTACTGAAGAGTCTGAGATCTGAGAATCACAGTTAGAAGCCAGCCCAGGCAGGAAAAGTCTGTGAGACTCTTATGTCCAATTAACCACCAGAAAACCAGAAGTGGCATTGTTGCTCAAGTGGCAGAGCACTAGCCTTGAGCTAAAGAGCTCAGGGACAGTGCCCAGGCTCAGAGTTCAAGACCAAAAGCAACAACAACAACAACAACAACAACAACAACAAAAAACCCACAGGGCTGGGAATATGGCCTAGTGGCAAGAGTGCTAGCCTCATATACATGAAGTCTTGGGTTCGATTCCCCAGCACCACATATATAGAAAACGACCAGAAGTGGCGCTGTGGCTCAAGTGGCAGAGTGCTAGCCTTAAGCAAAAAGAAGCCAGGAACAGTGTTCAGGCCCTGAGTCCAAGGCCCAGGACTGGCAAAAAACAAAAACAAAAACAAAAACAAAAACAAAAAAAATACAGTGGAATGAAAAGGTGGAAAAAAGATCTGTTATTGCTCTAAGAGAGCAAGTCACACAATGAGCTCATAATATGAGCTGAGAGCAGTTGCAAAGGAAAGCAATCCTCAAAATAAGCTGATTCTTGAGAAGGGCAGTGAAGACTTAACACAATTCATATAGCTTAACAGAGAGACAACTACAGACATGCATATGTGAATTGTCAGCTATAAAAAAATAACCCTCATTTACAAGTGGGAACTAAGATACTTTGTTAGTTTCAACACATATTTCATTTTTCACAATGGGTATTTACTTGCTTGTATTAATACTTTACTCACCTAAAAAGCTGGTAGCATGGAATATATTTCTGAATGTCTAAAAATAAAGGATTTTGTTATGAGTACATTAATAATTTGATTAGCAGTGAGTATTTACTTCATGCTAGTTAAATACTGCTATGAACTATATAATCTTCAAGTAAATATGGCTATATTTTCATTTACTACTAAAAAGTTATGCTCTCCTAATGTATGAAACTGTAACCTCTCTGTAATTCAGTTTGATAATAAAAAAAAAAGAAAAAAAGTTATGCTCTAAGCTTGATCAACTGTTAAAAGTATTTATTGAAAGGCTTTTCTTTTATTATTCCAAGTAGTTGTTTCATAAAGGTTTTGTCAGTGTTCACTACTGATGAAACAAAACAAAACAAGTGAAAACACCACTATCTCCTAAAAATTAAGTTTTATTCTCTTATCAGAAGCATTATTACAGCTGGGTATCAGTGACTTACTACTGTAATCCCACTTTACTCAAGAGGCTAATGTTCAAAACCAGCCCAAGCCCAGGTAGCCTCTTATCTCAAATTAACCAACAAAAAGCTTGGCTGGAAGCATGACTCAAGTGGTAGAACATCAGAAAACGGCACCAGAAAAGAGTATCAGAAAACTGAGCAAGCTTTAAGCCCTAAATTCAAACTCTATTTCAGGTGGGGGAAGGTAGGTAAAGGAGTTATACTACACTAAATTAAAATCTGTGCATTCAAAAAATGTCTGAAAATGATGAAAAGCTCATGAGCTAAAGCAAGGGAGTGTTTGGTGACATACAAATGAACATTGTTAAACAATTTAGCCAAATACCATAAAGCTTAGTATTGTTGCCTAATATAATGTGTTTCCTCGAGAAATATTTCCTTAGTGGCATGCTAATTCAATTTGCTGGTAGGGAATGCTCCACGTGTCTAAATAGGAAAGAAAAAGAAGTTGCAAACAAATAAAGGTGAGGGTGCAGCTCAGTGGTAGTGTTGTGCTTAACATGCATAAGGCCGCAAGGTCAATTCCCAGCACCAAAAGAACATAGGACCATATCAAAAATCTGTATGAGGGTAGAGACATGGCTCCGTGGTAGAGAACTTGCTTAGAAGTATGAGGCCTTGAATTCACAACCTGTTTCTGCCAAAAAAAAAAAAAAAAAGCCTCAACAAACAAAAGCTATATGAACCTATGTATAACCCATATTACAAAAGGCCAGTTTCCTTAATTTATGCTATTACAAGACAATTAAAACTAAATAGTACAAATGCAGAGTAGAACAGAGGGCTGGAAATGTGGCTCAAGTGATAAAGCACTTGCCTGGCCTGTTGCAAGGTCCTGGGTTCAATCCTCAGTCCTGCTCCCCACCCTCCCACCCCACCCCCCAGCAAAAGAGAGAGAAAGGGTAAAACAGGCCAAGCAGGCTTTTTCAAAGAAAAAGATGGGAAAGAAAAAAGGAAAAAGAAAGAAAAAGCATGAGTAGTTAAGGGCTAGGAGTATAGTGCAGTATAGGGGGCCCTAGGAGGCCCTGGGTTCCATCCCAAGCAATATAAACAAAAAAACAAAACAATGAACGCGCCTTTTCCCCATTTACCTAGGTAATGTTTTATGTATTGTAGAGGAACCTGAAATGCCGTAACTTTCCTAAAGGACTATCAGCTAGTTTACCTCTGGGAATGTGGTTTCCGATATAAACATATATACTACATATGTTTATATTAATAAACAGAAAACCATTAACTGGTAAGCAACTTATGGTACACCCATACAATGGGATATGAATATATTACAAAGAATGACAGACTACTTGTGCTGATTCTCTTCTGCACTAATGATACCTTGGTAAGAATGCCTATATAATATCCTATTTGTACGAATAAAAATGTATGCATTTATAGTTGTGTGTTTATGTACATTGGAAATAAAAGAAATACCAACACAGAGCTGGGAGTGTGGCTCAGTGGTAGAGTGCTTGCCTAACATATATGAAGCCCTGGGTTCAATTCCTCAGTACTACCACATAAACAGAAAAAGCCAGAAGTGGTGCTGTGGCTCAAGTAGTAGTGCTAGTCTTGAGCAGAAAGAAGCTCAGGGACAATGCACAGACTCTGAATTCAAGCCCTAGGACTGGCAAAACAAAACAAAACAAAGAACCTGAACAAACAAAAACAACCTTACAGCTGGCTGCCAGTGGCTCACATATGTAAACTTAGCTACTCAGGAGGCTGAGATCTAAGGATCTCGGTTGCAAGCTGGCAGGGCAGAAAAGCCCATGAGAGACTCTTACCTGCAATTAACCACTCAAAAACCAGAAGTAGAGCTGTGGCTCAAAGAGGCAGAGGACTAGCCTTGAGCAAAAGAGCTCAGGGACAGTGCCCAGGCCCTGACTTCAAGCCCCATAACCAACAAAACAAAAACCAAAAACCCTTAAAAATGTTCATACCTTACCAGGTGCAGTGGTGCATGCCTATAGTCCCAACTATTTAGAAGGCTGAGATAGGAAAATTGCTTGAACCTAGTAGTTAGAGGTAAGCTGGGGCTACAGAGACCCTCTTGTCTCAAAGAAAAAGGAGGGAAGATAAAAGAGAAAATATTATGTACAAAGATATTATTGTAGAATAGTTTGATACTAAACTGACCATAATTTAAAAGCTTACTGAAATCACAGAAAGGCCAAAGTAGAATATACTGCCATTATGAAAAATGGTACTAAGATTGTTTAACTTAAGAAAATAGTCATAATATGTATATCATGATGCCAGTTTTTATCAAGTATATTTGTCTTAAAATAATATACATCTGCTTAGATTCATTATTCTCATAATCTGACTTGAACTGAAATTCCTTTGTACATCTACTTAAAATTAAAAAAAATTAAAGAACATGATTAGAACTGTATGTTAATCAGAAAACTCCCTATGTATTTTAGTGCTCATGAACCTTTTTTCCCTAAAAGAATAGCTGCTAACAGCTGTTTCCTAATTCCACCATAGCAATCTTAACTGCAACATTTTACATTACTGTACACAATATATAATTTTAACTGGAAATGAGTACAATATGTCCTTTTAAATTCTGACTTTAAAAACTCTATATCCATTTTAATAATTTTAAAACAGCAATTTAACCAGGTGTTGGTGGCTCACACCTGTAATCTTAGCTACTCAGGAGGCTAAGATCTAGGGATCATAGTTCAAAGCCAGTCTGGGCAAGAAAGTCTGTAAGACTCATCTCCAGTTAACCTCCAAAATGCTAGAAGCAGAGTTGTGGCGCCAGTGATAGAGTTCTAACCTTGAATAGAAAAGCTCAGAAAAAGTGTCCAGACACTGAGCTCAACCTCCAGGGCTGGCACACACACAAAGAAACAATTTATGCCTGGGACACTCCAGCCTGTAATCCTAGTGACTTGGAGATAGAGATAGTGATATCATGGTTCAAGGGCATCCTGGTTTAAAGGAAGGCTCCAAGCAGATCTCTTTCAGCATATCCCATTCTGTGGATCTTGTGCTGACCATGTTTGAAAGCACCCCAGGCAGAAAGGTCCATGAGACTCTTATCTCCAATTAACTAGCAAAAAGCTGAAGTTGGGGTATGGAGCAAGTGATAAGAGCACCAGCTTTGAACAAAAAAGCCAAGGGGGAGTGTGAGGCCCTGAGTTCAAGCACCATACACAAAGATACAGAAGTGACTTACCAATTGTATAAACCACTTCAACATCATCCATTTGGGAATCAGTAATGCTATTCTTGGCTTCACCTTTTACTTCCCCAAGGAGAAAACCTTCCTAGGAGGAAAAAGATAAGCAGCCTAAGGAATTCAATTAACTGATTGAATTACTGCTTAACCTGTTAACTTGTTTTCTGGGTATTTACAAGCTAAGTGGCATATGTGCTTTCAGTTTGATTGGAAAAGTTAAAATTAGCATATATCATAAATACCACTGTTATATTTGGCAAGGGAAAAGGGGTTACCAATGACTTGAAGCCAGGTGGAGGGGTGGGAATGGAGTTGACTTTAAAAGGCTGGCAATCATTATTTAGGCAGAACTAGAAGCTCTTAGCACAACTTCAGGCAGCAGAGGCCAAGAGAACCTATGAGGAATTAGTAAAGCATCTTGCCTTGGAACAGAGGCTCCCCTCTAGTCATGAAACATCCCATGTAACTTACCAGGGTTCTGAGTTTAAAATGTGTTTTTAAGAGTCAGGGGAGGTATCTAAGCTGTAAAATAACACAATTTGTGTTTTCAGATTTAAAATTGTCCACAATGTGAAAATTGAAAACTTAGAATCCAATTTCTGAGTCTGCTTTATTTTGTTGGTTGTGGAGTTTGAACTCAGGGCCTGGGCACTGTCCCTGAGCTCTTACACTCAAGGCTAGCTAGTGCTCTACCACTCTGAGCCACAGAACCACTTCTAGCTTTTAAGTAGCTAATTGGAGTTTCACAGGGACTTTTCTGCCCCTGCTGGCTTCAATTTTTTTTTTAAATAATTATTTATTGTCAAAGTGATGTACAGAGAGGTTACAGTTGTGGCTTCAAATCTTGATCCTCAGATCTCAGCCACCTGAGTAGCTAGGATTACAGGCTTAAGTCTGCTTTTTATACAAGGGGTGATATTAGCCTGGCTGATTTAAAATGCAGTCATGTGCCACAGTAGTATGGATTTACACTTCAGAGAACATAATTTTCTCTCAAAGGTGCTTGACAATGAAATTTTGTCTAATTTAAAATTAGTTAATTCTGTGGGGCGTCGGGGGCTGATGGCTGATGGCTGTAATCCTAGCTTAGAAGGCTGAGATTTGAGGAATTTGGTTCAAAGCCATCCTGGCAGGAAAGTCTGTGAGACTCTTACCTCCAACTAACCACCAGAAAACCAGAAGTGGTGCTGTGGCTCAAAGTGGTAGAGTACTAGCCTTGACCTGAGAGCTCAGGGACAGTGCCCAGAGTTGAAGCCCCATGATCAACAGAAATAAAATAAGTTAATTCTGTCCCCATCTCCATTTCATGGAAGGAAAAAAGCACAAAACAATGTTTCCACAATGTCTTTAATAGAATGGGGGGGGGAGGGAGAGAAGGAATCAGGAATGCCCTTGAGTGCTGAAAAACTGAGAAAAGTGGAAGAGACAATGAAAAGGCAACTCTCAAGGAAACTAACATTTCCAAGACAGAAGCTAAACAGGCAAAAGAGGTCTCCTTTAACACCAGGGAGCTGTAATTACCAAGAGCTAATCCTTTAAGCAGAGGAATCCATCCTGTTTGTCTTTATACTATTAATTTCCACAACTACTCACATTATTTCAAATCGTCATAAATCTGTTCTTTACCACATGTTAATTTGTGAGGTAATTGAAGTAATGTACAAACAGCACACTAAGTTGCACCCTTTACTAGGATGGTGCTCAGAATTGTCATTCATCCGATTTATGATAACCCAGACTTTTATGTTTAAATGAAGAGCACATTACCGAAACTACAAAGCATTCTCTACAAAGTCTTGGTACAGTAGGACGGTATATTTTAGATGCTTCTAATGTCTTTCAAGTGAGTATTTACTACTAGATACTACCCAAAGTTTTACAGAATTTGTTTTTCATTTCACAAAGTTTCAGGCACCGTCTCTGAAATTTAAAAACAAAACAAAAACCACTCATTTTTAACGTGTCCAGGCGATTTGGGGGGTAAGGGGACTTGGGACGTGGCTTAGCGGCAGAGTGCTCGTCTAGCCTGCATGAAACCCTGGGTTCGGTTCCTCAGCACCACATACACAGAATGGGCCAGAAGTGGCGCTGTGGCTCTAGTAGTAGAGTGCTAGCCTTGAGCAAAAGCAGCTCCAGCTGGGGGGGAAAAAAAAAGGAAAAAGGGGAAGAAAACTTACATGCTTGACTTTGAGGGCAAGTTTGTTTATAGCTGACAATAGGAAAGGAACCAAAGGAGGGCTGAGTACTTCGGCGACACAAAAAGGGGGCAGGTCAAATGAGACCCCAGATTAGGCCTGGGCTCCCAAAGATCCGCGTAAGGCGGCCGGCGGGCGGCCTCGCCCACCGCTTCCCTGCCCTCCTCGGCCCCGCGGGGCAGAGCTGGGGTCGGGGTGCCCGGAAGAAAAGGAGGGGAAGGGGAGGGGAGGGAAAGGAAGGGAGGGGGGAGAGGGAAGGGGAAGGGGGGAAGGGAAGGGGAAGGGAGGAGGTAAGGGAGGGGAAGGGTGGGGAACGGAGACCTCGGAGAGGGGTCTAAGGGAGACCGGGAGGGAGTGGGGACCGCGGGGGAGGAGGAAGGGGAAGGCTCCGGGTAGACGGCGGTCCACCCACAGAAGGCACCCGGGGACCGCAAGCCTGGACACGCCGGGCGGCGGCGGGGGGCCTGGCCCGCGAGGACCCCGCAGAGGCGCGCGGAGGGAGGCCGCGCGCCGGCTCACCGTGTCCGCACGGGTGTTGAGGTGCTGGAAGGCGAGCGCGCCGAACATGAAGCCCGACAGCACCGCAGACGTGCTCTCGCCCTCCATGCTGCCGCCGCGCCGCACGGTGTCGCGCGTCGCGCTTCGTACGCTCGGCTCCCGCCCCGCCCAGGGGCGGGCCCAGCCGACAGGGTTGCGACGACGCACGCGCAGCGGTGCGTTCCGCGGAGGGGTGCCGTGGGCGCCCTCTGTCGGTCGGGCGGTGGCGAGGCGGCTGTGGTCAGGCTGCTCCCTGGACTTAGATAGGGCTGTTCCTGAAACCCACAAAACTCTTGGAACCCTCCAGCTACCTGCGACCCTGCCCCCATCCAGTACCCGGACTTAAGTCCCCCCCAACCCTGGCCCCATTATGCCAGGCCTTCTGTCCCCTCAAGTCACCGGGGTGTCCCTCTTCAGCCTTCCATGAGAGTTGATCTTAATCTGCTGAGGTTGTTTCTTTATTCTAATACCTTCTTGACTCACTTTCCCAATAGTTGTGTACTTTTTGCCTTGGACTTTGATCTTCCTATCTCAGCTTCCTGGTCTCTTCCCTTTATTTATTTCAAGTGTTTCCCCAGTATGTTTCTGATGCACCAAATCTATCTCCGTGCCTGCTTCTCAAGGGATCCAACTGACACAGAGAGCTTGCCTTATCAAATGTCTTAGGAGGGACTTTCAGAAAGCACAGTTTCAATGATGTACCCTAAAAAATCCAAATGAAAATATACTCAATTGGGAATATGATGGTTTTCATATTTTATCTTTCTATTGGCATATTACTGTTAACATTATTATTTTGAGTCTCTGTGTGTATGTGTGTTCGTACTAAAGCTTGAACTCAGGGCTTTGTACTTAGCTTTTTTGACTCAAGCCCGGTGTTCTACCATTTGAGGCATGCCCCCATTTCCGGATTTTTCTGCTGGTGAGTTGAAGATAAAAGTCTCACAGACCTTCCTGCTGAGGCTTACTTCAAACCTCAGTTCTCAGATCTTAGCCTCCTGTGTACTAAGATTGCAAGTATGAACCACCAGTGTCTGGCGTCATTATTTTATTTATTTATTTATTTATTTTTGGCCAGTCCTGGTGTTGTGCCAAGTCGCAAGACCACCCCCAAGAAGACCACCGAGATTCAGACACTCCGAAATGCAAAAGCAAGGCAAGGCTTTATTTAACGAGCTGCCAACTCGGGCCTCGTCCTACCCACCGACACAGCGGAGGTTAGGAGGAAGCCTCGAGCTGTGATTACAAGGGCTTATAAAGGCAAAGAACAAGGTTACAACAATCAGCTGTGCAAGCAAGATTAGAATACAGGTACAAATCTGATTGGCTCAGGGTTCGATTCTAAAATGGGGTTCACGTGGTGGGGCCTGACTTCAAAGTCTGGCACCTCACTGGAGCTTGGACTCAGGGCCTGAGCACTGTCCCTGGCTTCCTCTTGCTCAAGGCTAGCACTTTGCTACTTGAGCCACAGCACCACTTCTGGCCGTTTTCTGTATATGTGGTGCTGGGGAATCGAACCCAGGGCCTCATGTGTACGAGGCAAGCACTCTTGCCACTAGGCCATATCCCCAGCCCATAGCGTCATTATTTTGAGGTTGAGCCTTGCAAGGTAGCACCCACTGGCTTCCAATTCACTGTGTAGTCTAGATTCGCCCAGAAATCAAAGCCCTCCTGTCTCTAGCCTCCAGAGCACTGGAGTTACTGGTGTGCACTATCACATCTGGTTTGAAAAAAAAATGCTTTGCTACCAAATTCATTTGACCTTTTTGTTGTGTTTTTTTTTGCTAGCTAGTCCTGGGGCTTGAACTCAGGGTCTGGGCACTATCCCTTCTTTGTGTTCAAGGCTAGTATTCTACCACTCTACCACTTGGCTTGGAAGTAGTTAATTGGAGATAAAAGTCTCCCAGGGACTTTTCTTTTTTTTTTTTTGGCCAGTCCTGGGCCTTGGACTCAGGGCCTGAGCACTGTCCCTGGCTTCCTTTTTGCTCAAGGCTAGCACTCTGCCACTTGAGCCACAGCGCCACTTCTGGCCGTTTTCTGTATATGTGGTGCTGGGGAATCGAACCCAGGGCCTCATGTATACGAGGCAGGCACTCTTGCCACTAGGCCATATCCCCAGCCCTCCCAGGGACTTTTCTACCTGAGCTGGCTTTGAGCTGCGATCCTCAGATCTCTGCCTCTTGAGGAGTTGAGATGAGAGATGTGAGCCACTCACACCCGGCTTTTGTTATATTGTTCTATACTAAAAATATAAGTCATGGGGCTGGGAATGTGGTTTAGTGGTAGAGTGCTTGCCTAGTATGCATGAAACCCTGGGTTTGATTCCTCAGTATCACATAAGCAGATAAAAATGGAAGTGGTATTATGGCTCAAGTGGTAGAATGCTAGCCTTGAGCAAAAGGAAGCTCAGGGTCAATGCCTAGGCCCTGAGTTCAAGCCCCAGGACTGACAAAAAAATAAGTCATGGCTCAATGCTGGTGGCTAATGCCTATCATCCTAGCTACTCAGGAGACTGAAATCTGAGGTTCCTGGTTCAAAGGCAGCCCAGACAGGAAGCTTATGAGACTCTTATCTCTAATTAACCACAAAAAAACAGGAAGTAGACCCGTGACTCAAGTGACAGAACAATAGCTTTAGGACATAGGAGGGAAGCTAAGAAACAGTGCCCAGGCCCTGAGTTCAAGCTCTAGGTTCACACACACACACACACACACACACACACACACACACAAATAAAACCAAGGTTGGGGGCTGGAGATATGGCCTAGTGGCAAGAGTGCTTGCCTCGTATACATGAGGCCCTGGGTTCAATTCCCCAGCACCACATATACAGAGAATGGCCAGAAGTGGCAGAGTGTTAGCCTTGAGCAAAAAGAAGCCAGGGACAGTGCTCAGGCCCTGAGTCCAGGCCCCAGGACTGGCCAAAAAAAATTAAATAAATAAAAAAACAAACAAATAAAACCAAGGTTTATGGAGTCGCCAATATAATAACCATTTCTAAGGTTGTTGAAACCAAAATGACTTTTCCTGAAATTACAGGAACATTTGAAAATGTCATTTTAATAACATTCTAATTTGCTTTTGGGGCTGGGAATATGGCCTAGTGGGAAAATGCTTGCCTTGTATACATGAAGCCCTGGGTTCGACTCCTCAGCGCCACATATATAGAAAAAAGCTGGAAGTGGTGCTGTGGCTCAAGAGGTAGAGTACTAGCCTTGAGCAAAAAGAAGCCAGGGACAGTGCTCAGGCCCTGCCTGAGTCCACGCCCCAGGACTGGCAACAAAAACAAAACAAATAAACTAAAATCTAATTTGCTTTGTATTTCATTTCATGTGTTAATTACTTCATTACACCACTCATTTTGAAAAAAACCACTATGCTATTCATGATATTCTAAGATGACCTTTTTTCCCCTTATGATAACCACATAAGTATATTTGTTCAAAATTTGGCCTGTGTTATAAATAAAATTATTGCTTTCTTGTTATAATCCCCTTCACGATCCATATGAAGAGCCAGACTTTGAAGTCAGGCCCCACTTTACCACGCGAACCTGAGATAAGCAGGCAGCTTATTAGGGCCCAGCCGGTGGAGAACTCTAACCGCTGGGAATGCTTAACTCTAACCGCCCCCAGAATGCCTCGAGCCCTGAGCCAGTCAGATTTGTACCTGTGTCCTAATCTTGCTTGCTCGAACACCTGATTGCTGTAACTTTGTGTTTTGCCTTTATAAGCCCTGTGTAATCGTAGCTCGAGGCTTCCTCCTAACCTCCACTGTGTCGATGGGTAGGATGAGGCCCGAGTTGCAGCACGCCTGAATAAAGCCTTGCCTTGCTTTTGCATTTCGGAACGTCTGAGTCTCGGTGGCCTTCTTGGTGGTCGTTTCGTGACTTGGCATAACAAATAAAATGCATATATGAGAGTAAAAATACTGTTTTTCTCGGCTGGGAATATGGCCTAGTGGTAAAGTGCTCACCTTGTATACATGAAGCCCTGGGTTCAATTCCTTAGCACCACATACATAGAAAAAAGCGGAAAGTGTTGCTGTGGCTGGAGAGGTAGAGTGCTAGCCTTGAGCAAAAAGAAGCCAGGGACAGTGCTCAGGCCCTGAGTCCACGCCCCAAGGCTGGCAACAAAAGCAAAACAAATAAAGTACTGTTTTTCTCAAAATGATGTAAATTCCATAGAGAAAATGTTTCACGTTCTCCTGACATTCTCACTGAGGACACACTTCTACTTCGTGACCTGCAGGGGGCAGTGTGGTAGCTGGGAAAGAAAAGTTCTTTGGAGAAAGGTTGCACAGATGGCTAGGTAAAAATGATTAATAAAATGGAAACCTCAAGCTGGATGCTGGTGGCTTACACCTGTAATCCTTAGCTACTCAGGAGGCTTAGATCTACAATGTGATTAAAATGCTACAAAAACCAATTTTGATGGGAGAGGTCTCCATTACCCTGACACTTTTTGCTAAACCCACATGCTCAAACTGTTCTTGTAACTTTCATGACCAGATATCCTTATATTTACTTAAGTTTACACACATATAAACACGAAGAAAACTTATCAATACCTGATTCTGCTCTCTATTTTCCCATTTACAAATGTTATGAACCAAGCTGGATTCCCTGTAAAATTCTACAATGAAATCCTAATTCTTTGTAGTTTTAAATGTAACAGAATTTGGATATATGGTCTTAAAAGAAATATTCAAGTCACAGAGAGGTTATGTGGGAGGGCTCTAATTCAATCTATTGGAGCCTCTATATGAAGACACCAGGATGCACAGATATAGAACACACAGATGTGTGTACATAGGGGGAAAAAAAAGTGAGTGAATGTAACTACAGTCCCTGGCTAGAGGCCTAGGGCCACTTGCTCCCATACCCATTACAGAGACAAGTGGTAGTGCAATGCTGAGGAAACAGGTTTATCAACACAATGTACTATGAAAAGAGGGCAAGTAAGCATTGCAACCTATTGATGGGGTTCTGACATGAGCTTTAGGCTTAAGTAGCAAAAAAATCTGCACACTGGGTAAGAAGCACATATAATTTAATAGCACTGGGAAAAGTGTGGCCTCCTCAATTATCACCTCAGTTCTGGCTCTTCAACAGCTTGTAGAGAAGTTGTTTAATCACTTGAGAGGGGCAGTCGGATTCCAATGAGATGATTACTTCTGCTCTGTGTGCCAGCTTGTCATTCCTGGTGATTGCTCACTTTGTAGGGTAGTTTCTATATTATAAGGCTCCATTGTTCCCTGGAGGCAGTTTTGGTCTCTTTTTATAAAGATATTGATATTGATTGCAAGAGTGAATAGCTCAGAGTAAAGACAAGAGATACAAAATAGTGGCAAGGCTGTCAAGCTCTCTTCTGCTTCAGTTAACTAGTGAGCCCAAGTGAGGTGTCAGTGATTTTCAACAAAAGCAGTTTCTAGGCAGCTGTTACATGAAGTTAGAGGGAGAAGATAGTCAAGATAGTTGTCTACAGGTCAAGCAGAGAGGCTTCAGAAGAAGAAAAATAAATACACAGCCAGATAGCAATGTTTCCAGCTCATATCTATAATCCCATCTACTCAGGGAGGCTGAGATCTGAGGATAACAGCACAGGCAGGAAAGTCTGTGAGACCCTTACCTGCAATTAAGCACCAAAAAGTCAGATGAAGAACCATGGCTCAAGTAGTAGACAACAGCCTTGAATGAAAAAGTTAAGGGATAGTGCCTAATACTCTCTCTCTCTCTCTCTCTCTCTCTCTCTCTCTCACACACACACACACACACACACACACACACACACACACACACACAATTTGTTTTGCTGAAGCCAGTCGAATACAAAAATTATATATTTTGGTACCTTGTGACATTTCTTCCAAATACTGAATGCTTAGAATACTTAGTAATGGGGTTTTCCTTTGATTGGAAATTATATATGTATGCATATGTATATATGATAAAACATACATATATATGCATATCACTATCAAGGTATAGCTTAAGTTCTGTCTCTAGATATGTGCAGAGGAGAGATGATTAGCTGTCTCTGCATATTTATTAAACACAAATAACATATCTGTAACTTCCAATGTACTTAGGCCTCAGTTGCTCCTGCTATTCAAAGAAAGACTATGTCACCACATGGCAGTGTGGGGGGGGGGGCAGGGAGGTTCCTGAAAGGCATGACGCCTGAACTCTTGAATCCTGCATATTCTCTCATCACAGAAAAGAATTTCAGAACAAGGCACAAATTAAGGTAAGAGATGGACACAATTTATCAGTGGAGCAAAGGCAAAGAAAGCTGGGTGTTGGTGGCTCACACTTGTAATCCTCGCTACTCAGCCGGCTGAGCTCTGAGGACTGGAGTTCAAAGCCAGCTCATGTAGGAAAGTCCATGAGACTCTTATCTCCATCAAGAAAACAGAAGTGGGAGCTGAGAATATGGCTTAGTGGTAGAGTGCAAGCACCTAGCATGCATGAAACCCTGGGTTCAATTCCTCACTACTACATAAACAGAAAAGGCCAGTAGTGGTGCTGTGGCTCAAGTGCTAGAGGGCTAGCTTTGAGCAAAAGAACCCCAGCGACAGTGGTCAGGCCCTGAGCTCAAGCCCCAGGAGTAGCACTAATAATAATAATATTAATAACAATAATTACCAACATAGACATGAGTACAGGCCCATGGAAAAAGAAATGTTCTGGGCTGGGAATATGGCCTAGTGGCAAGAGTTCTTGCCTTGTATACATGAAGCCCTGGGTTCGATTCCCCAGCACCACATATATAGAAAATGGTCAGAAGTGGCGCTGTGGCTCAAGTGGCAGAGTGCTAGCCTTGAGCAAAAGGAAGCCAGGGACAGTGCTCAGGCTCTGAGTTCAAGGCCTAGGACTGGCAAAAAAAAAAAAAAAAGAGAGAGAGAGAAATGTTCTAACGCAGGAGTATTTAAACTAGAAACTAGGGCAAAGGCTTAAAATTACTTTAAGTAAGTTTTTTCCTTGGTTCTGAGCATTTAGTATGTTCCAATAATTCTTGCTATTTCATTTGGACCCAGAGACATTAAGTCTTGTTGGTTTACTAAATTGAGGTCATTGCAATATGGGTATCTGCTCTCCTTGAACACCCCTTTAAACCAGATTGGATTTTGGCAAATGCTCTATTTAAGAAAGGGTTCTTACTTAAGACAAAAACTTTGTTTTTGCAAGCATTTGTGTGATTAAAGGAGTGATTTACCAAGTGTGTTTCCCAAGATATTTGTCTTTCTTTAAGATTTGCTTACCTCCATGGTCCACAAGAGTCAACTGAGGTTGGGAGTGAGATTTCACTGTATGATCAGGCCAGTGAGGCCATACAGGACTGAACAGAAAGACCTGGATGAAAAGGTTTCTTCAGCACTGGGTGATTTGCACGTAGTCAGCTTAGAACAAGCCATGATGCAGAAAGCTCCTTCCCACCATTGCAGGCTTCTAGATGGAGCTCAGTAGGCAAGAGGTGGCACTGGTATAAGAGACAGAGAGCTGTTAGAACTGTAAATCCACTTCATCCACAGCTCCACTTCTGGGTTTGGGGTGATTATTGGAGATAAGTGTCTCATGGACTTTCCTGCCTGGGCTGGCTTCACCTAGTTAAAAAACAAAAACAATTAAGACACAGTGCTCAGGCCCTGAGGTCCAAGCCTTAACACCAGCATACACACACACACACACACACACACACACACACACACACACACTATATATATGTGTGTGTGTGTGTGTATATATATATATATATATATATATATATATATATATATATATATATATCCATTTGTAGCTTTAAAATGCCATGAGAAAATCTGAGCCAAGTGTTGTATGTCTGTAATCCCAGCACTTAGGAGGCTGGAGCAGGAAGATCCTAAATTCAAGGCCAGTCTGGGCTACAATGTGAGTGAGATTCTGTTTCAACAACAAAACAGAACAAACAAACTTCTCCTCCTTCAAAGAAACTGGTAATGTGTTCCAGAAGAGATAGGAAGATGTATGAAAGTGATTCCAGTATATTTCCCAAAGGAATCACCAGAATATAACAGGAATGGAGTCCATGGTCTTATTATAACTGTTTAAAATCCAAGTGGAGTCAGGAAGAAGGGAGATCAGAGAATATGGCTTGGGTTGTGTCTCAGTTTAGACAGGAGAAACACCGGATTGTGGCCATTCATTCTTCAGTCATGGCAGTGGTCTGGTTCAAGGTTCCTGGCTTTTCATGGCATCATAAGAGAGCCCTCAACACTTGCTAGGTCTCTTGCACTCATGTTTTTTGCTCGTATGACCTTACTTTTGACCTTCCATCCCTTTCACACGTGAGGTAGAAGGTACTGTATACTTCAAAATGTTCTGGTTCTTACAAAAATACAACACCTATAGTATGATACATTGCTTTTAGCATCCTGATTCACAGCTCAGTCTCTTAGGAATTTGCTTAATGTGAAATCAAATTCATTACCATGAAGCTACGAAAGCCTGACAGTCATATTTTTTTTTTTTTTTGCCAGTCCTGGTGCTTGAACTTGGGGCCTAAGCACTCCCTGAGCTTCTTTTGCTCAATGGTAGCACTCTGCCACTTGAGCCACAGTGTCACTTCTGGCTTTTCCTACTTATGTGGTACTAAGGAATCGAACCCAAGACTTCATGCATGCGAGGCAAGCACTCTACTACTAGGCCACATTGAATTCTACAGGAGGAGCCTATTTCATCAGGGTAGCTCATTCGTGGGTGATCTTACAGAATGGGCAAGCGATCTTGGTGTTTTCATGACTAGTTTTAGTGAGGCTCAGGAGTCTCACAGTTTTTATCAGGTAGAGGATCCAAAAAGAAAATGTGTCCCCTCCTCAAGTACTTTTTTTTTCCCCTTGAGAGGTTTGAACTCAGGGCGAGGGTGCTTGAGCTCTTCAGATCAAGGCTAGCTCTCTACCACTTGATCCACAGCTCCACTTCCAGCTTTTTTAGTGGCTAATTGGAGATAAGAGTCTCACAGACTTTCCTGCCTGATCTGGCTTTGAACTGTGATCCTCAGATCTCAGCCACCTGAGTAGCTAGGAATATAGGTATGATCTGCCAGCACCCAGCTTTTTGCAAGCACTTTTTTTTTTTTTTCCAGTTCTTGGGCTTGGACTCAGGGCCTGAGCACTGTCCCTGGCTTCTTTTTGCTCAAGGCTAACACTCTACCACTTGAGCCACAGCGCCACTTCCGGCTGTTTTCTATATATGTGGTGCTGGGGAATTGAACCCAGGGCCTCATGTATAGGAGGCAAGCACTCTTGCCACTAGTCCATATCCCCAGCCCCCACTTTTTTTTTTTAATGTAGGTTGTGGGGCTTGAACTTGACCTGGGTGCTGTTCCTGAGTTCTTCAGCTCAAGGCTAGCACTCTATCACTTGAGCCACAGCGCCACTTCCGATTTCCTGGTGGGTAATTGGAGATAAGAGTTTCACAGACTTTCCTGCCTTGGCTGGCTTTCAACCGTGATCCTAGATCTCAACCTCCTGAGTGCCTAGGATTACAGGCATGAGACAATGGCACCAGATACTTTTTTTTTTTTGTTTTGTTTTGTTTTTTTTGGCCAGTCCTGGGCCTTGGACTCAGGGCCTGAGCACTGTCCCTGGCTTCTTTTTGCTCAAGGCTAGCACTCTGCCACTGAGTCACAGCGCCACTTCTGGCCATTTTCTGTATACGTGGTGCTGGGGAATTGAACCCAGGGCCTCATGTATACGAGGCAAGCGCTCTTGCCACTAGGCCATATCCCCAGCCCGGAGATACTTTTTAAAAGGTCAATTCAACAGATAAATCCAAGAGGCTGAGACTTGAATCAACAATAACCAACCTTGCTGCCTTTGAGCAAAAAAGGTAAGCACGAGGCCCTGAATTCAAGCCCTAGTACTGGCACAAAACAAGCAAACAAAACAACAACAAAAAACCCAGTAAGCAAGCCATGTGATCATTCATACATTCAACACATATCTGTAAGTTTCATCAGATTTTAAGATTTTTAGTGATAGTTTCATAGACTGGTTCCAAAGAACACTGTTTGTTTTGTTTCTGTTTTTTTTTTGCCAGTCCTGGGGCTTGAACTCAGGGCTGAGCACTGTCCCTGGCTTCTTTTTGCTCAAGGCTAGCACTCTACCACTTGAGCTAAGCACCACTTCTGGCTTTTTCTGTATGTGTGGTGCTGAGGAGTTGAACCTAGGGCATCATGTATACGAGGTGAGCACTTTACTGCTAGGTCACATTCTCAGCCCCCAAAGAACACTCTTGTACCTTCCAATTCTTCAGCTTGAAAGCCATGTTGCCAGCTTCCTGATGTGCTCAAACTATACAATGCTGGGATCTCAGAACAGATGACCTGAGAAACACGGAATTTGAAGGGGTTGTCGGGGTTGGGGATTTAGCTCAGTGGAAGAGCGCCTGCCTGGTGAGCACAAGGCCCCGAATTTGGTCCTCAGCTCTGGAAAAAAAAAATCTATAAAAGACAAACAACAACAACAACAACAAAAAAAACCAACAAGGCGACAACTTGTACTTACCATCAGCTAAGTTGTACATGCAAATGTGGCAAATGTACAGCCACATATGGTTACCCATATAGCATGTGCTAATTGTAGGCCAATCATTTGATGAAATCCAAAACAGAACCCGCTCATAGTGTGGCAGAGGACTCGTGGAGCTGTGCATATACATCTGCATCCTCCTGAGACTCTGCTTCCAGAAGCACAGGGGACACAATTATCCTCACAGATTGTTTACTTATGGTCAAGGATATGTTACCACCAGACTCTTTCTCAAACTTTCATCCGCCAGGAGACCCTGTCTGATGTTTTTTTTTTTTTTTTTGCCAGTCCTGGGCCATGAACTCAGGGCCTGAGCACTGCCCCTGGCTTCTTTTTGTTCAAGGCTAGCACTCTGCTTCATGTATATGAGGCAAGCACTCTTGCCACTAGGCCATATTCCCAGCCCCTGTCTGATGGTTTTGTTTTGAAAATAAATAAGTCTGACACAAAACATTTTCACTTTAATTATTTATTTTATTATTATTTTTTTTTGCCAGTCCTGTGGCTTGAACTCAGGGCCTGGGCACTGTCCCTGAGCTTCTTTTTGTTCAAGGCTAGCACTCTACCACTTGAGCCACAGGGTCATTTCTGGCCTTTTCTGTTTATGTGGTGCTGAGGAATCAAACCAGGGCTTCATGCATGCTAGGCAAGTACTCTACCATTAAGCCACATTCCCAGCCCCACTTTAATTATTTAACACTTGGATAGCACTCAATTATATGAGATTTTGAAATGCTTTACTCTAAAAATGATTTCCCTTTAAGCAGACGAGGAAGTAGAACCTGAGTTGGTAGAAGTTTATCTCCCCTTACTAATGAAGAGCAGAACTTGAAAAACAGATTCCAAATTCCACCAGCAGCTGATAACACAAGGAATAAGAGACACATAACCCGGATGTGCTAACTTCAGGCAATAGTAATTTAAGAGGCAGAGAGGGTACCATATTACACGCATTGAAAATTGGACTTTTTTGTGTGTGCCAGTACTGGAACTTGACCTCAGAGCAGCTCTTATTTGGATTTTCCATTCATGGCTGGTGCTCTTCCATGTAATCTACACCTTATTCCAGCTTTTTGGTGATTAGTTGAGGATATGAGTCTCATACACTTTCCTGCCTGGACTGGCTTCAAACTGTGATCCTCAGATCTCAATCTCCTAGGTAGCTGGGATTACAGGCATGAGCCTCTAGCCTAGAAAAACGGAATCAATAAATGATGGGGAAAACTAACTAGTAGTCACATGGCCAACATACAATACAATCAGTGATTGAATGGGGCCCAAAGACCAATGTAAATCATGCATCATCTTCTTCCATGTAACACCCTGGATTTCCCTTCCCTTCAAAAGCAGATTAATCCAAGCTACTTCTATTAGTTTATTAACATATCTATTAGTTTATATTTTTTGAATGGTTTTTAATATTTTGAATGGTTTTAAATGTAATAAGTAAAATTAAAAGGTTTTATGAAGCACTGGAGCCTACGAATCATGCTAAGAAATAAGGACCTTGAACTCCATTATTTGTTTCAAACTTTGCTCTGGGTTGATAGGTAGAGTCTTTTTTCCTTCACTACTGCAGGCAGGTGATACCAAGAGAGGACAATACAGTAATGGTTAGAGCGTGTTCTAACAGTCAGAGTAGCTGGAGAGATTTTAGTTTAACAGAGGCCAGAGTACATTGAAGCTACTAATTAATCAGCAAGTTGTTTTCTTTTTAATTGTTGCCATCAGCTGCTTGCTTTCTGCTCATGGTGCAGAAATCACCTTTAGCACAACATATTATAGGATGATGACTGTAACTCATTAATTAAAGGAAAATGTCAGGATTAGAACAATCTTAATTTTTTTACATTTATGTATGTATGAATGTATGTATGTATGTATGTATGTATGTATGTATTTGAACCAAAGGCCTGAGCACTGTCCCTGACTTCTTTTTGCTCAAGGCTAGCACTCTACCTCTTGAGCCACAGCGCCACGTCTGGCTTTTTCTGTGTATGTGGTGCTGAGGAATGGAACCCAGGGCTTCATGTATGCTAAGCAAGAGCTCTACCGCTAAGCCACATTCCCAGCCCAGTTATTCCATTTTGTATGGAACAGTAGCTTCCAGGCTGTGCTTTTCCCTGAGTGATTCAATTTTAGAAAACAGTGATTTGTTCCATTTTGAGTGCAAATGCTGAGACAGAATGACTCTGCATTTGTTTGTGCAAGTAAACAACCATCCTTTGTCCTGCACAAACTATGGTGTTTAGACAGATACATAACTTTTTTTTAAATTGAATTTTATTGGCAAGGTGTTGTGCAGTTACATAATAAGGCAGTGAATACATTTCTTGTGATATCTTATACCCTCATTTTTCTTTCCCTTCCCTAGATCACGTAGGCATATATAAGATACGTAACTTATTTAGCAAAATTTAAAAAAATACTACCTATGAAATCATCCAATTAAATCAAGAAGACATGGTCACATGGGCACACCAAAACCATCCATATGGGCTGGGATGTAGCTCAGTGGCCAAGTGCTTGCCTAGCAAGTGCAGTGTCCTGGGTTCGATCCCCGTATCAAAAAACAAAAGACAAAAAAAAATCCATATTGGAAAGTCTTGGCCCATAAATGTATCAAACACCACATCAGTGAATGATGCAACCTTCTTATCTGGATCATATGAAAAGAGGGGGGTCTAACATGGAGGAACCCCCCTCATATAAATGAGGCCATCTAGTTTATAAATCACAGACTCGATAAACTCCAAACTATTGTCCCAGGGCTTCAACTCAGCATGATTCACCTGCTTAACACGGTGGACTTGAACTGTTCTTCGAGCTTACCCTGAACACTGTGCTTTGACCTAGGGCTGCACTTTGGCAGCCCTAGGGCTAGTTTATAACTAGGTTCATTATATTAGTATCTTATCTAATCACCCTAGGGAACCTCTGTCCTTGCTTTCAGTAAGATCCCTTTGAACCTATGGGTACATTAATCCTTGGTTAGACATTTTTTAATCTTTATCTAAGGATCTGATGTGCTGTACATGATCCGAGTATGAATATTAATTATTAAGATTTGAATGTGCTGGGTATCAGTGACTATTTAGGAGCCTAAGATCTGGAGAATCATGGCTTGAAGGCAGTCTGACCAGAGAAGTCTGTCTCCAGTTAAACAGCAAAAAGTTGGGCTGGAATTGAGGGCAGGTGGCTTAAGCCTGTAATCCTAGCTGCTCAGGAGACTGAAATCTAAGCATCACGGTTTGAAGCCAGCTAGACAGGAATGTCCAAAAGACTTTAATCTCCAAGGAACAACCCCAAATCCAGAAGTGGAGCTCAAGTGGTAGAATGCCAGGCTTGAGCAAAAAAGCTTAAGGACAGTGCCCAGGCCCTGAGGTCAAGTCTCAGTACTGACACACCCAAAAAGTTGGGCTAGAAGTATGGGTTTAAGACCTGCTTTCCTTTTTCCTGCCTGTCTGGGACCAGGGGAAGGCTGGAATGTTTGGAATGTTTCTAGAGAACAGCCAGTACTTTTCCATCTACCTAGATAAACCTCTGGGGGTGGGGGTCCATTGCCCTAACTGACCTCCTGTGTCTAGAGTATCTGACTAACCTACCTATTCATTACTGCTCTCTGTTCATGGCAATCTAGTGTTTTTCAGTCTACTACTCTAAATTACTTAAGTCTCTACCTATTACTCAATTCCAAAGCTTCTTTCACATTTTTTAGATATTCCTGACAGTAATAGCCTTATTTCTGGAACCATTTTTCTTGTCTTATCCTGCTATAACTGATAACTACACACTTGATAGCTTATAATAAATAGAAACTTATGTGGCTCACATTTCTGGGAGCTGGGAAGTCCAAGACTAAGGGACCAAACCTATGTATCTAATATGGTCAAGAGCGGGAGAGAAGGAGGCCAAAGCTGTACTATTCAACAGGAGCCATCTCACCACGAGGCCTTGGTTTACTTAGGAGGGCTGGGTACTCATCACCTATTACCTGTTAGAGGGCACACTTCACACTGGAGATTATATTTCCGAAACATGAACTTTGAGGAACTCATGCAAACCAAGGCATTCCCAAAGAAAAGGGCACATTAACAAGAGAAAAAAACAAGCATGTATATTAGGATATACAGTAGTCATTGTGTGGGAGAAAACTCAGTGAACAATTGCTTAAAATAGTGGCTTAGAACTGGGGCTTAAACAGCAAGTTCCACAAGAAAGGAAAAATCAGTGAAGTTTTAGAGAAGCAACAAGGCACAGGAAGGCTTCTCCTAGGCAGGAAACAATGGGAGAATAAATATATGAGAAGTATGGAGGTTAGCTACCAATTTCTCTGGTGCCATAATTGAACTGGTAAGGGTTATTTTTTCTTTTTGGTGCAGGAAAGTTATCCTTCTCCAAGGATTTTTTTTTTTCTGCTAACAGCTTTGGTCCCAGGCTTTGGGAAGGCTCCCTGGGTGGTTAGGAGGCTGCCCAGTGGCTGGAGAGAGAGGCTGGGGCGAAACCCTGAGGCCCAGCGATGCAGAGAAGGCCTTCAGAGGCTGCTGGACTCTGGGGTCTTGCACTGCAAGACTGCTGGCGGTGGGCGAAAGGCCTGAGGGGCCGCCCCTGCGGAGGGGGGCCAGGTGCTCTCCCTTCTTCTTGATGCGCTCAACTATCTCCTCCAGGAAGCCACAGGGATGGGGTCTGGGCAGGCAGAGCCTCCACCTCAGTGGGATGAGTCTGAGGAATCTGGTCAGTTGGCTCTACGGAGCCAACCACAAAACGAAAACCAGCAGGAGAAGGGTGAGAAGATGAGGTGAGAGGTTGGGCGTGGAGAGCAGGCTAGAAGGCAGAGGTGATGGAAAGGAGTCGTCCCCTGTCTGTTCCAGACACTGGTGAAGCAAGACAGATCCAGGGACCTGGGGCTCTCTCCAAGGAATGGCTGGCTAGCAGTAAGAAGGGTAAGGAGGAGGGGGGCCTTTTTGGTTTCCTTGAATAGGTGTGTAACTGTTGTATTTTGTGTGTGTGTGTGTGTGTGTGTGTGTGTGTGTGTGTGTTGGCAGTCTTGGGACTTGAACTCAGGGCCAGAACACTGTCCCTGAGTTTCTTTTGCTCAAGGCTAACCACTTCTGGCTTTTTCTGTTTATGTGGTGCTGAAGAATTGAACCAAGGACTTCATGCATGCTAGGCAAGCACTCTACTGCTAAGCCACATTCCCAGCCAATGATGTACTGGTTTTAAAGTAGCTGAAAAAATAAAATCAATGTTGGAAATGAAGGTGTGACTCAAGTGCAGAGCACCAGAAGAGAGCAAAAAAGGCAAATTAGAACACAAGGCCCCAAGTTCAAATCCTGAAACTTGTGTGTGTGTGTGCGCACACACACATCAGAATGCTCAAGGCAACACAACTGATATCTATCCTCATCTTGAATTATTGTCTGTCACAGAAAAGAAGACTCAGGAATGAAACCACACTGGAAAGACTTTCCCAAGAAGGCAATTTCTCCTCTTGGCTCAGTAAAATTCTAAAAGGAATCTTTTCAAGACTTTTACTTCATTACTTCCCCTTTACTTCTTCTGTCCCTACAAAAAAGAGAATGTTCAAAGTTCAGAATGATGCTGAGCTAGTGGTAATTACATTTCTGTGACTCCTCTCCCTTCATACCTTCATAAATGTGCATACCTTTCTCCTATCTAATTGTGTGTGTGTGTGTGTGTGTGTGTGTGTGTGTGTGTGTGTGTGTGTAGGTACTGGGGTTTGAACTTAGGACCTGGGCACTGTCCTTTAATATTTTTTTGGCTCAACACTAGTGCTCTACCACTTGAGCCACAGCTCGCTCTACTTCTGGCGTTTTGGTGGTTAATTAAGGTCAGAGTTTTATGGGCTTTCCTGCCCGGGCTGGCTTTGAACCTCAATCCACAGATCTCAGCCTCCTGAGTAGCTAGGATCTTAGGTATGAGCCACCAGTGCCCAACTAAATTTCATTTTATTCCACTGAACCTTTGCAGGGTAGAGGAGCAACAAGGCCTTCACCCTTACAATGACCTTTAGGTCTTTTCATTTTCTGTAAAAATCATATTGTCTTCCCCTGTAATTGCCTGCCTCCCCCCACCCCTTTTCTCCTTTAGAGAGAGCTATGTAGATGATGCTTTTGGTGCCCTTCTCCCATTAAGCTTTTGTCAATTCATTTCTCACATTCAGTACCTTAACAAAGAGGAGTGGAAGGGCTCTCTTGCTCCTCCTTACAAGGGCTGTCAGAGAGCTAATGTCTATATCCAGAGTATAATTTGCAACCTTTTGTGAATCACCACTGGCTTTGAACAGAGTGTATTTAGGAGTGAAATTCTGTGCAGTGAAGTAGAATATGGGTATGGAGGAACAGATCAATGTTTCAGTTCAGTATTGGGGCTTGAACTCTCAGCCTCATGCTCTAACTGAGTTTATTTTTGCTTATGGCTGATGCTCTATCATGTCTCCAGTCTTGGCTTTCACTAGTTAATTGGCATTAAGAGTCATAGATTTGTCTGCCTGGACTGGCTTTGAACTGGGATCCTCAGTAGCTAGGATAAAAGGTTTGAGCTACCAGTGGCTGGCTTCTTTTTCTCTCCTATTTTCCACAAATGATGAGCAGCTGCCTGTGCCGTGTTCTCCTATCACAGTGTGTACCTTCACTAAAAACAATGCGCCAGAAGGGCTGGGAATATGGCCTAGTGGTAAAGTGCTTGCCTCATATACATGAAACCCTGGGTTCGATTCCTCAGCACCACATATATAGAAAAAAGCTGGAAGTGGCGCTGTGGCTCAAGTGGTAGAGTGCTAGCCTTGAGCAAAAAGAAGCCAGGGACAGTGTTCAGGCACTGAGTCCACACCTCAGGACTGGCAACAAAAACAAAAACAAAACATAAACATAAAAACAATGCTCCAACACCATGGACGAAAGCCTCTGAAGCTATGTGCCAAAATAAGCCTTCCTCCTGTTAAGCTGATTATCTCACAATGATTTGTCACAGTGACAGAAAGCTGACTATCACACCAACTCCTTAAATCATTATCTGTCACTTAGTTCCAGTTATGACATCTTACTTGTCATAAACATCTATTCCTGAAGCTATTGGCAGTTGCTGAAAGCTGTTTAGCCTGAACTCTTTTCACACTGGCCATGATTACAGCTATTGTAGGAGCTTGAAGAAGATGGAGATAACACAATGAGCTCTCAGGTAAGGACTAGCTTTTGTGGATCAATTCTTTTGGCTTTGGTTCCCAGAAACATATCTGGGTTCCTGGGTCCTTTGTTACTGGTTAAAACAGGCTTAGAGTGTGATCTACAGAACATCATCATCACCAAGGTCCTTTCAGACTTAGAATCTGCATTTCAACAAGTACTGAGTCTTACATATTAAACATTTTAGAAACTCTGTCCCTCTTCTTCACTCTTTTTTTCCACTTCATTTGGTGTTAGGTGTTGACAAAATGTGCCTAAATTTATATACAGTTGGTTAAGGCAGAGCAATGACAAACACCTATTTTAAGACTAGAAGCGATATTAGAAATTGAAATACAAAGCTAGTGGTTCACACCCATACTCCTGCTACTCAGGAGGCTGAGATCACAGTTTGAAGCCAGCATGGGCAGGAGAGGCCATGAGACTCATATCTCACCACTGCAAAACCCAAAATGGATCTATGGCTCAAAGTGGTAGACCACTGGCCTTGATCAAAAAAGCTCAGGGACAGCATCCAAGCTCTGAGTTCAAGCCCCAGAACTGGAAAGAAAGGAAGAAAAAGAAAGATTGAAACACAAGCATCAGGGAAGCTTATGCTATACAGTAATAGGTGGAAAAACAGGGTCTTACAAAACTTCTCAGGTAAGTGCTCAGCTGTCCTGAGCCACACTCCCCCAGTTGGACATTCCTTATTAAGTACTGGCTCTTAGCTACATTTTAAGTACATAAGGTCCATTCCCAATAAGAATTCTAAGTGTTATTGTAAGGGCTGACCTGAAAACTGGAGTAACTAAATATAAGTTTTAGTGTTAAAATTATAACAGCTTCTAAACCCTGGTGATGCCTCCATGCTAGAGGGCTGCAACCCCACCCATGAGACTAGTTTCTTGTAGTTTGACATTTAAAAATGTAGGGAGCACTTGTTCACCTCTATACCTGGGTAGCAACCATGGTAACGGACAGTAAAAAATGATCATAGTCATAGACTATAGAAATAACCATAATAGTAGTAGAAATGCCATGGTAACTGTTGGGTTGGTTTACTTATGATTGAGTACTGAATTGTTTTAGCCAGCTCAAGCTTGCTTAGT
This sequence comes from Perognathus longimembris pacificus, assembly GCF_023159225.1. Classification (NCBI taxonomy): domain Eukaryota; kingdom Metazoa; phylum Chordata; class Mammalia; order Rodentia; family Heteromyidae; genus Perognathus; species Perognathus longimembris. Next base: position 19,271,416 of record NC_063176.1, on the reverse strand, counting down.
GGTAATGGGAAAACATGGTCGCAATTGTTCAAATAAAGTTGGTACTAGGTCAGCCTGACTGCAATATTCTTTTTCTGTAAACGGCTTGCTTAACCCATTTGTGACTTGCTCTACCCCCTGCCCTAACCCCCTGCATTGGTGCTACGTGATCACCTGTTGTCAATTCCTGATATCGAGGCCAGTTCCCGATATCAAAGCCGAAATAGGTAACTGAAAGGGTAGATAGCCAATGGAAATAGGACAAGATTTGCTTGCCAAATGCCATCCAATCAAGTATCTGCCAAGTTGGACATACCCTGCCCCTGTTGTAATCACAATAAAAACCCTGCCTATCTGAGGACTGGGGCTCTCAATCCAGATCCGCTGTGTGGGTGATGGTTGGGGGTCCAAGCTCCAGCTTGCAATAAAGACTCTCATGCGTTTGCATCAGTATCGGCTCCTTGGTGGTCTTTGGGGACCGGATATCTGGCATAACATTATTACCCCACATTTACAGAACTGGGTGGTATAATGGGTTGAATTGCAGCCATCCAAAAGAGAGGCCCAAGCCCTAGCTTCTATAACTTGTGAATTATTTGGAAAAAACAAGCCTTTATTGATTAGTTGCAATTAAGTGAAGATCTTGAGATGACATCTTTTATTAGGGTGGGTCTTAAAACTAAATGCTATTAAAAACTAGAAAAAGGTAAAGAAAAATTCTTCCCTAGAGCATTTAGAGGAAATCTGGCCTTGCAGATAGACATTGTGTGTGTGTGTGTGTGTGTGTGTGTGTGTGTGTGTGTGTGTACGTGCGTGTGGGTCCTGAGGCCTGAACTCAAGGCCTGGGCCCTGTCCCTGAGCTTTTTTTCATTTTTGCTCATGACTACTGCTCTACCACTTGACTTCCAGCATTTTTGGTGATTAATTGGATAATCTCATAGACTTTCCAGAGTTTGGCTTTGAACTGAGATCCTCAGATCTCAGCCTCTAGAGTAGCTATGATTACAGGTGTAAGCCACACAAGCGCCTGGCACAGATAAACACCTAGAAACAAACACTACTAGTTGTTTATGTTTCACACAAGAGTGAAAAGGAGCCTGGGGGCAGGGCAAGCCTGTGATCTCTTCTTTATTATTGCCGTTGCTATGTACAAGATTTTGGCCCTCTGGTGTTTCAGGCTAGAAAGACTTAGTGTGAGCAGCTACTCTCCCATCTCTTCCTAGAACTTTGTTGTTTGCACAGCTGCTTCAAAATAAAACCTGAGTCAGCTGTTGGTGGCTCACTCTTGTAATCCTAGCTACAGGAGAGGCTGAGATATGTGGATGTTAGTTCAAAGCCTGCCCAGGCTTTGAGTCCTTGAGACTCATCTCTACTTAAGCACCAGAAATGGGAAGTGGAGCTGTGGCTCAAAGTGGTAGAGCACTACTAGCCTTGAGCAGAAGAGCTAAGGGACAGCACTCAAGCCCCGAGTTCAAGCCCCAAGGTGGACCAAAAGTACAAAACCCAAAACCCCAAACAAAACAAAACAAAATAACCCCCATATCAAAGCCAGTTCCTGGAATTTAGTGATAAGCAGTTAAAATCACTGGGGAGTGTGTACATTCCGTGCCAGAGTATAGTTAAGCAGAAAAACAAAGTCACTTGTCTGGTCTCCTTTGCTGGATGGACTTTAGTACATTCAGTGTTTCTTAGTCATTTTGGTTTGACAGGGTTTGAAGGGTAAGCATTTCGCTGCGTGTTAAATGAGTCAACATAATCAATGAGGCTTTGCATTAAGTATGTTCTACACATTTTCAGCAGAGACTTTGGTAGCTCTCAGCAATTTTTTTTTTTATTTCAATGAATAGGAAGACCTTTCAGTTGGAGAAACCAAACTCCTGAAAGGTTTTCATTCACAACTTGATTCCTTTCCCCCTCTTAGGGGAGGAGCTTGTGACAGGTACCAGGCCGGAAGTGTAGACTGCAAGTTCTCTTTGCATAGGAGCTTCCCCTTTTCCCAGTCGCCCTCCCCACCCCCTACTTCCTCCACGCCCTTGGCAAGGGAGAGTGTTCACTACCACATTCGCTATTATCACTTTCAATTCGACACCTGTTACCTATAAAAGATACCAGTCCAATCAAGCGATGTCTGATGCAGTGTGATCTGGACACAGGAAAGCCAGATTTCTTTATTTACTAGGCTTCTCAGTATTGCTGCAGGACAGTCGAGTAAATGCGAGTTTAGTTTCGCCCTTCGCTGTTGCAGTTGCACTGATGCGGAGCCCTGGGAGGCTCAGGTGGAAGGCTGGCTCCCGCTCGCCATTCCCTGCAGCTCTGACGGAATCTCAGGGAGGATTTCTCCTCCCCCCCTCCTCTGCGAGCTCTCCCTTCACCTTCCTTCTTTTACATCTCTAGAAAGGGGTTCCCCCGGTCGCTCAAGCTGGCCTGGAACTCGCTGTGTGTGGCCCTGGCTGACCTCCCTCCCACTCGGCCAATCCTGCGGATTCAGCCTTCCGAGTTGTGTGTGGGGTTACGGGCGGGAGCCAGGACTCCCGGCTCCCGGGTTTCTTCAGTGCCTGAAGGGATGGCGTCCGGGCAGATGAGGCCCTTCGTAGCCACTGCCTTCCACTCCCGATCAGCCAGCTTCACCACGGCAGCTCGGCGGCCGGCGGGCAGAGCCGGGCCGGGCGTGGGAGTGCCCGCCGAGGCGTGTGGCCGGGTCACTCTCCGCTCCTGGAAAGCCCTTCCCGGGAGGTCGTTTGTACCCGCACGCCAGCGAGACCTCCGCGGGGGTCCGGGACGGCAGTGGTTCTCTCCGCGGGCGCAGGCACTGCCCAGGATCGCAGACAGGGATTCCCGGTGCCGCGGGGAGCGCTGCGGGCGGTGGGCCGCCGCGGCGCCCCGGGGGACTGGATCTTCCCAGGCTGGGTGGCCGAGGAGGTGGGGCCCAGGCAGCGCGAAAAAGGGCGCCGGGAACCCGGGAGCCACCAAGCCGCCAGCCTAGCCTCGGGCCCCAGTGCGCACTGGCGGGGATCTGGCCTCGGGAAGGCCTCGGTGAGTCACTGCGGGGGTTGTCGCAATCGGCACCCGGAGGAAACCAGGCACGGGGCGGGGCGCGTTCCTGGCTGCGCCCCTGCGCTCCGGGCGCACCGCCCGCGGCTCTGCGCTCGCCCCCACTTCTGTCCGCACTCCCGCAGTCTGCGATCGCGCCGGCGGCTTCGGCTCTTCTCCCGGGCCTCTAGTGGAGGCCCACGGGGGCCCAAGGAGGAAGGAAGGCTATTGCCCTCGTTCTGAAAGCTTCCCCCCACCCCCTTCCTCCCTTCTTTGCTCCGCAGCGGTGAGAGCCGGGAGGGGGCGGCGTTGGTGGCACCGGAGCTGCGATTGGACGGACGGACCTGACTGCCTGGGGACAGGGACCGCGGGCGCCCTCAGCTCTCGAGCGCGGACCTCCCGTCCCGAGTGGGTGCGCGGAGCCATGGAGGGCGCAGACCTGGCGGGGAAGATCCTGTCCACCTGGCTGACGCTGGTGCTCAGCCTCATCCTGCTGCCCTCGGCGTTCGGAGTATCCCTGGGCATCTCGGAACTTTACATGAAGATCCTGGTGAAAACTTTAGAGGTGAGGGGCAGAGGATGGGGGTGGGTTGGGGGGGGGATCGCGGGTCGTCGTGGGCCAGAAGTGGGGATAGTTTGGTTTCTCCAAAGGCATCTCTGCTTCTCTCACCTGGACGGGAGGAGGGAACGGGGTCGAGACCACTGGATCACCTTATTGACACCACTCTGCTCTGGTTCTGTCATCACTGATTTTACTTGGCTATCAGCGGATTTGTTTACATCCATCCATCCTTAGGAGGCGCTGCCAACTTTATTCTCTTGAGTTTTTACAGCCCAGGCTTCACCGGGCCTTTTGTGTACCTTATAAGGCATCCTGTCCAGCCAGGCATGGGTTCTGCTTTACCCCTAAGATAAGAAATCAATTGCTGGGTGGCTGAAAAAGAATCGGATTTTATTTTAGTAGAGTCATGGAAATATTATCTAACCAATGAATGGTATTTAAAATGCCATGGCAAAGGTTGTTCTTTGACCTCAGCCCTGCTATGGCTTTGTTGCCACATTCCTTAGTCAAAAACGCTAGGTGCAAGCCGGCGGTATCGTTGGGAGCAACTGCATCATTGTCTCCGACAGGGCTCTCCTGAATTACAAAAGGCATTGGCAGGTAGGGAGGACAGAGAGGGAAACTAAGACTCAGACTTCAGTAGTTTGTTTGAATTGAGTATGGGAAAACCAGGAGTTTAACTCTGGAGAGGGTCTGAAGACTGCACAGGTTTGCTTTGGTTTGGTACCAGGATCCCCGTTGTTTTTCCATATCTGACCTTAAGCAAGGTCATCTACTTATTAACTTCACCCTACTCATCTATAAATTAAGAGTAACAATAATAGCTCTTTCCATGCTGACTCCTCCCGCCCCCCACCCCTACACACACTTAGTGCTGAGGCTTGAAATTAGGGTCTTGTTCATGGGTGGCACTCTACCTCTTGAGCCACACATCAAGTCTCATATAGTTGTTTTTAATAAATTACATGTCATGCTCTTAGAAAGGAGCTGCGTATGTTAGGTGCTACATATGTTTGTTATTATTATTAATTTAATTTTAAGATTCTAGGATCTTTATTTCTCTAGATTTCCAGTACCTTCTAATATAGGTTGTCATTTTTCCTTCTCTACTTTCTGGCTGCTCATAGAACTTTGCTTTCTCTGCGCTTCTTTCTCAGTAATAGGGTAGCTCACAGATAGACATCTTTAACTCATGGGGCTCTGGCCTCTACCTGTGATGTCTTGTGTTATCATAGATCCTTGCTGGGCCTTCTTGTGGTTATTTCTTTGCAGAGTCCTTGAAATATATTATGTTTGATTCTTTGTTTTCAGATCTCATGCTTTCATTTTATTTATTTATTTATTTTTGCCAGTCCTGGGGCTTGAACTCAGGGCCTGAGCACGGTCCCTGGCTTCTTTCTGCTCAAGCCTAGCACTCTACCATTTGAGCCACAGTGCCACTTCTGGCATTTTCTGTATATGTGATACTGAGGAATTGAACCCAAGGCTTCATGTATATAAGGCAAGTACTCTAGCACTAGGCTATATTCCCAGCCCCTTTCATTTTATTTTTATTTTTATTTTTTTACTGGCTCTGGGGCTTGAACTCTGGGATTTGGTGCTGTCCCTGAGCCTCTTTTGCTCATTTCAAGTCCTCTACCACTAGAGCCATAGCACCAATTCTGGATTTTTTGAGTAGTTTATTGGATATAAGAGTCTCATGGACTTTCCTGCCCAGGCTGGCTTAGAACTATGATAGATAGGATTGTAGTCAGATAGCTAGGATTATAGTTGTGAGCCACCAGTGCCTGGCTTTCTCATGCTTTTAAAGTTCTGCTATTTCTACTTGGTAGATGACCTTAGTGTTGGACTTTTCTTATAGTTTTTATATTCTGAGTGTGGTCACACTGTACACACTGAGTTTTTAGTAGCTTCCTACTCGTAGACCCATAGCAATTGATACTCTTCTGGGCTCCCTCCTTGTTTGAGTTGTGTAGCGACTGAACTGTCTTCCCAAACAATAGCTTTTGGAGAATTGATTGAAGATAAATCAAAATACCCTGATTCACACAGGTGCTCATACCCATCTAGCATTATTGTTTCAAGTGTTCAGAAGAGGTGTCGAGAGAGATAGCAAGCAGCTAGTTGTTCTTACAAGGCGAGCACTTTACCACTAGGCCATATTCCCAGCCATAGTTGTTCTTAATCTACCAAATTACTATCGTTGATGGGGTTCTCTCCAATGTAAGGGCCCAGCCTTTACTTTGTCTGGGCTTCAATTTTTTGAAAAGACTTTCCAAGATGAGTTTATTAACCAAGGTACTTAGTTTTCTTAAGATTGTTAATTTTATAATTAGTGTGGGAGATACCACCTTTTAGCTCAAGAACCTGTTTAGTTGGTAATGTAAGGCCCTGTCTTCATTGCTAAGACTCAAGTTATTCTGTCAGAGAGATGCGTGGCATGTATGGAATCGGAGTAGTGTCCATTCTGTGAGGCAGCTGATCAGCTGGTCATGACCACTTGGAGCTCCTCTGTTTGGGAACAGCAGAACTCATAGGGATCTCCAGATCTTCCATCTCTTGACAGGAAGAGTGTTAAAAGGACATTTCTATTCCTCCGGGATTAGTACAGTGGATTGCTTTCCCAACTATAGGGATCATTCTGAAAAGTATGCCAGTTATTTAGTTTTAGAACAGCTTCTGTTTTGGAAAAATGCTGTGCCTTTTGCTAGATTCTGTTTAATACCCAGCCCTTTTTATTGCTCATTATTCCTTAGTAAGTTCTCAACTGATTTGGCTTTTTTTTTTCTTTTTAGTCCAGTTCCAAGAATGTTCTTTACATTTCTTGAGCGGATCTGGATATTTCTCAGGTTTCTTTGGTTATAATTTGTGTACCATGTAAAAAGATCATTTGAAGTGGGCGTTGCTGGCTCATACCTGTGGTTCTAGCCACTCAGGAAGCTGAAATTTGAAGATCACTGCTTGAAGCCAGTCCAGGCAGTAAGGTCCCTGAGACCCTGTCTCTAATTAATCAGCAAAAACCCAGAAGTGGAGGTGTGGCTCAAGTGCTAGAATGGTGGCCAAAGGTCATTTGATTTTGTCCATAATGGATTTACTTTTTTTTTTTTTTACAAATTTTATGATCAATAAGTGGCTTTTTTATGACCATAAACTCAAATTCTGGTTATTGTATGTGTATGTAGTTCCCTTCTGAATAGCTGACTGGTAATTGTTACTTGGCTAGTGACTCACTGTATATAGCTTTTCCTTGACCTCTTCTTAGCATGTCAGTTCATGTGATAATTATTTATTAGTATCCACTTAATACCTTCTGCATTTCAAGATGTGTGTGCAAGTTCCCAAGTATGGCAAGCTATTTGAGGAAAGGGCTTGGATACTTGGCTTTTAGAATTACTTTAGTCAGTTTGTAAACAGTGAATTTTCAAGGGGCATATGTAATTTGTTAGACAATATGTATACCAGTATGATAACAATAGTGAGAAATTGTTTTAGGAATCCTGACTATGAAAGAAAGAAAGGGAAAAAGGGAAGGGAAGGAAAATAAACTTGTGGCTGGGTGGAGCTGGAGAGGAAACCACCCTGGAGGTAGGATGATTGTGTCTAAATCTCTGGAAGGGTAGGGTGTGTGTGAGGTTTTTATGTTTAGCCAACAGAATCATTGGATTAAACATGGAAAGGTACCACATAAGCCTGGAAGTTAACCAGAAGGGTTAACGTTTAAGGTGAGAGTTAAGAAGGATTGGTACTCATAACCTGGGGCTCATAAGTAGAAACAAATAAGGAATGGAATGAGAATACAGATATGACAGACAGAACGGAAGAAAGTAATGATATAGAACTTAAATTATTTAATATGAACAGATGAATGAATAAAGAAGAAGTGGCACACACACATACATACGCTCATACATACACACATATGTATACTATGGAATATTTCATAACCATAAAGAAAAATGACATCATGTCATTTGCAGGAAGATGGATGCAATTAGAGGACATCATAAAAGCCAAACTAAAAAAAACCCCTAGAATATTGTATGTTTTCACTCATGTGGAAACTAGACCTAAAAGACATAATACATGGGTTGGGAATATGGCCTAGTGTCAAGAGTGCTTGCCTTGCATACATGAAGCCCTGGGTTCAACTCCCCAGCACCACATAGAAAACAGCCAGAAGTGGTGCAGTGACTGAAGTGGTAGAGTGTGAGCCTTGAGCAAAAAGAAGCCAGGGACAGTGCTCAGGCCCTGAGTCCAAGCCCCAGGACTGGCCAAAAAAAAAAAAAAAAGACATACATAGTCATGGATTTGTAGATATATACATGTGTTCATAGACATAATTATTGCATATTAAACAACATCAGTCAAACTAAAGGACTACCCACAAGAGGAAGAGGAGGGAGAAAAGAAAGAGAATGAGAGCGAATAACTGTAATACCTTGTAAGTATACATATAAGGGCAGAGACACTCAATGCAAGTTGTTGGTCAGGTGGGGGATGGGAAGACAGAGAAATAAACTCTGAAGGTGGGAACTGCCTGTAGGAGATTGGGCTGTGGTAGAGGATTAAGAAGGTTAGATAAGGGGAAATTGATTAAAACTGTGAAGGCTGGTACTACTGGCTCATGCCTTTGTTTCTATTTAGGAGGTAGAGATCATGGTTTAGAGCCAGCCCAGGCAGGAATGTCTCTGAGATTCATATCCTCAATTAGCTAGCAAAAAGATGGAAGGAGAGTTGTGGCTCAAGTGGTAGAGAGTCAGCCTTGAGTAAAAAAAAGCCAAGCAAGAGTATGTGTGCATGTAAACATGCACAATCAGAAGTCATAATTGCCTATGTCACATGTTTGCAAGCTTTCTGCCTACTCTTTTTTATTTTTATTTTTTCCTGTTCCTGAGTCTTGAATTCTGGGACTGGGTGCTGTCCCTGGGCTTTTGTGCTTAAGACTAGCCCTATAGGGTAGTATACTACTTGAGCCACAGTTCCACTTCTGGCTTTTTGGTGGTTAATTGGAGATAAGAGTCTCACAGACTTTCCTGCCCGGGCTGGCTTTGAACTATGATCCTCAGATCTTAGCCTCCTGAGTAGCTAGGATTACAGGTGTGAGCCACCAGCATGCAGCATCCCACGTACCCTTTAAAATCAGACTTGAGCTGGGGATATGGCCTAGTGGCAAGAGTGCCTGCCTCATATACATGAGGCCCTGGGTTCGATTTTCCAGCACCACATATACAGAAAACGGCCAGAAGTGGCGCTGTGGCTCAAGCGGCAGAGTGCTAGCCTTGAGCACAAAGAAGCCAGGGACAGTGCTCAGGCCCTGAGTCCAAGGCCCAGGACTGGCCAAAAAAAAATAAATAAATAAAATAAAAAATAAAATAAAATCAGACTTGAAGCTACTTCCTGTTAGTGAATTGCACTGCTGCCTTTTCTACTCTCAAGGGTTTAGAAAGTCTGACTTGAGTTTGCTTGGGGCACAGACAATGAGGTGGCGCAGTACCAGGGTGGTTAGAAGCTGCTTCTGAGTTTAGGACCCTCTTGTCCACAGAGCTGCCTCCTGGAGCTGAGGCAGATGTGTTCTGAGCTGGTGCAGAAGATACTCATAATCTCTGCTGAATATGTTGTGCCTCTTTCTCTATGTGCACTTACTCCATTGGGAGAAATAACTAGCCATCAGGAGGGACCCTCATAGTTTGGAAAGAAACTGGTAATTTCTAGTACCTAGATCAGGTGTAGGGTGTGGACAGGGAGGAGCAAGACATCATTATTCTATTTGTGTCCTGGCTGTGTGGCGAGCATCGCCTAGGCTGGGTCCTTTCATCTTTACAATACCCTTGGCAGTGTTCCTGCTTTAGCATGATGACATATGCCCCAGGAGATTCAAGTCTCTTGACTGAGATGACTACAGCTGGCAAGTGGTAAGATTGAAGTTCTGAGGTACAGATGGCTAGCTGCAAAGCAAGGCTTGTTTTCTTACCTTCTCTTGCAAGGCAGCCTGTAGAGAAAAATGGGTTCCTTTTGGCACATACGTATTTTCTCATAGCTGGGGAGGCTGCAAGTTCAAGATCAAAGTGCCACTAGGGCTTCGTTTTCACGCAATCACTTCTTTTAGCTGGGTGATGGTGGCTCACGTCTATAATCCTAGCTACACAGGAGGTTGAGATCTGAGGCCAGCCTGGGCAGAAAATTCCATACAATTCTTGTTTCCAGTTAACCAGCAAAAAGCTGCAAGTATATCTGTGGCTCAAATGGTAGAGTACTGGCCTTGAGCATAAAAGCCACGTGAGAGTTCAAGCCTTGGTACTGGTGCACACACACACACACACACACACACACACACACACACACACACACACACACACAAAGACCGTATTTCACATTTGGAAATCCTTGGGCTTGAACTTCAACAATTGAATTTGGTCAGGGGAGGGGGTATAACTCAGCTCTTTCCTGCCACAAAATACCAATACTTTCCATTCTATGAGGATGGCATCACTGTTCTAGTCTGAATGAACTGTATGTAAAATGTTAAATCATATGCCCACAGTAAGAGAAAAAAGTGAGTTAAGCTTAATGATTGTTTACAAATTCTATTTTTTCCTAGCTCTTATTAACTTACAAATGATATTAGATGCCAACCTTTCTTTGAAAAATGATGGAATGGAAACCACCATTAGTTTAGGGGAGAAAAGATGGGGCTTAGAGTTTGAGAATCCCTGAACCAAATTGGCAAGATTATAACAGGATGCGGCCAGATTAAGGCCAAGTCTTATTAGCATTAGTGATGTGACACTTGAGGCTGGAAGCTCAGGTGTCTATTTATAGGAGCTTTCTAAGGGTAAATGAAATGTTCCTACTTGACTCTGGTGCTGGGCAGGTCCTGACTGAGTCTGGTCATGGCACATTCCTTGACTTCCATGTACATTTTTAAAAAATGGTATTTAGTTTCTTTCTTTCTTTTTTGTTTTGTTGTTGGCAGGGGCTTGAACTCAGGGCCTGGGCACTGTCTCTGAGCTTCTTTTGCTCAAGGCTAGCACTCTACCCCTTGAGCTAAGCCACCTTGCCAGCCCCAGTATTTAATTTCTATCAGCTATTTTCTTATGTATTTGAAAAATATTTTCAGTCTCTCTGGTTAAAGCTTAGCAATAGCTGAGGTTTTGTCTCCAAGTATTAATGTCATATTAAAATTATAGCAGCTTGGTGTCCATGACCCAGGCCTGGAATCCTAGCTACTAAGAAGACGGAGATCTGCGGATCTCAGTTTAGAGCCAGCCCAAGTAGAAACATCCAGGAGAGTCTTATCTTCAATTAACCAGCAAAAAGCCGGAAGTGGAAATGTAGCTCAAGTTTTAGAACACTGGCCTTGAACACAAAAGCTCAGGGATAGCACCCAGGTCTTGAATTCAAGCCCTAGGATCTCTCTCTCTCTCTCTCTCTCTCTCTCTCTCTCTCTCTCTCTCTCTTTCTCTTTCTTGTTCTCTCTCTCTCTGTCTCTCTCTCTCCCCCACCCTCTCTCTATATGGCTTTTAAACCTTATATTGTTCCTCCTTCTTTTCAAACCAGTCCATCATTGTTAGCTTCTGAATTGTTCTTTTATTTTAAATTTTCCCAGAAGTACTGGGGTTTGAACTCAGGGCCTTGGGCTTATTAAGTTGGCACTCTACCACTTGAGCCACACTTTCTGAACTGTAATCCTTAAGAAGCTCTAGCTTCTGAGCTCCTCTGGAACTCACTTGAATTATTTTAATTTTATTTATTTTTGTGGTACTGGGAATTGAACTCACAGTTTTGTATATACTAGGCAAGTGCTTCCTAAGAATAACAAGTTGAAAAGTTTATTTGTACTTTTTTTCATTGTGGGTTCAGGGTTTGGAATTCAAGGCCCTCGTTTGTTTGGCTTGCTTGCTGAACTGGTACTCTACAACTTGAGCCACAGCTCCAGCCCCACTTTTTGTTGGCTAAATGGAGATGGAGTCTTCAAGATTTTTCTACCTTGGCTGGCTTCTATCTTTTAAGTCTCAGCCTCTGGACTAGCTAGTATTATAAGTGTGAACCACTGGTGTTCAGCCCATTTGTACTTCCTTTCCTTTTAAAATTAGCTTTCCATGTTCAAAGCAGTTTCAGTTCAGCACATCAGTTTAGGAGTATCATGTATCTTGTACTTTTTAAAACTCTGATGTTAAATATAAGTAAACAATTTTGGAACTGCATAAGAAATAGTTAAAATTAAAAAAAATCACAGCTTGGTATATTTCTTTATACACCTTCACATTCAAAGCAAAGTGAGAGTTGTTTTCCTAGTTCCTGAATTTTCTCAAGCCTGTTGACCTCAGACTTAATAGGTAAGTAACCAGTGGGGCAGATGGCACCTTAAGTGGTGATTTCGTGGAGTCTTTCTAGCTCTTGCATGCCTGGGCTGCTATTTACTAAAAGCTTCATTCAAAGCCTCTTTACTGTATAAAATGCTCAAGTGGCTGGTTGGGTAGGAGAATAATGACTGTGTTTTGGACTTTATTAGGGGTTTTGGCAGTAGGTCATTTAATCTCAACAGCAACTTTGTAGTGTAGGGAGATTATTTTTATTTTATAGTGCAGAAGATTAAATTATTTTAGGCTCAGATTGCTTTCTTTTGGCTATACTAGGACTTGAATCTGGAGCCTCATACATGCTAAGCAAGCATTTTACCACCAAGCTACCATACGTAGCCTCAGCTTTGAATGCATGCAGCTTTTCCCCCTCCCTCTACTGAGGTTAGAACTTAGGATTTTTCACTTGCTAGGCATGTGGTTCCACAACTTGAGCCACACTCTAGCCTTATCTGCTGTTAGTTCAGTCTTTTGTTTTTCCTCAGTTGAATCTTAGATTTTTTTTTTTGGTCGTGGGGCTTGAACTCTGGGTCTGGGCGCTGTCCCTGAGCTCTTCAGCTCAAGGCTAGTGAGTACCACTTTGAGCCACAGCAACACTTCCTGTTTTTTGGTGGTTGATTGGAGTTCAGAGTATCAGGGACTTTCCTGTTGGGGCTGGATTTGAACCACGATCCTCAGATCTCAGCCTCCTAAGTAGCTAGGGTTACAGGCGTGAGCCCCCAGTACCTGGCTTGAATCTTAGATTTTAACCTTTGTTGACCTAGTACTACTATCTTTTCTACTTCTACTTCCAGTGTAGCTGGGATTACAGACTTGTACCACCATGCTTTGGTTTTTATTGGTTGAGAGTGGCGTCTTGCAAATGTTTTACCTAGGCTCACCTCAAATTTATGTCTCCCCCATATCCATTTTCCAAGTAGCTGGAATTACAGGTATTCAAACATTATTTATGCCATAATCTGTTCTTTGGTCATATACTTCACAGTGTTCTAAGGCAGGCATTTACTATGTACTGAAGTCTTGCGTTGAATTTGAGATCTTCCTACCTTAGGCTCTTAAATCCTGGAATTGCAGGCATGTGCCACCAGAACCTGGCCTTCATGGCCTTTTCAGAGAGTTTTTATTAGGGCACAGATTTATGTAAGGAAGTTTAGATAAGGTGGTTATTGTCATTACTCATTTATTAGGACATTATCTATGACTAATATCAGACCATACCATCTAGGACTTTTAATTCTGCTACATCAGAGATCCACTGGAGTATCTTCTTAATTCAAAAAGTAATTTTCTGTAATTATGGTGGATTTTATGTCATGTCTGTGGACGACTTAATTTAAGTGGTTATCTCTTATTTTTCAACAGTGGGCCACAATCCGAATTGAAAAAGGAACCCCAAAAGAATCGGTACTTAAAAATTCAGCTTCTGTTGGTGAGTTTTCCTTTCCATTTGATTGTTAAAATGTTCAAGTTGGATAGATTTACATCTACTCAGTTTATATCTGAAATATTAATTAATTCTGTACACCATTGTCCTTACTGCCAACCAGTTGCCTGAGTTTGCTTTTTCCGTTTTTGGTTGTGGGCCTTGAACTCAGGGCCTGGGCACTGTCCTTCAGCATTTTCACTCAAGGCTAGCACTCTACCACTTTGAGCTACGGTTCCACTTCCAGTTTTCATGTGGTTAATTGGAGATAAGAGTCTCACTGGGACTTTTCGCCTGAGTTTGGCTTCTTCATCATAAAGTTTGCAATATTTCTTAGTTCTCCCATGTGTTCTTTTAGGTGTTTTACTTTTTAAGGGAGTGCACTGAAGATCCAAGTGGCCCTTAGTTCTTTTTCCGGTCCTAAGGCTTGAACTCGGGGCCTGGGTGCTTGTGCTCAAGGCTAGCTAGCACTCTACCACTTGAGCCACAGAGCCACTTCTGGCTCTTTCTGAGTAGTTTATTGGAGGTAAAAAAAGCCAGATGTGACGCTGTGGCTCAAGTGGTAGAGTGCTAGCCTTGAGCAAAAAGAAGCCAGGGACAGTGCTCAGGCCCTGAGTCTACACCCCAGGACTGGCAACAAAAACAAAAAACAAAAAAAAAAAAAAGAGAAACAAGTGGAAGGGGCCAGCATTATTTTTTTTGGTCACTATAACAAAACACCTGGGGGGCTAGGAATGTGGCTTAGTGGTAGAGTGCTTGCCTAGCATGCAGGAAACCCTGGGTTCGATTCCTCAGCACCACATAAACAGAAAAAGCCGGAAGTGGCACTGTGGCTCAAGGGGTAGAGTGTTAACCTTGAGCAAAAAGAAGCCAGGGACAGTGCTCAGGTCCTGAGTTCAAGCCCCAGGACTGGCAAATAACAAAAACAAAAACCAAACACCTGGGGCAGACTGCTCATGAGCAGCTCACACACTGGAGACTGGAAGGCCTGACGAGGCCTTAGTTAGTTCAGCTCTGATGAGCTCAGGGTGGATGGTGGATGGTGTGGAGGTGGCAGGATCACATGGTAACGCCAGAAGTCCATACGTGACTCGAGGGTCTGCCTCAGAACATTCTAATTTAGTCATAACTGCAAGAGCTACTATGGGGTTGTGTAGAATTATCCCAACCTGATTATCCTTCCTTCCTTCCTTCCTTCCTTCCTTCCTTCCTTCCTTCCTTCCTTCCTTCCTTCCTTCCTTCCTTCTTTCCTTCCTTCCTCCTCCCTCCCTCCCTCCCTTTTTCTCTTTCTCTCTTTCTTTCTTTCCTTCCTTTCTTCCCTCCTTTCTTTCTTTCTTTCTTTCTTTCTTTCTTTCTTTCTTTCTTTCTTTCTTTTCTTTCTTTCTTTCTTTCTTCTCTCTCTCTCTCTCTCTCTCTCTCTTTCTTTCTTTCTTTCTTTCTTTCTTTCTTTCTTTCTTTCTTTCTTTCTTTCTTTCTTTCTTTCTTTCTTTCTTTCTTTCTTTCTTTCTTTCTTTCTTTCTTTCTTTCTTTCTTTCTTTCTTTCTTTCTTTCTTTCTTTCTTTCTTTCCTTTTTCTCTTTCTTTGCCAGTCCTGGGGTTTGAACTCAAGGCCTGGGCACTGTCCCTGAGCATTTTGCTCACCTTGAGCCACAGCTCCCTTCCTGCTTTTTTTGTGAATAGGATATTAGCAACTCAGATTTTCTTGCCCTGGCAGGGATTGAACCTCGATCCTCAGATCCCAGACTTCTACGAAGTTAGGATTACAGTGTGAACTATGGGTGTCAGGGCCAGAGAGCACTGTTACATAATGACCAAGGCCCAGAAAAGCCCCTTAATAAAGAAACAAGTTCAATGGTATTTAGACTTGTTTGACCATGATATCCTGGTTCCCGTTTGATACTTGGTACCAAATCCACTGACCAAACTAGCCAGTCCCTGTCTTTGCTTTTGTCTAAACAAACTCTTTCTGCTTGAGGATAGGAATTTTTGGAATTTGTAGGGGAGTAGTATTATATAGGAATGATGACTATGAAATAAGAAAGAAATATGTCACTAATTTAATTAAAAAGCTAAACATAATGTATATGTTTCCCCAAAATAATGGGAAAAATATTATGCCCATCTGACATAAGATTTAAAAACAGACACACACTTCACTAGAAGGAATTTATCTTCTGGGGGTATATCTAACAGGAATTGTAGAATGTATATGCTTTTTTGTTTTGCAAATAATATAGCAATTGATTGAAAATAACTGAGTATCTTTGTGTTATTGGATTATTATTCTTAAAACACTATACAGCTTTGAGGTATACACTTAAAACCCCAACTATTACCATCAATAACATGTTTTGCCAACATGGATATTTCTGTGTGATCCTCTTTAATGGCCAGAACTTTCTTTCAGATAAATCTAATGTAGGAATATTTTCTTTCTCCAGGTACTTTTTTGTTGTTGTTGTTCCAGTCTTGGGGCTTGAACTCCCCCCTGGGCATTGTCCCTGAGCTCTTTTTGCTCAAGGATAGAATTCTACCAGATTTTGGGTACATTTTAAAATGTGTGTCCCTATGGTTTAGGAGTGAGCAGACATTGTGAGTGGTTTCCTGCTGTAGTTGGTGACACTTTGGGCTTGTGTTGAGCATGGTGATCACCGATCACACTTTATTGAGAGTAGCGGCCCTTTTGAACTTATCAAGTTGGGAAGTAAGCCTCCTTGTCAGTCTTTGAGCATCTGTGACATCTGAGGTTAATAGAGAGTTCAAAGATGATGAAGAGCCAGGAGCTGGTGACTCATGCCGTAGTCCTAGCTAACCAGGAGGCTGAGATATGAGGACCATGGTTCAAAGCCAGCAGGGGCAGGAAAGTCCATGAGACTCTTACCTCTAGTAAACTACTCAGAATAAGCTGAGTGTGGAGCTGTGGCTCAAGTGGTAGAGTGCTAGCCTTGAGTTAAAAAAGCTCAGGGCAGGATTCACACCAAAAAAGAGATGAAGACATGGTGACAGTCAAAAGATAAGTGTCCACCAGGCAACTGTAATAAATGCAAAGGACAATGGGAGATTTGTACTGGACTGTGTGTGGCTGTTGATTCCAGAGCTGTGCCCTCTGCTCCTTTTCAGGTTCTGTGTTTAGGAGGCCAGGATGAATGGGTGTGTGCTTTGTTGATACATCCTGTGTTGGGGAATCATCTGAGAAGTAGTGTGTCACAATTCTGGGCAGGTGACAGAGGGTGATGAAACACACCAGGCAGCAAATGTGTGTTTGGCTGGTGCAATCTTCCATCTCTGGAGGATTATATTTCTGTCCTGCAGCCAATGATAGCTCAAGTCAGTGTTGAGCCAGTCAATTTAGGGTTGTGGCATGCCAGGAGACTGGGAGCACAAGTGTGATTCTGTGATGTCTCTGAGTGGTATTGTCCTGGGCATGGATTTGGGTGAGCTGAGAGGCAGACAGAGGATGGACAGTGACAGTACTTATATTCATTTTTTTCACACACAAAATTCCTTCTGCTTCCTTTTCCATGTTGAAACACTTACTTTAAAATACATCTCAAGTCTCTCTCCAGTTAATCCCACTTACACTGTCTTTATCCTATGTTTTGATTTAAAGACATTTGAAAGCTGAACATAAGAAAATATCCTGGTTAATTCTCATGTTCTGAACCATATTCTATTATGCCTGTTTAAATTTTTTAAATTATTTTAAGTGGTACGAAGGAGTTTCAATTTGATATACCAGTTTTTTGAGTACAATGCATCTTGATCAACGTCACCCCTTAACATCTTTCTCTCTCATCTTGCTCAACACCATCATATATTCAAGTTACATGGTTCCATTTTCACATACATACATTGAATATCATGGCAGTACTTGTCCACCCTTGCTTTTCCATTTGTATCTCCCCCCCATCCCCACTTTTTTTTGCTTTGTTTTGTTTGGTGTTGGTCCTGGGGCCTAAACACAGGGCCTGAGGACTGTATCTGAACTTTGCTCAAGGCTGGTGCTCTACTACTTAAGCCACAGCTCCACTTCCAGATTTTTGGGGGTTATTAATTGAAGATAAGAGTCTCATAGACTTTCCTGCCCCAGCTAGCTTCAAACAGTGACCCTCAGATCTCAGCCTTGGGAGTAGATAGGATTACAAGCATGAGCCACCAGTGCCTGGCTCTGAGTAGATAGGATTACAAGCGTGAGCCACCAGTGACTGGCTCTATCTCCTTGACTTCCCTACCTTGAAAAATGTTTCAGCTTTCTGGTATTCATTTTGTTAAATGGTTTGTAATTTGAATCCTCCCCCTGCATATTCCATACTTCAGTCAGTTTGTTTCCATATACATGCATATGACCCTGTATATGTTTTCATTTATGTTTGTAATTTAGATCTAACTTGCACATGTACGAGATAATAAGTGTTGTTACTCTGAGTTTGATTTACTTCACTTAACATAATTTTTCTAGGTCTATCTATTTCCCTACAAGTGATCCAATGCTAGTTTTCCTGATAGATGGATAAAATTCCATTTACATGTACACCACATTTTCTTGTCCCATTGCACATAAATACTACATTTTCTTGTCCTACCTATCCATCATAGAGCACTAAGCTGTTTTCCATAACATCCTATGCTTGTTATTGAAAACTGTCTAACTGAGTGGACTTAGGATATACTGATGAGTAAGCTCTCTTGTGGTCTTTCTTCAGTGTTGAAGGAGTTTTCCTAATGGTTAACACAAAGATGAAGGTAATTCCCTCTTCTTCACCTTCAAGCAACCATTAGACTGAGGGATAAGCTTCAGTGGAAATGAATTCCCTGCTACCCTGTTTCTCCCCTGAGAGCTGTGCAGGGGTGGAGACCTCATGCAGTATAAAGCCTGGGACACTTGCTATGCACATATGCTTCTCATTGGCTACCCAAGATTCTCTGCTGGTCTTCTGGATGGCCCTAAAGTGATGTCATAAATATCCAAATGGCCCTTGGTAGATAAGAGTTTCCACTTTGTGCCACAGCACTGATGGATAAGACAGGGAAAGAATGCTCATTGCTTCTTTTTTCAGCTGGGATGAAAGATAGGCCAGGTGCATCTCCTTGAACCCAGGAACCATGTCCCACTGAGAGATTTTAGCAGCTGTACTGGGGCTTAAACCCAGAGCCTGGACTCTGGCCCTCTTAGCTTTTCTACTCAAGGTTGGTACAATACCACTTCAGTTATAGCTCTACTTTTGACCTTTTGCTGGTCGATAGGAAATAAAAACTTCACAGACTTTCCTGTCTGGGCTAGCTTTGAATAGCAATCCTCAGATCCCAACCTCCTGAGTAACTAAAATGAAAGGTTTGAACTACTGGTACATGGTAACAACTTTAATTGTAGTTGGTTTCAAAAAGTACAAGAGATCATTTGACTTTTTTTTTTTTTTGGCCAGTCCTGGGCCTTGGACTCAGGGCCTATCATTTGACTTTTAAGAGCTATCAGCTTGATTGTTTAGATAGCTGAGTGATTTCCAGAATACTGTTAGGCTTGACTCGGTAATTGTGAGTTAGTTGAATTAATTATGTAATTTTAGTGACTCCAGATGAATTCCAGTCTAATTGCATTACGTACTAGGACATTAGAATAATTACCAGCCAATGTCAATAAGCATTGAAGCAAGGCCTGAAGCATGAGTCAAAATACAGTGTTGTCCACAGAGCCGTGGTGCAGGCATTCTGGCCTGGCTCCCTGGGGCGTGTTCCGGGCCTGACTTGGCATAGTTGGCAATGGGAGATGCACGCAGTCGCTTCCAGCTGGCACTGCGTGGGAAGGTTTTGGGTCTTGTGGCCTACTGTTAACTTAGCCCCTGTGCTAAATTCTAACCCTGCCTGCACTTCGTGCCCCTTTCATCCATCCAAACACTCCAAAAGAACAAAACACTAAGGGGAAATTTCTTGAACCTGTTCAGGGAGAAATCAGGTTACCTAACATTTCCTTTTGACTTTACTTTTGGATTTTTTTTTTCTTTTTTTGGTGGGCTGTAGGGCTTGAACTCAGGGCCTGGCCGCTGTCCCTGAGCTCTTTTTGCTAAGGCTAGTGCTCTGAGCCATAGTGAGTACTATTTCTGGTTTTCTGGTAGTTATTAGAGATAAGTGTCTCATGGTCTTTCCTGCCTGGTCTGACTTTGGACTGTGACTCTCAGATCTTCTGAATAGGAGTAGGTAGGATTACAGGCGTGAACCACCAATGCTTGGCATGGGATTTATATGCATTTATGTGTGTGTGTATGCATGTATGTATGTGTATGTATGTATTTTTGTGTTGGTCCTGGGGCTTGAACTCAACGTGGTAGGGGCACTGTCCCTGAGTTGCTGCTGCTTCTCTTTAAAATTTATTTTTACTGTTATTTTAAAGGTAATTTACAGAGTTGCAATTACATGAGTCACATAATGAGTACATTTTCTTTCCTACAGCTCAAGGCTTTCCTATATATAGCTCAAGGCTAGCACTCTACCACTTGAGCCACAGCTCCACTTCCAGATTTTTTTTTTTTTGTGTGTGTGTGATTAATTAGGGACAAGAATCTCATGGATTTTCTGCCTGGGCTGGCTTTGAATTGTGATCCTCAGATGTAAGCCTCCTGAGTAGCTAGGATTATAGGCATAAGCCACTGGCACCTGAAATATAGAAGGTTCTACAGAGGCAAGGTTATAATTTATGTTATTACAACAAAATTATTTAAATAACAAGTGATCCTAAGAAAATTTACTAGGCTATATACTTTTTAAAATGTTTTGTGACAATGCTAGGGCCTTACATTCTTGTTCTGCTTTGGGCTCATTCTTGGTACTCTACCACTGAGCCATGTGTCTACTTCTGGCTTCTTGCTGATTAATTGGAGATAAGTCTCTTGGATTTGTCTGCACAGGCTGGTTTTGAACTCCAGTCCTCAGACTGTTAACTTTCTGAGAAGCTAGGATTATAGCTGTGAACTACCAATTCCTAGCCTACCATACATTTTTTTTTTAAACTAACCTTAGGGAAAAGTTTTAAGAGAAGGTCTCACTATGTAGCTAAGGCTAGCTTCAACCTTTCTGAGGAGCTCAGACTGGGTGATTTTAAGTCCAATTCTCTTGTCTGCATTTCCCAAGTACTGGGATTACAGGCTCTTCTCCAAACATCTTAATATAGCTCTGTAGAAGGCAAGGATTTGAATCTTTTGACAGTGTGTTTGAAAACTATCATAATAATCATTGATATTTGTTCTAAGTCTAATGTAATAAGAACTTAGTTGAATCACTTTGAGAGTAATTTGAGAATATCAAGGAAGCTGAAGACTTGAAAACTATACTATGACGTACAATTGAACAATTCAAGCTTTCAGCTTGAACTTATTAGATGATTTAAGTGTACACATGGAAATACAGACCCAGGGCTGGGAACATGGCTTAGTGATAGTGTGCTTGCCCTGCATGCGTGAAGCCCTGGGTTTGATTCCTCAGTACTACATAAACATAAAAAGCCATAAGTGGCACTGTGGCCTAAGTGGTAGAATTGCTAACCTTCAAAAAAAAGCTCAGGGACAGTGCTTAGGCCTGAGTTTAAGCCCCAGGACTGGCCAAAAGAAGAGAAAAGAAAAGAAAAGAACATACAGACACAACTGAATTTTGTACAACAGGAGGAAAATCAATATATAAAATAGTTTTAAAATACTATGCAACAGTCAAAATGAATTAATTGGATTTACATAAAGAAAACAGAGCAGATAAACTTCAGTGTTAAAAGAAAATGTTTAAATTTACCACCACAGAATGAGTATACCTCAGTGGCAGAGTACTTGCCCAGCATGTGCAAGGCCCTAGGTTCTATCCTAGCAACAACAACAACAACAGCAACAACACCACACACATAGAGTTAAAATTTACCACTATAAATGAATCCTCAACCTTTATGGAAAGGATATATAGCATAGGTTAGCAGTTACCTAAAGGGAGGGGAGGGGAAGAAGTGGTATGGTAGGGATTTTACTATAATCCTTTAATGTTAATATCTGAAAGCACCTGGGCATGTAGACTCATGCCTGTCATGCCAGCTATCTGGAGAGTCAGAGGTCCAGGAGCAAGCTGTTTGAGGCCACTGGGGGCATCAAATGTTAGTGATACCTGATCTCAGACACAAGCTGGATATGGTGGTATGCATCTATAATCTCAGTTACACAAGGAGCGTAGGTAGAAGGATCTCAATCTGAGGCCCACCATAGACAAAAATGCACGATTGCATCCAAAATAGTTAAGTAGAATAAGGATTGGTGTGTGGCTCACATTTGTAGAGCATCTGTATAGCAAGCTTTAAGCTATGAGTTCAAGCCATAGTAAACACACACACACACACACACACACACACACACACAATAGTGAATAGCTTTTCTTGTAGTTAAACTCATTTTTTTTTGGTTGAACGTCTAGTTCTTAAAAATTGAAAAAACCCAACCAGATAAAATATAAGTAACCATTCAGGCAGAATCTTTGTTTTTGGTCTGTTATGGGACTTGAACTAAGGGCCCTGATGCTGTCCCTAAGCTCTTCAGCTCAAGGCTGGCACATGAGCTACAGTGCCACTTCTGGTTTTCTGGTGGTTAGTTAGAGAAAAGAGTCACAGATTTTTCCTGCCCAGGCTGGCTTTGAACTGTGATCCTCAGATCTTAGACTCTGGAGTAGCTAGGACTACTGGCAATTCTGTCTAGCCCAGACAGAAACTTTAATCTGACAAAGGGAGCCATATTTGTATGACTGGAAAAGCACCTGTCTGGAGGCGGAGCTGATGTGGTCTGCGCCTTTTGCAAAGTGCACTCTTACTCAGCCTGTGCATTCTGGGAATTTAACCCCAAGGAACAAAGGAAGTTTTCATTTTGGTTTCCTATTTGTGTGCCCACCTGCCTCCCCCTTGATCCTCTTCCTGCGACCTTCCCTTCCTTCCTTCTCTTTTGAGACAGGGCCTCCCTGTGTATCCTTAGCTAGCCTTGAACTTAGGGTCCTGCCTCAGTTTAGATTAGCCTTGTAGGTCTGTGCTACCACACATGGCCAGGGAGTTGTTAATAGAAATAGATTGCCCCTGGGAGCTGGATTTTGCACCTTCTCACTGCAGACATTTTGGACAAAGTCGTTCATTGTTGTTGGGAGCAGTCTTCTACTTTGTGTTTAGCAGCATCCCTGCTCCCTCCTGGCTAGATGATAGGCAGTAGGTGAACACTCCTGTTGTGACAGCCAACTTGATGTGCAAATATTGCCAGGGGCAATATTCTCTGAGGGCAACATCCACTTCTGACCTCTATCCACCTTTCACCTAGTTGTAAACGACTGCTCCTGGTGGTTACCAGTAGATGCATTATTCTACTCTCACTGGCATGATTGATTTTTGTTTCCAGTAGAACGTGATTTTTCTAAAGAAAATTTTTTTTGGTATGTGTGTGCCACACTTCCAGTATTATTTAGTTGGAAATAAAAAAAGTGTCACAGACTTTCCAGTGTGGGTTGGCTTTGAACCACAATCTTCAGAGCTCAGCTTTCTGAGTAGGTAGGATTACAGGTGTGAGCTGTCTTGGATGACTGGTTTGGGGAAGGATGGAATGATTAATTATGGTGTGGTACAGGGAGCAGACTATGTGGATAGTAGATTAACAGGGAATAGAAGGTATGTTCCTTAAAGAAATGGAGAGGTAGGCAAAGACATCTTCCAACCTGTACATCATAGTCCAATGCAAGCATACTGTGTGTATGGTTTACCTCTAGAAAGGAACTTGCTTTATTTGAAAGTCAGATTAGAGATTTGATGGTCACTGAGCTTGTTATGATCTGAAGACCCGCGTCTTCCTGAAAAGTGCTGTGTTTGAAATCTATACCCCCAACATGGTGGTAATATGAGGTGCATCTTTTGGATGTAATTAAGTCACTAAGGCCTAATGGATGGGATTAGTGCTTTAATAAAATGAGACCTCAGAATTCTCTAATCCCTTTCATGGGGACACTGTGAGAATGATCAGAAGTAAATGTTGTTTAAAGCTATTTCTCTGTAGTTCTTTGTGATCATAGTCACAACTAAGACACTGTTGTAAACTAACCCTGAATGTAAATCACTTAGCATTTGCCTCTGACCAATGATGAGTAAGCAGGATGGAGTGGGTTCTGCTGGAAGAATGAGGGAAGGGGAAAGGTTGGCTGAGATTAATGGTAGTATAGCTGTACTGTGAAAAGATAGGTCTGAGAAAGAGAACTCAGCTCTTACCCAAAGAAAGGAAGGCTTCCATATTAAAAATGAAACAAAACACCACCACCATCTAATTTCTGAGTATGTGCAGAGAGG
The DNA here is from genome assembly GCF_023159225.1 of Perognathus longimembris pacificus. Taxonomy (NCBI): domain Eukaryota; kingdom Metazoa; phylum Chordata; class Mammalia; order Rodentia; family Heteromyidae; genus Perognathus; species Perognathus longimembris. The sequence goes on along the minus strand of NC_063176.1, from coordinate 19,247,733 downwards.
GAGAAGGTTGCTGACTCGGGGAATAGATAGTTCCTGCTGGGCAATGGTCAGCTCAAGCATGGAGCCCCTTATGTAGAGAAGTTCTCCTCACATCTCAGGAGGCATCTACCCTGTGGAAAATCCAATTGGACTTGTGTGAACTCAGGGCCTCCAGTAAGCTTGGTAGTTTAGAAGTATTCTTAACCTCCCTCCCCATCCCTGAGGACTACCTTGAACCATGGGTAAAATCTCAAGCAAAACCACAATGCTTTTCCATTCTGCTTTTATTTTATAGATAAGAACCAGTGTATTGCATACTCATACACTGACATGTTGAAATGAAACCCTTTTGTACAACTAAAGAGAAGTAAATAAATAAATATAAAGAACCAATAATAATAATAGTAACAATAATAATGACCACCCTCTATTGATCCTTGACTCTACTGTGTAAAACTATTCACACAGAACAGGGGTTGTTAATCTCCCTTTACTGATGAGGAAACTGGGTGAAAAAAAATTACAGTAACTTAAATCCAGATGGAGCCACAAGCCAAGGGAAGTTCTGAAAAGAAATCCCAACTGTTTGCTCTGCTCTGTCTCCCTAGCCACTGCTCTCTGAGGTCACCAGCCCCTCCTTCCTTGTTCTATGCTATGCCCATGCCCTCCCTATTCTCAGACCATTCTCTTCTTCCTCCTTTGATCAATTCATAATAATTCTCCCACAGAAGGTTGGGGGTGACTCATGTACAAATAGCAGCTCCTCTGCTGAGTGTTCGCTTTGTCATCGTGACCTAATAAGAAATAAGCTTTTTTTCCTGCCACCCTTTTTCTGGCACTGAGTTAGTAAATCCCTTGGAATCTGTGAAGTAGGAGTGTCTGTTGATGGCCAGTGATGTGACTGGTGTGGAGGGCAACTGCCCAGCCTCGGGATGAGGTGGGGTTAGGTTGCGGCCCAGGGTTTGGGCTTTTCTTCCCAGGCACACTGACTGAGGGTTGAGCTGATTTCCAGTACCTAAATAAGGAAACTTCCATACACCCTTAAAGCACAAGCTTCAGATCCAGCCAGGAGTTGGGAGGGGCAGCCCACTCCATGTGGACAGAGGGGTCTGTGCTTAAGTGAGACCCTCCCTGCATGCCCCTTCATCCGACTCTTCCTTTGTATCCTTTTGTTTTAATTGTTGCTATAGCTGGGGAGAGAGTGCTGGGTATTTCTTTAAAAATTTTTTATTATGTATCTGTGCATATTATGTATAGGTAATGGACAAAGAGTTACAGTTACATAAGCCAGGTGATGAGTTTTTGAATTTCTTTTTGAATAGTGTCACCTCTTCCCTGATTTTCTTTCAGTTCCCCCCACCCCGCCCCACCCATTTTCAACATAGTGTCTGGAGCTGGTTATTTTGAAGATAGGGTCCTGCTTTATGTGCAGGCTGATCTGAACTGAGATTTTCCCACTTGTGTTTCCCTTTGTCACATGAAGGCATACACCACTGTACACCCTTCCCCCCCACCCCCGCTTGATGCTAGGTGCCAGCCATGCATTGAGATGGAGTCCTGAGAACTTTAATGCCTGGACTAGCCTCATCCCCAGATCCCCCAATTTCTACCTCCCAAGTAGCTAGGATTACAGGCTTGAGCCTCTGCACCCAACCCATATCTCTTAAAATAGCTGATGCTGGTTATGTGCAGTAGCAAAAAGTCTACTGAGCCATTCTAGTAAGTTATTGAAGCTTAACATTATTCTAGCCAGTTAATTAAAGTTATTGAAGTTATTAACCTCCAGTTAACCAAGAAGAGAGGATTGTGGGAATCCTCAGTTTTATAACCTGTTGGTTAGAAGTACCAGAGGCCTGGATCTGAGGGGACAAGCAGACTTGTGGGACTGAGACTGGAACTTGAGGTAGATAGTGTCAGAAGTGGACTGAATGATAGGAATCCCAAATGGTCCTCAGAGAGCTGGTCTGTAGGGGAGGAGGAGGCAGGTGACATGCCCTATGGATCTGGGGTTGTAGGAAGTGTTCTCGGTTGTGCGGACTATACGGGAAAAGAAAACAGTATGACATTTTCCCCCTCCCATTAAATAGTCACTTTCCAGCAATAATATCACAATTAAGTCCCAATTCACTAATATCAGTGTGTGTGTGTGTGTGTGTCTGTGTGTGTGCATGCGCACACACACTCACCAATCCTAGGGCTTAAACTCAGGGCCTTTGTTGCTCAAAGCTAGCAATCTATCCCTTGAGCCACAACTCCATTTCTGGCTTTTGTAGGAGTTTCATGAACATTCCTGCCTGGGCTGGCTTTGCACTGCAATCCTCAGCATCGTGAGTAGCTAGGATTACAGGCATGAGCCACCAATGCCTGTCCCAATAACAGTTTTGAAGAAATGAATCTATTAAGAATAGTTATCAGACACCATACATAAAAGCCAAGCCGTAAGTTTGATATTTTAAATGAATCAATGGCCTATTTGGTAATGGAATTTTTTTTTTTTTTTTGGCCAGTCCTGGGCCTTGGACTCAGGGCCTGAGCACTGTCCCTGGCTTCTTCCTGCTCAAGGCTAGCACTCTGCCACTTGAGCCACAGCGCCGCTTCTGGCCGTTTTCTGTATATGTGGTGCTGGGGAATCGAACCTAGGGCCTCGTGTATCCGAGGCAGGCACTCTTGCCACTAGGCTATATCCCCAGCCCGGTAATGGAATTTTTAAAAATCAAATTAGTTATGTTCAAATTAGCAGAGTTAATAGAGGCTAACAGCTAAGACATGAATAAACACATTGGCTGAGTGGCTAAAATGGAACTCTGCCTTTTATTCCCAATGCCTGTTGATTTCTCTGCAGTGTTGGCTGACAAGTGATTACCCATCTCTTTTTTCATATTCATATTTGGATTAAAATCACCGCTTTTATAATCAACATTGAATAAATCTTTTGGTGTATATAACAGCTGAAAAGGAAGTAGATTTTTCCCATCTGTTTATTTCAAGAGAAAAAGAAGGCAAATCTCTAACTTCTAGCTTAGTACTTGTTTTAGTCCTTTGGGCTGCTATAACAAAAGTACTGTGGTTTGGATGGTTTATAAACACCAAAACCTTAGTTTCCATAGTTTTGAAGTCTGGGCAGCTCAAGATTTAGGTTCATAGACAACTGCCTTTGTGGTGTGTGCTTCCATGGCAGAAAGGGTGAGGAATTTCTCTGAGGTCTCTTTAGTAAGGGCACTGATCCCAGGCATAGGGCTATACACTCTTGACCCAGTCACTTCCCTCAGACATCACTAGTTGATATCTGAACTGAGTTGTGGCCCCCAAACTCTGAATACAATTCAGCTGACAGCTTCTCAGATGCATTTCATCTAGGCTTGGTGTTCCTGATGAGGTTCTTGAGCCAGCCTTGATCTGGAGCATAGATAATAGTTGGGTACACGGTGTGCTGGTACATTAATGGAAAGGAGGGAAGGTGCTTGAAGGACTGACTTTTGGGCATGGATTTGGCTTGTTGCTTGTTTATGTTGATGAATTCAACATAATTGAAAGGACAATTGAATGCTCTTAACATGGAGGACAGGAACAGATTTGAAAGCAATACTGGAAGCTGGATGTATAGTTTAGTAGTAGAGTACATGATTAGTATATGTACAACATTGTTGTCTCTGGTTGTAAGGCATTCTCCATAAAAAAATTTCAAGATCAGACTGGGGTTGTGCTTAGTGGTAGAGTGCTTGCCTAGCATTCTTAAAGCCCTAGGTTTGATTCCTCAGTACCCCATAAATAGAAAAAGCCAGAAGTGGCACTGTGGCTCTGTGGCTCAAGTGGCTAGAGTGCTAGCCTTGAGCAAAAGAAGCTCAGGACTGTCTAAAAAATAAATTTAAAAAAGTAAGACCCTTGTGTTGCAGTGAGGATCTGCCAGGGCTCCTCGTTCCCTCGTTCCACAGGTAGAGGAAGCAGGGAAGCGCTTTAATTCCTTATATTTTTCCTTTCTGTTAAGAGGTTTGTGGGGGCACTTTTGGCTCAGAGAGAGGAGACTTGGGTGGACTGGTGCTTAGACAGAGCCCTTCTCTTCTTGTGGGCGGTGTTTGGCTGCGCTGAGGAGGAGGCCCGCCCTCCGCAGGGACCTTCCTCTGGTCTGCTGGCAGGTATCTTGTTTTCTAGTATGTCTTCCTCAAAGTTCTCTATTTCTCTCAGGCCTGGGTTGGCTTCAAGAAGGGCTTAGACTGTCTGGGCTACTTTGTTTTGTTTTTTATGTGGTACGGAGGAATCAAACCCAGGGCTTCATGCATGTTAGGAAAGCACTCTACCACCAAGCCACATTCCCCTGGGCTACTCACTTTATAGAAGGTCTCTTCAGGGCCAGAGCTTTATGTCTCTTGTTGTTTCTAGGGGAGAAATGATGGATGAGATCAAGAGGAAAGAGTGAGGGATGGTCTGCTATTCCCTGGCTCTGAGTCCTGGTGCTTCTTTTGAGGTGCATCAGTTCAAGCTTCTCTGGTACTAAGTGCTGGGCAGCACTTAGTCCTGCTCATTTTGCCTGGGAAATAGGACTGAATCTTGCAGCAGCAGGAGGCAGGACTGTGGATGGGGTCCTTTGGCCCTTTCATATTTAAGTATATTAAAAGCAGTACATTATAAGCAAAAGCTTATAATGTATGTATTGTATAAGCATCTTATAATGTATTGGAGGAACATTGGCTGCAAGTCTTTATTATAAAAGCTGAACTAATTTGCAGACAACCCACACCCTTCTTCAGATTTTTAATAGCAGTATGGGCAATGATGGTGCCCCTTTATGATCAGTGGCATCCTCTTGGCATTTTGTAAATATTATTTTATTTTTAAGTAGTTCTGAGCATTGAATCCAAAGCCTCAGACATGCTAGGCACTTGCTCCACCATTGAGCTACAATTATAGTCCTTTGGGTGTGTGTGTGTGTGTGTGTGTGTGTGTGTGTGTGTGTGTGTGTGTGTGTGTGTGTGTGTGTGTGCCAGTACTGAGGCTTGAACTTATGGCATAGCTGCTGTCCCTAAGCTTTTTTTCTTTCAAGGCTAGTGATTGACCCATGTCTGGTGTTTTAGTGGTTAATTAGAGATAAGAGACTCACCATGGTCCTCAGATCTCAGCTTCCCATGTAGCTAGGATTGATTATACGTGTGAGCCACTTGGTGCCAGCCCTTTCTCCACTCCCATTTTTAAAAATTGTTAATATGTATTCATTTTTAATATCTTTTATCTAATTATACAAGTATTCAAGCATAGTAACTGAAAAGGGCAAAACAGTGGAGAATATAACAATTAAAGTAATGAAAGTCCTCAGAATTAACATTTTAAAATATTTTTTCTTTATAAAAGGTAATAAAATTGTGTGATTAAAAAATTAAAGGAGGCTAGGAATGTGGCCTAGTGGCAAAGTGCTCGCCTTGCATATAAGAAGCCCTGGGTTCGATTCCTCAGCACCACATATATAGAAAAAGCCAGAAGTGGTGCTGTGGCTCAAGTGGTAGAGTGCTTGAGCAAAAAGAAGCCAGGAACGGTGCTCAGGCCCTGAGTTCAAGCCCCAGGACTGGCAAAAAAAAATTAAAGGAGTGTTAATGGGTATAAAATGAAAAGTAAAGGTCTTTAGCATCAACACCACCATCCTGCCATTAACAATTTTATATCTGTCTGTCCAGAAATTTCTATAGATAGATGTGAGCATAAAATACCTTTTCCAAATCACAAATGGAATCCTGTCCCATTGTTCAGCATGTTACATTTTTCTCCCTCTGAATAATATATATATACATATACATATATACTTATACACATGTATGATATATAACAGTACATCTCCATCTTTTATTTTTGTGTGATAGTTTTATTATCTTTAACTAGTTGTACAAAGGGATTTCAATTCAACATGTTAGTTTTTAAAAAGTGATACTGAGGTTTGAACTTGCACTTGGTAGGTAAGCACTCCACCATCAATACCACATTTCCAGACTGAGAATTAGGGTACAGATGACACTGTACAAAAGGAAATGTACTCATTATCTGACTCATGTAAATGTAGCCCCTTTGTACATCACCTATAATAACAATAAAGTAAATACAAAAACACATTTCCAGCCTCTTACTTTGAATAAAGGGAAATTGATAATGAATGTAGATATAACCTCTGTATGAGAGAGAGAGAAAAAAGAGGCGAGAGGGGAAGAAAGGGAGGAAAGGAAGGATGGGGAGTGGGCCAGCTAGAGAGGGAGATGTGCACAGATATACACTTTGGCTATGTGTAATTAATGCCATTGACTTAGTTAGTATATAAAATAATCAAAGTGTTGGCAAAGTGGAAATGCTTGTTCTATTTTTCCAAACTTGGTATATTTCTGGCTTAGTAGGTTGATATTTACCAGTGTATCATAGCCGGTACTCTTTCTGCCTCTGCAGTGATGTTGGCAGAAACCTAAGCCAACTTCCTCATTTCTGCTTACTCAAATAGCCACATCAGAAGTTAACTGGCCTACGTGTGGCCCAACACATATGACCCTCCGGCATCGAGGGTGATGCTGGCAGGTATTACGAAATCCAGTGTGTGAGGTGGTTAGCTCTGATACCCGCCCTTCTGCGTACATCAAGATTTTTTATCCAAGAAGGAAAGAAAAAGAGGTATTTTATAATTGTTTAAGATTACTAAGAGCTAATATCTTTTTAGGCTCGTTAATCTTAAAAATAGAGGAATGGGAAGCATGGCCCAAGTGGTAAAGCACCGGTTATACAGACCTAACAAGACCTTGAGGGTCTGAGTTCAAGCCCCAGTACTAGTTTAAAAACAAAGGATGGAGGGGAGGAAAAAAATAAGCTAGCTATTCAGCTTTCTGATACTTGTTTTGTTAAAGTGTCTGTTATGGGGCTGGGAATGTGGCCAAGTGGCAAGAGTGCTTGCCTTGCATACATGAAGCCCTGGGCTTGATTCCCGAGCACCACATATATAGAAAACGGCCAGAAGTGGTGCTGTGGCTCAAGTGGCAGAGTGCTAGCCTTGAGCAAAAAGAAGCCAGGGATAGTGCTCAGTCTCTGAGTCTCAGGCCCAGGACTGGACAAAAAAAAAAAAAAAAGTGTCTGTTTTGTTCTTTTTAGAAATTTATTTATTGTCAAAGTGGTGTACAGAGGGGTTGCAGTTTCATATGTAGGGCAATGGGTACATTTTTTATTTAACTTGTTACCTCCTCCCTCATTACCCCCCTCCCCTCTCCCCCATTCCCTCTCCCCCCATGAGTTGTTCAGTTGGTTTACACCAAATGGTTTTGCAAGTATTGCTTTTGGAGTCATTTGTCTCTCGATTTTGATATTCCTTTTCCCTTTCCTAGTTCTTTTTTTTTTTTTTTTTTTTTTTTGGCCAGTCCTGGGCTTGGACTCAGGGCCTGAGCACTGTCTCTGGCTTCTTTTTGCTCAAGGCTAGCACTCTGCCACTTGAGCCACAGCGCCACTTCTGGCCATTTTCTGTATATGTGGTGCTGAGGAATCGAACCCAGGGCCTCATGTATATGAGGCAGGCACTCTTGCCACTAGGCCATATCCCCAGCCCCCCTTTCCTAGTTCTAATACAAGTATATACAGTATCCAGGGTACTCAGATGAGCTACAGTGATAGCGCGGGTACAACCACAGGAAGGGGATACAAGAGGAGGATCATCAACAACAAAAAAAAGCTATGGTTTCACATGGCATGTTGAAAGTAACTATAACATGGAGTTCATTTCACTTAGCATCATCTTATGTGTTTATAAGGGCATAGCTATTGGCTCTTGTGATCTTCTGCTATGACTAGTATAAGCATGTACTAACTATTCCCTATGAGGGAAATCATAGAGTCCATGTTTCTTTGGGTTTGGCTCACTTCAAAAAGTGTCTGTTAATTGTTCAAAGGGGCTATAACATGGAATTTTACTCCTCTTTTTGTATGCATATGGCCTGCTATCTATTTTCAGGGCCTAAGCACTGTCCTTGAGCTTTTTTTTTTACTCTACTACTTGGGCTACAGATATACTTTTGGTGTTTTTGGTGATTAATTGGAGATAAAGTCTCATGGACGTTCTTCTCCCTTTCTAGGCTGGTTTTGAATTGCAGTCCTTGGATCTCACTCTCCTGAGTAGCTAGGATTATAGGCATGAGCCACTGATGCCTGGTTTACTTACACATTTTTATTTTATATGTGGGTTTTCTCTCCTGCTTCTATTTTATTTTTCTTAATTGGATGAAATGAGTGGGCATGTATATGTTTGAAATAAACTTTACTCTTTTTAGTGTGTAAAAACTGTCGATTGTAAAGCTTCAATGTCTTTGGATGCCAGTGGGGCCATTTTCATCCAGTGAGCACAAATAACTTTGTAACTGTAATGACTTTTGCAAACAGGCAGTCATGATTGAGCCATCACGTTTGAGCAGCAGTTAGGAAAAGCAAGGAAGGCACATGTATTGGGCATGTTTTATATAAGGGAAAGTTTAGGCTATGTTTTATTTTTTCCTTCATTTTCTTTTGATGGCTCTCATTTAAAGCAGTATTACTACGACAGGAAATGTATGAATCTTTTATTTTTAGTTTCTTATTTTATTTATGTTTTTCATTTGTCGTCTTCTCTAATCTTTCCTCTTCCAAGAAAAACTTAAAATCTTACAACGACAACAGAACTACCTAGACAGTGATTCCTTACTAATCCGGTGCTCCCCCCGCCCAACCTCCTGGCATTCTGGGAATTAAACTCACAGCTGCTCATATGCTTAGCAATCAGCTGTGCCACTGAGTGACACTCCTAGTCCCAGATAGTGTGATATCAAATAGATAAAAGATTATTAATCCTGAAAAACTAAGCAGAAAGGGGCTGGGACTATGGCTTAGAAAGAGTGCTTGCCTAGCATGCATGAAGCCTTGGGTTTGATTCCTCAGCACCACAGAAACAAAAAAAGCTGGAAGTGACACTGTGGCTCAAGAGATAGAGTGCTAGCCTTGAGTGAAGCCAGGGACAGTGCTAAGGCCCTGAGTCCAAGCCCCAGGTTTGGAAAAAAAAAAGAAGAAATAAAGAAAGAAAAAGAAAAAAAGCAGAAAGGTATTAATGTGCACTTGTGATCTCTGTATGTTCTAATACCTATTGGTAATATGATTGATCATATAATGAATTTCTCCATCTAAAAAATGATTCCTACCTAGGCACTGGTGGCTCACGCCTGTAATCCTAGCTACTCTGGAGGCTGAGATCTGAGGCTATATATTGTTCAAAGCCAGCCCAGACAGGAAAGTCCATGGCTCTTATCTCCAATTAACCACCAGAAAACTGGAAGTGGCTCTGTGGCTCAGGTGCTAGAGCACTAGCCTTGAGCTCAAGGACAGCACCTAGGCCCAGAGTTCTAGCCCTACACCAACAAAAAGAAAAGAGAAAAAAAAAGACTCTTATTTCCACTAAACTACGCTAAAAGCTAGAAGCAGAGCTATGTCTCAGGTGGTAGAGTGCTAGCCTTGAGCAAAAAGAGGCTCAGGAACAATGTCCAGGCCCCGAGTTCAAGTCCCAGGACTAACACATGCACACACACACACACACACACACACACACACACACACGTGTGTTTGCACACACAGAGGAAAGAGAGTGAAAGAGAGAGAGAGAATAGAAACAATTCTTTTCCCAGTAAAAATAAAATATAAATTACAATAAAAAGGAATACTTTTCTGGGATTAGATGTTCAAGTGTACATGAACTCATAACACATACATGTTCAGATTAGTGTTAGATGCAGCCCACATGTAAATTTTCTTGTATTGCTTGAAGATCCCTTTCTTCCTGCACTAGAAAAAATTCTAGAAAGAATACTATTCATGCCTTCTATTTGGAAGGAAGAACTGGGGATAATATGGACTTGATTGGAAAGATCTTTATATTATTGCATGGGCTTGTCAAAAGCTTTGGGATGAGAAGAAACATAAGATTTGGAGTTGTAGACTTACTTGGTTTCAAATCTTGGCTCTGTCTGCTTTCTCTTTGATCCTAGGACAGTTACTCAACCTCTCTGAGCCTCACTTTCCTCATGTTTCAAATAGGGGAAAGTGAATAATATCTCAGGATTACTAGGGATATATGGATGTCAAGGACTGAGTGTGTAGCTTGATATCAGGAAACAATCAGTAAATGTAGTTGTCTTCTAGTTTAGAAAGGATGATTCAAAATTATACATGGAAACAATAAGTATGATTGGCTAGAACTAAGGTAGGATAAATTAGGGATCACGAGACATCGGAATCAGAAGTCAAGTTTTCCTTCCTCCTTTCTTGCCTTCCTCCCTTCCTCCCTCCCTTTCTTCCTCCCTTCCTTCCTTTCTCCTGTGTCAGACCTGGGGCTAGAACTTAGGGCCTGGGTACTGACCCTGCGCTTTTTGAGACACAGCTCTATTTCTGGCTTTTGAGCTGTTAATTGGAAATGAGAGTTTCATGGCCTTTCTTGGCTTGGGCTGGCTTTAAACCATGATTGAATCTTAGCCTCGTGAGTTGCTAGGATTACAGGTGTGAGCCACTAGCACCCAGCAGAAGCTAGGTTCTTTAGTCCCACTTTCTCATTGTGATAGAAAACCACTTCTCCCTTGACCTTGCCCAGATAAATTATTAATATGTCCCAAGAAGTGAATGAGCATCTTGAAGAAAACAACTTACATCGAGAAAAACACTTTGATTGTAAGGTGAAGATTTAATAAAACTGAACAAGACTTAATATCTCTGGACCAGATTGGTAACATCAAGGCATTATAATAAGTGGGATGCCAGTGGCTCATGCCTATAATCCTAGTTAATTATGAGGCTGAGATCTTGGGGATCACAGTTCAAAGTTAGCTCTGGCAGGAAAGCGTGTGAGACTCTTATCCTCAATTAACTGTCCGGTGGATCTTCTTTCTCCAGCTACCCAGAGAGCTGGGACCACAGCCTCACACTTCCACACCCCATGTCTGGCTTTCCCTGGGTTCTTGATTTACTTAGCACTATGGAGAGTTCTTTCTTGCTCGAATATACCAACTGAAAAACGGTTTCAGTGGCAGCATTTTAAAAAAGTGATTATTTTTAATAAGTAGTTACACAAAAGGGTTTCAATTCCAGGAGTCAGGTTATGAATACAATGCATCTTGATCAATGTCACCCCTTCTGACATTCTCCCCCATCTTTCCCCTTCCCATCCTCATCCTCCAGTTATGTAGTACATCTACATGAGGTACATTGGAAATGACTATTTGCTTGCACTTCTTCTCTTCTTCTTCTTTTTTTTTATAAGTCTTTATTGTTGCCCTTCCAAACATGTGAACATGTTAGCTTGCTTGTATTCATTTTGGTCAATGATTTGTTCAAAAGAGCTACACTGTTAGATTCTTCCTCTACATATACAGTACCATCTTCTACCTATGTTTGTATTTTGGATCTAACTTCCATATAGGAGAAAAAATATGTGCCATTTGTCTCTGTGAGAGTATTTTTTTTTATTTATTGTCAAACTGATATACAGAGCGGTTACAGTTTCATACGTTAGGCATTGGATACATTTCTTGTACTGTTTGTTACCTCCTCCCTCATTCTTCCGTCCCCCCTCCCTCTTACCCTTTCCCCCATGAGTTGTTCAGTAGATTTACACTAAACAGTTTTGCAAGTATTGCTTTTGTAATCGTTTGTCTTTTTTACCCTGTGTCTCTCGATTTTGGTATTCCCTTTCACTTTCCTAGTTCTAATACCTGTATACACGGTTTCCAATGTACTCAGATAAGATACAGAGATAGTGCAGGTACAACCACAGGAAGGGGATACAAGAGGATAATCAACAATAGAAGCTACGGTTTCACATCGCATGTTGAAAGTAATTAGAAAATACTAAGTGAAGTGAGCCAGACCCAAAGAAACATGGACTATATGGTCTCCCTTATAGGGAATAATTAGCACAGGTTTAGGCTAGTCACAGCAGAGGATCACAAGAGCCCAATAGCTATGCCCTTATGAACACAAAAGATGATGCTAAGTGAAATGAACTCCATGTTATGGAAATGACTGTTATATCACTGTGAGAGTATTGTTAAACAATAACCTTCTGACTTTTGGAACACTGATTAAACGTTTATTTGTTTGGAAAGCTTCGGGTTCTTCTTTTGGTCTCTGCTTTATCTGATTTCCTGCTTGCTTAGAAAGGTTGCTTCACAACTAGAGGACAGAAAGCCCAATGTGATTTATAAACGGGCAGTTGTTCCAAGAGTTTACTCTGCAAATTTAGAGCGAATTATGTTTGAAATAGTTTTAACTTTTGCCTCCATTTCTACAGGCCTTTCGTAGCTTGTGTTATTTATATGCCAGTGACTTGAAAGCACAGGGGCCACAGTGCAGCTTGGGCAATTAGTGTCTTGCATTTGATAGGGAGCTAGTTCTCATTTTCTTTTCTCCCTGTATCGTGTATGTCATTTGCTCTAAGGATAAGGTTCACGTGTTTATGGCTTTACTAGGTTGTGAAATCAGGGTAAACTTTTTGTAGAATCACTGTTTGCCCAATCAAAGAAGTACAGATTGCTCTGAAGGATCAGAATTAATTTGTGGAAAAGAACTGAGTTGTCTTTATGGCAAGAAGATAAGTACAAGTATTGAATCTGTGTTAGTTGATCTGATACCCATGTATATAAATATTTATGGTATGTGTATATGTGTGTGTGTGTGTGTGAGAGAGAGAGAGAGAGAGGGCTTCATGGTATTGAAAATGTTTCATCTTTGTGAACCTGTTTTATTACCTGTTACGTAGTAATTTATGGATTGCTTTGTCTATTATTGTGTTTCAGAAGTTTAGATTAGATTTTACCTCTGTAATATGTCTCAAGGAAGGAATTAACATGTTTTCAGTAGTACTGAATTTGATACCCAGTTTAATGACAGTTCTTATTTTCAGATATCATGTGCCTAATACTGTAGAGTTCTTAAGCTGATACCTGCTCTTTTGCAAAGCAAGAACAACTGTCATTCCCTTCTGTAACTTTTTATTGTCGTCTTTTGGTTATATCACATGTACATCAATGTAGTTTAACAAATAGAACAGTATCTTAAGGGACAAAAGAACCTTACCATATTTAAGAAAATTAAAAGGCTGTAAATGTAAGGTGTGATCCATTATTGAATCTTGAACTAAAAAATAGTGTGCCTGAAAATATATTATTGGGACAGGGCTAGGAATGTGGCTTAGCAGTAGAGTGCTTGCCTAGCATGCATGAAGCCCTGGGTTCAATTCCTCAGTGCTACATAAGCAGAAAAAGCCAAAAGTGGTGCTGTGGCTCAAGTAATAGAGTGCTAGCCTTGCGCAAAAGAAACTCAGGGGAAGTCAAGCCCCAGGACTAGGCAAAAAAAAAAATGATTGGGACAGTTATCAGAAATTGAGTAAGGACTGTGAATTAGATACATGTGATACATCAATACCAGCCTTGTTGATCTCGATACCATGATTAAGTAAGTGATTCTCTATGTCTTGAGAAAATGTGCTGAGCTATCTGGGATAAAGAGCCTGATGTTTGCAACTTAGCCTGTCTTTTTACACATATGGACATAGAAAAATAAAACAAAGGCAAAGGTGAGTCTGGGTGAAGTGACCTAATGTTGCAACATTTCTGGACATTGGTGGCCCATGCCTGTAATCCTAACTACTCAGAAGGCTGAGATCTGTGAATTGTGGTTCAAAGCCAGCCTGGGCAGGGAGAAAAGTCCATGAGATTTTTATCTGCAATTAACCACCCAATAAACCAGAAATGGGAGCTGTGACTCAAATGGTAAAGCAGTAACCTTGAGCGAAAAAACTCAGAGATAGTGTTTAGGTGATGAGTTCAAGCCCCAGGACTCTCACATATAAAAAGATCTTCCCTGAAGTTATCCCTACACGTGGAACACTGAGCCCTGACTGAGTGTCTAAATTGACTCCGCAGTGTCATTTCCTTTCCAGTACTAATTACATCCCCATGGCTTCTTGTCTTCACCAATACTTCATGTTATCAGATTTAATCTTTTTATCAAACGTATGGGTACGAAATAGTATTTCGTTGTGCTTCAGTTTGAATTTTCTTGGTTGTATTAAGGCTGAACTTTTCGGATGTCTCATCATTGAAGCTTACTCTTAAGAATTGTTTGCCACATTGTTAGGCATTTTTTGAGTTCTTTGATTTTTTTTCCTAATAATTTTTTTTTTTTTTTTTTTTTTTTTTTTTTGCCAGTCCTGGGGCTTGGACTCAGGGCCTGAGCACTGTCCCTGGCTTCTTCCCGCTCAAGGCTAGCACTCTGCCATTTGAGCCACAGCGCCGCTTCTGGCCGTTTTCTGTATATGTGGTGCTGGGGAATCGAACCTAGGGCCTCGTGTATCCGAGGCAGGCACTCTTGCCGCTAGGCTATATCCCCAGCCCCTTTCCTAATAATTTTTAAGTAAAGAGGATAGAAAAGTTTAGTTTACAAGAATGATGGCAGAGAAAGAAAGCCTATGGCGTAGGCTTGCCACAGGAAGGTGGCGATTGAAGCCTTTCTCTGCCCTATTGACCTGTCTTCACCTGTCTTCTGGACAGATCTTGGCCTTAACTTTTGCCTCCATTTCTACCGGCTTTTCATAGCTCCTGTTATTTACCTGCCAGTGACGTGAAAGCACAGAGCCACAGCGCAGCTTGGGTAGTTCGTCTCTTGCATTAGATAGAGAGCTAGTTTTAATTTTCTTTTCTCCAGATGACTTTCTGATTGGTGAGTTTCCTTTCTATTTTCTTATAGGTTGTGATGCCAACGATTCTTACTGTCCCAACCATATGTCCTCATTTTTTTGCCCTTTTTAACTTATTCATCCTTTTCTAGCCCCCGTGTGCCCATTTAAACTTGTCAGGCAGGTTTTGGTTTATCAGCTTATCCTGCCATCTACACACTGTAAAAACCAACAATTTCCCTGCTTTCTTCTCTACTGATCCTGTATCTATCATATTGTACCCTGTGAAAAAGAACCCTGACTCCTGTTAGGGAAAGGGCCTAGAGTTTTTGTATGGCTCAATATAGTCTGGAAACCCATTCTTTGTCAGTTAGATGCATTATAGTTATTAAAGGCGAAATAGTTATACTTTAAAAAATGCTTAAGTAGGGGCTGGGGATATGGCCTAGTGGCAAGAGTGCTTGCCTCTTATACATGAAGCCCTGGGTTCGATTCCCTACCACCACATATACAGAAAATGACCAGAAGTGGCGCTGTTGCTCAAGTGGTAGAGTGCTAGCCTTGAGCAAAAAGAAGCCAGGGACAGTGCTCAGGCCCTGAGTCCAAGGCCCAGGACTGGCAAAAAAAAAAAAAAAAAGCTTAAGTAAAATAATTTCACTTACATTTTGGGTTGCACAGAATAAACTAGGTGAGGGGGAAGAGAAAACATTGCGCATCAAGTCTGTAGGGCTGTGGTGCTGGCTTCTGTTCACAGGTCTCCTTTTTCTTGGCTCAGTTAAATATGAGGCAACTTAAAGTTACATTCTTGTCTTTGACCTCCAGAAAAACTATTTTTAGAAGGTCTACCCTCTATCCCTAGTGTATTTCATTCAGAGATTTCCTGACTAACTTGTACTCCCCTTCACCTCTAGACATTAAGTGCATTGCTAACTAGTGAAAGTCTTGCGTGGCTAAGTCCTGGCCGGGAAGCTGGATGGAGTAATGTGCTCTGAATGGCAGTGCGGTGCCTCTGGGGCAGGCTCTCTGGTTCATCCTTGAGGATTAAAGGTGAAAAAGGTTCATCTTACTTTGAACTCACACTTGAGAAAGATGACTTTATATAATAGTATTTAAAGACTTTTTGCTCTAATTCTTTTTTTCCCCCTCTTCTTTATTGTCAAAGTGAAGTACAGAGGGTTACAGTTTTATATGTAAGGCAAGTACATTTCTTTTAACATTTCTTTTGGGGGAGGGTAAGTTATTACATATATTTCACAGTATACATTTTGACATTCACAATGATGAAAATTGTCATTCTACTCTACAAATAGCTTATGAAGTCTATGATCTTTAGCAATAATACAGACACTTTCTCCATTTCAGGTGATATGTACTTTACGTTTCTTTTGTTTAGCAACATCCCTTCTCTCCTTCACTTTTTGCTCTAATTCTTAAGGTTATAGATAATAGTTTTGCTTCTGTGTGTGTGTGTTTGTGTGTGTGCTGTTTTTTGTGTATCCCTGTGCGTACACATACATATACACATAGACACACTGAAACTCAAGGCTAAAATCACAAACTGTTAATTCTATAAGGTAACTAAAAAACTCCTATTGCTTCATTATGTAAAAGACACCTGTCATGGAGCTACTGATTGTCCTAAAGAGAATTTAGAAAACTTGGCTTTCAACTACTCCAGTCATCTTTCCTTTCTCCTCCAGTGCATCTTGTTAGCATTCCTTCAAAAAAATGAGGAGAGAGAGAGAGAGAGAGAGAGAGAGAGAAAGAGAGAGAGAGAGAGAGAGAGAGATTCCAAATCTTCCTATTGATGTACATTTCAGTTTTCCAGGGCCTTGATAATAGAGTGCTGTCACTTTGTGGGTTTTCTTGAAATCTGTGAAGTGAGAAAATTAAAGGGGGTCTTTTTTCAGGAATTTGGCATCTCCTCCTCTACCTTTCTTTGTTGACTAATGTAGGAAGTAAATTCCTTTGTGACACATCCCAGAGGACTAACTAGATAGTGATGTCATGCATTGCCTGAAGAACTCCTTTTTATCACCTAGAAATATTGTTTACTATCCATATTTAGTAGTTAGAACTGGAAACAATAGTCATATTTTTCCAGTTAAAATTATACTGTTTTTAATTTTGTTTAATGGAGAATGTAGTAGCATTATGGAGCAGAAAATTGAATCCCATTACCCAAAGGTAACCTCAGTATCTTCTTCTTGGTGTTTTTTTTTTTTTTTGCCAGTCCTGAGGCTTGAACTCAGGGCCTGAGCACTGTCCCTGGCTTCTTTTTGCTCAAGGCTAGCACTCTGCCACTTGAGCCACAGTGCCACTTCTGGCTTTTTCTATATATGTGGTGCTGAGGAATCGAACCCAGGGCTTCATGTATACGAAGCAAGCATTCTTGCCACTAGGCTATATTCCCAGCCCCATTCTTGGTGTTTTTCTTAAACATTTTTTTCTTCTTTATTGTCAAAGTGATGTACAGAGGGGTTACAGTTTCATATGTAAGGCAGTGAGTACATTTCTTTTTTCATTTTTTTTTTTTTTTTTTTTTTTGGCCAGTCCTGGGCCTTGGACTCAGGGCCTGAGCACTGTCCCTGGCTTCTTCCCGCTCAAGGCTAGCACTCTGCCACTTGAGCCACAGCGCCGCTTCTGGCCGTTTTCTGCATATGTGGTGCTGGGGAATCGAACCTAGGGCCTCGTGTATCCGAGGCAGGCACTCTTGCCACTAGGCTATATCCCCAGCCCCGTGAGTACATTTCTTATCCACCTTGTTACCTCCTCCCTCATTTTCCCCCTGCCTGCCTCTCCCCTTCCCCTTTCCCCTACCCCCCCATCTTAAACATTTTTATTTTTATAGAATTAGAATATATTTTTAAGATCTTGTCTTTTTTTTAACCTAACATTGGAACATTTAGTGCTGAATGCCTTATATATCATTATCTGGGTTGATTATCATGAAGCATTCTTTCCTACCTTTCTATGACAGTTTCCTAGAATTGAAATTACTCATCACCAGCAAAACATTTCATGTCAGACCGGTTTAAAAACTGGTTGCTAGTTGTTTCACATTTGTACAGTCGTGGAGCTTTATCATGAAACAGAGTATTGGTTTGGTAATGAAGGTAGGCTAATTGTATCCCTCACATTTCTTTTGATTAGTAGTGAAAGAGTTTTGATAGCGTCATGAACTATGTTGCCTCTATGAATTAATCACACTTTTTGCTTATTACAAAGTTTTTATACGTTAAAACCATCAGAGCTGTGTGCTGATCGCTCATGCCTATTGTTCTAGGAGGACCGGAAGATCGTGGTTAGAAGCTAGCCTGGGCAGGAAAGTGTGAGACTCCCATCTCTAGTAAATTACCAAATGTGAGACTCTTGCTCTCTAATAAATTACTGAAAAAAGACTATTGTCTCTAATAAATTACCAAAAAAGCTAGAAGTGGAGATGTGGCTCAAGTGGCAGAGTGCTAGCCTTGAGCAAAAGAAGCTCTGGGATGGCACCTAGGCCCTGAATTCAAATCCCAGGACTGGCACAAACAAAAACAACCCCCAAATCCCACATGGCCATTTCTTGTAGATACCTGTTTCTACTTTGCTAGTGTTTTGACTTTATGGTTTTTATCAGGGAAACAGAAGTCTTCATTTTTGCATGATTCAAATCTAAGAACTGTTTGTATCTGTGAATTCTTTGGCTAGTAGTATATAGGGCGGAAATCCAAGAGGAGGGTTCTGAAGAACTGAAATCTGGTATAATTAATTGTAATCATTAGATAAGAGGTCTTGTATAGACATTAATTTCAACCCTGTTCCCACTGCAATTGCTGGTCTCTTTATTGCTGATATTTTCAGTCTCATCAAACTTGTTTTTCATATCATATAAAGTTCAAGTTGCTACTTTTATTTGTTGTTTTTCTGTTCTATGGCATTTCCTAATGTTGGGATGATTTTTCTTGTTCTTAAAGGTATTATCCAAAGAGATGAGTCACCCATGGAGAAAGGACTTTCTGGCCTGCGAGGAAGGGACTTTGAGCTCTCCGATGTGTTTTATTTTTCCAAAAAGGGGTTTGAAGCCATAGTAGAAGATGAAGTGACCCAGAGGTTCTCCTCAGAGGAGCTAGTGTCATGGAATCTCCTCACAAGAACCAATGTGAACTTCCAGTACATCAGTCCAAGGCTCACTTTGGTGTGGGTGCTGGGCGTCCTAGTACGATATTGTATTCTCCTTCCTCTGCGGTGAGTCACCTCCCGGATGGCTTATGGTGTCATCAGTGCTCTGGGTTTGATTCCTCAATACCACCTGTACAGAAAAAAAGCTGGAAATGGTGCTGTGGGCCAAGTGATGGAGTAAAAGAAGCCCACAGACAGTGCCCAGGCTGTGAGTTCAAGCCCCAGGACTGGAAAAGAAAACAAACAACAGGGGCTGGGGATATGGCCTAGTGGCAAGAGTGCCTGCCTCATATACATGAGGTCCTGGGTTCGATTCCCCAGCACCACATATACAGAAAATGGCCAGAAGTGGCGCTGTGGCTCAAGTGGCAGAGTGCTAGCCTTGAGCAAAAAGAAGCCAGGGACAGTGCTCAGGCCTTGAGTCCAAGCCCCAGGACTGGCCAAAAAAAAAAAGAAAAAGAAAAAGAAAACAAACAACAAAAAGATGGTCAATAGTTTCATAGTCATTGTAGTGTCAGCTCAGTCATCAGAGATGATGAGACCCCCGTTTCTCTTTGTGACTCTTTGTCACTTTATAGCTGCCTAGGACAGAAAAAAATAAAGGAAAAAGAAATTCTAGAAAATGGTCATCATGAGGAAAGAGCCGTTCAGAAGTGTGTTTGCTCTATTCAGTTCCACAATGATCAGTCACTTATTTTGTTTACCAAATTCCCCAATTTCGATGTCCTTCTTCTGGACCTCTGTGCTGCCTGATCAGGGTGGACCGCAACCCATTTCCTGGAAGCACTGAGGAATGGAAGGCACTGGGGAGTGGGATGAAGGATCTGGTCAGCATGCTGTTGCAAGCAGTAGGCAAGAGCACCAGCCCCAGTTGCGGGTTGGTGACTAGCTTGCTTCATTTCCCTAGACCATGCCTTGGCGTCCTCTCAACAGAGCTCTCCAAGTAGTTGCTACTAGCCAACTGCCATTGGCACATGAATTGAAACCTCTTTACCATCCCTAGGGGGCTCTGTACTTGCCTCATTCAGATTTGTTACAGAGGATGGCATTGCATAAGTGTAAGCAGGCGCACATGGCCAAATTCATTTTTTAAAAATGGTTTTCTTTGCTTATTTTAACATTGCTCCCAACATTGGAACATAGGAAGTCTTTGTGCAATCATTTCAGCTGTGCTGACAGTGAAATTCAAGGTTTCACATACTTTTTTGCTTGGACCTTAAGCCGATGTTCTCCAAGGGGGGATTCCTATACTCAGAATTGTCTACTGGCATACAGGAAGGAAATGAGCTTCTCCATACTACACACTTCTCTTCTCACTAAATAGCTCCCAGAATATTCTTGAAAAGAAATGAAACGATAGCAAAGCTTCATCTATTGCTTGGTTCTTAGGTGCTTGGCCCACGGGTCAGGCAGAATAACCCAGGTAGGCTGAGTTAAGCATGAGACAATCTTCAGCAAAGTACTTCTGATGCTTCGAATGCTTGGTGCATAGTTTTTACCATTAGTATGGGAGGCAGTAGGTGGTCTGGTTCTGCTCTTTAGATTTAACCGAACTAATACTCACAAAATAGATAAGTGACAAAGATCTTTGCACAACACATTTATCATAATCCTGTAACACAAGTGTCCAAGGACAGAAAGAAAAAGAGAGTTATGACTGTTATTAGTCCAATCTATAGTGTGAAGAAATACTTCATAAGGGATTTTTTTTTTAAAGAAACAAGCAGGATTGGGGAGCACTCCTTACATACGCAAAGCCCTAAATTATATCCCCAGCATTGACTGAGGGAGAAAGAGTAGGAGGGAAAGAGACAGTGAATTACTGCAAAGTAAGAGATTGTGGCTCTTATGACTAACTCCTGTAATCCCAGCTACTTAAGAGACTGAGATTGGAAGGATCAAGGTTCAAAGTCAGCGTGGGCAGAAAAGTCAATGAGATTCCATCTCTGTAATAACTAGCAAAAGGCTGGGTTGGAGGTGTGGCTCAAATTGTAGAGTTCTAGCCAAACGAAGAAGTAAGTGTGAGGTCCTGAGTTCAAACGCCAGTGCTAGAGAAAAAAGAAAATCACATCTCTGAATATAAAAAAGTCTTGTCATCTGAGGGCAATTTATGAGAAGTTATCTATGAGATCTTTCATGTTGGCTTACTTTAACTGGAAAAAGAATTGGCTGGCCTGTTAATGTAGCAAATAAAAAGTTTCAGCAGTTTGACTCCAGTTGTTAAACACATAATGCAGTATTTTCTAACTTAATTGTAAAAACAACTGATCATCAAGAAGGCAAGATGATACAGCATTACTGGAAAAGTTTTGTATAATTGGTGGATAAGGTTGAACAATTATTTAGTTACTACCCCATTGGCTTACATGCAGATATGGCACTAAAGACACTAATCTTCAAATTGCTCTGTCAAAAGGATGCCAAAACATGGTTTTAGGGCTGGGGATATGGCATAGTGGCAAGAGTGCTTGCCTTGTGTACATGAGGCCCTGGGTTCAATTCCCTAGCACCACATATACAGAAAATGGCCAGAAGTGGCGCTGTGGCTCAAGTGGCAGAGTGCTAGCCTTGAGCAAAAAAGAAGCCAGGGACAGTGCTCAGGCCCTGAGTACAAGCCCCAGGACTGGCCAAAAAAAAAAAAAAAGTATGCCAAAACATGATTTTAGAAAGTTTAATGCCTTACCAAGGTATTTATAAAGAATATTGAAAGTGAATTTTTTTTGGGGCGGGGAAGCTGGTCCTGGGGCTTGAACTCAGGGCCTTAGCTCTGTCTCTGAGCTTTTGTATTCAAGGCCAGCACTCTACCACTTGAGCCACAGCTCTGCTTCCAGCTTTTTCTGTGATTAATTGGTAATAAGAGTTCATGGGCTCTCCTGCCCTGGTCAAACTGTGATTCTCAGATCTCAGCTTCCTGAGTAGCTTTGCTGTAAATCTCCTTTAAGTGTGTACACCTTCAATGACCTAACTTCTTTCCCCAAATCCCCACTTCCTAACCTCATCCCCTCCCAAAAATGCCATTGGCTGAGTGACCAGTCCTTTGGAGGAGAAGTTAAAATTCTAACCATATCAGTTATTACCTTAAACTTACTGAGACTACGTGCTCAAGTATCTTATTAGTGGGTTGAGATCACTGCTTTAAGCTATTTTTCTATATTAAATTATCCTAAATGGCCATATTAAGCAATAATAATGTATGAAAAGACCAAAGACAAAAATAATAGCAATAATTATCTACAGAAAGACTGAACATAATGGTAAGAAACATGGGTTCCGAAGCCAGAATACATGGGTTCAAGTTCCACCACTGCTGCTTATTGGCTTTGTAACCTTGGACAAAGATACATAATCTTTCTAGCCTCCATCTCTTTTGGGGGACGTTAATGATATGATTGCCTCCTCAGTTCGGGGGGATGATTAAATACATTAACTATAGGAATTACACTGTTGCCAGGTACCCAGTGTTAACTTCTGGCTTATCATCATGAAATGCAAAAACCTACTGTTGGTTAAGGTAAGCTGTATTGTGATTTTCGTGTCAAATCGGGCCATAAAGATAATATGCTGGAGGTGTTCACTGGCATGATCCTGGGGAGGCTTACTGTTTCTGGCCATTGAGCTCAGGCAGCCCAGGTCTACAAGGTCTACACTATTTCTCTGACTCTGGTGACTGAAATCTCACACATGCAGCAGAACAGAAAAAGCTTCTAGGGAAGGGAAGACCTGGATAAGCATCTGGTTGGATGTAGGACAACTAACTGCATTCTCTCTTTGGCAGAATGAAATGCTTTAAAGAATTTTATTAATAGCTAAGCGCATGGCATAAATACTGCCAGGTCACTTACATAGGAGGCCAGCCCTGAGTTCAATCCCCAGTACTGAGAGAAAAAATGAAGAATCTTATCAATAAGATGTGATTAAGCTATTCATTTACCCCCCCTCTTATCTATATTCTATTTATTTAGAACAATTATATTATGAACAATTTTATTTTATATATATACATTTATATATATGTGGGAGGCTTAGTTATGGCTTTGTTGGTAAAGCACTAGCCAATAGGTGGGCCCCTGGTCTCGGGAAAAAAGAAATAGAACATTTTATATTTTAATGTTTTCTTTTCGAATAATTCTCTTAACATTACTGGAAATGATTATTTTCCTTCTAAAGTGACTGGCAAGTACATTAAAAGCACTTCAAAAATGTTACATGAGGCTGGGCACCTATGGCTCACACCTGTAATCCCAGGCAATTGGGAGGCTGAGATCTGAGTATCACGGTTCAAAGCCAGTTCTTGCGACTCTTACCTCCAATTAATCACTAAAATGCCAGAGGTGGGGCTGTGGCCCAAATAGTAGAGCACTATTCTCAAGTAAGAAAGCCAAGGAAGAGTCTAAGGCCTCGTAGTCAGCAATTCCTACATAGTGATAAATTTTATTCTTATTGTGACAGAACCTTTTAATATGTTCCTTTCCTCTAGCTTTCATAACCCTTGGATTGGACTTGACATGTTTTTTTTTTTGCCAGTCCTGGGCCTTGGACTCAGGGCCTGAGCACTGTCCCTGACTTCTTTTTGCTCAAGGCTAGCACTCTGCCACTTGAGCCACAGTGCCACTTCTGGCCATTTTCTATATATGTGGTGTTGGGGAATTGAACCCAGGGCTTCATGTATATGAGGCAAGCGCTCTTGCCACTAGGCCATATTCCCAGCCCGTGGCCTTGACATGTTTTCTGAACAAATTCCCAAGCCTATATGCTTAGATGAGTCCCACAGGCATTTATTTGTTAGTTTGAAAATAGCATCTTATATTATATAAGTTATTTTGAAACTTTACCTTTTCACACACTACTCCACATGGAACATTCATATAATCATGTCAGAACATTTTAATCACTGAAATATGTCCTGTACTGTGGCTGACTGACATCTCACTTACAGTTTCATCATAAATGAAACTTTGCTTTTCTATTTCAGGGTTACTCTGGCTTTCATTGGAATCAGTTTGCTGGTTATTGGAACGACACTGGTTGGTCAGCTGCCAGACAGCAGGTGAAATGCTTCCTTCTATTTAGCCATATGTAGGATTGTGTCCTTTTACCTAGGGGAGCAGATATTTGCATTAAATCCATGGTCTGAACCCACTTCTTAGAATTCCTCTTCATAATCTTCATCTGGTTTTCCATAGAAATGGAGACAAGTTGTTTTGTTTTGTTTTGTTTTCAAAGGGGAAATGAAGGGCAGAACAGAAAACAGTTCAAGGAACCTTGAATGCTTGGCTGGGGTAGAAGGCTGAGACCAAAGCAGCCTGAGCTCATCTTGGCCAGGCATTTGCTAGTGTCTACCAGGCTGGGTGCTACTGTGCAGTAGAGTGTTGTTCATCCCAAATGCATTGGTGAGGTTGTAAGCAATTGAATTGTGCTTGCTGAGCAGAA
This sequence comes from Perognathus longimembris pacificus, assembly GCF_023159225.1. Lineage (NCBI taxonomy): Eukaryota > Metazoa > Chordata > Mammalia > Rodentia > Heteromyidae > Perognathus > Perognathus longimembris. The sequence continues at coordinate 19,223,471 of NC_063176.1, read as the reverse complement.
CAAACACAGGATGCTGTGTGAATGGGCATGTTAAAGCTTCTTTGTGCTGTTGCTTGAGAATGCTCAGAATTGCACAACAAAACAATTTTCTTTTCTCTTCAGCACCAAAAACTGGCTGAGTGAACTGGTGCATCTGACTTGCTGCCGCATCTGTGTTCGCTCCCTCTCGGGAACCATTCACTACCATAACAAGTGAGTGTCCAGGCCCCCTGCCTGCCCTGCTGGAGGTGACCTTGATGGTGATCGGAGCACTGGTGGTGGGTGGGAGGCAGGAGGGGGGAGTGTACTTTCAGTGAATTTACCCTTGTGTCGCCTGCTGTCCTGTCCTAGATATTATAACAAAATGGCCTGTTTGCAGATAGAATAGAATAAACACACAATAGTGGTTCCTCACTGGGCATTAACTGTGTGCAGGCCAGGCCATTTCTCTCTTGTAGGTCATTCCTATTGGAGAGACGCCATTACTCCATGTCACAGAAATGGAGAGATGGAAGGAGGTCTAAATAAGCTTTAATTGCCAGATTTTGAATTGCGTTTGTCTGTCCTATTGATTTACATCTTAATCCTAGCTACTTAATAGGCTGAGATGCGAAAGTTCTCAGTTTAATGTCAGTCTGGACAGAAAAGTCTTGAAAGACTCCCTCTCAAATTAACCAGCAAAGTGCCGGACTGGAGGTGTGACTCAGTGGTGGAGCACCAGGTGAGCAAGCGAGCAGAAAGAGTACAGGGCCTTGAGGTTAACCCTTGGTGCCTCAAAATATTATTACTAATAACAATTATTAATGAGTAATTTAATAAAATTAAAATAATGAAATAAACTTAATAATAATGATAAGCTGGCAGAACTCTGGAGGGGTCAAGTCTGGAGGCCCATGTTTCTGTCTGTCTTACCCTTTGTAAAATTTCAAACCTGATCCTTAAAATACTATCTGCTTTTTTTTATCCCTAGCCAGAGAGCAATAAAGGTAGCTAAGGAAAGTTGCTAAATGAAAATGACTTTGATTGCTTTTGAATTACTTTTTTGTCAGAACAATTTTATTTTAATTAAAAAATATAAATAAATATATTTAAAGTTCTAGAACCAAAGTCACTTTTTACTGATTGGTCATTGTGTCTCATTTGTAGAAGGAAAATATTTTGTCATTTGGCTTAACCATGTGTTGCTAATATAAAGGGCCCTTTAAATTTTTTAAATTAGATCTAGAGGTATGGCTCAAGTAGAGTGCCAGATGGGAGTGAAATAGCCGAGTGAGCACTTGAGGCCCTGAGTTCAAGTCCCAGTACCAACACACACACAAACAAAAGGGGAAAAATCCATAAATAAAATTAAAATGTTAAGTTATATGATTCTGTAATTAGATATGAGTTTCCCCTCCCTCTCTCCCTCCCTCCCTCCCTGCCTGCCTGCCTTCCTGCCTTCCTATGTTTTTGGTCAGTCCTGGGGCTTGGACTCAGGGCCTGGGTGCTGTCACTGAGCTTCTTTTTGCTCAAGGCTAGCCCTCTACAGTGCCACTTCTTGCCTTTTCTGTGTATGTGGTGCTGAGGAATCAAACCCAGGGCTTCATGCATGCTAGGCAAGCACTCTACCACTAAGCCACAGTCCTCGCCCTAGGCTATGAGTTTTGAGGTGAGGAGTAAAAGAGTTCTGATAGAAAGAAGCATGATCAGAGGAGAGATCCATAAAATTTTTTCTTTTGCCAGTACTGGGGTTTGAACTCTGGGCCTGATCTCTGTCCCTGAGCTTCATCTGCTCAAGGCTAGCATTCTACCACTTGAGCTACAGTGCCATTTCCAGCTTTTTCTGGTAGTGAAGAATTGAATCCAGGGCTTCATATATACTAGGCAAGCGCTCTACCACTAAGCCACATTCCCAGCCCAGATTTTTTTTTAATTGTGAAGGTGATGAACAGGGGTTTACAGTTACATAAGTAAGGTAGTAAGTACATTTCTTTTTGAACATTGTTATTCCCTCCATCATTTTCTTCCACTTTCCCTTTTTCTTCTTCCCGCCCCACTAAGTTGTAAAGTTTTCATACAGTGTAAAATGGGTATCATTTTTGCAGTAATTCTTCCTTTGTTCTGCTGTTTCTGTGATTTTCTTTTCCTTCTGTAGATCAGATAAACTTATATATAAGACAAAGGGTACAGAAAACTGAAAAAAAAAGCTGTAACTGCTAATAGTACATAGTTAAAACCTCTTGTTTTCAATTCTTGGAGTTCATTTTGATACACTTCATTATATATGGTCATATGCACCTAGCAATTGGCTATTGTGATTTGCTAAGAGTACTTTAGACATATTTGAGTTTTCCTTTTTCTTTTTTTGCTGGTCCTGCAGCTTGAACTCAGGGCCTAGGTTCTGTCCCTGAGCCTCTCTGTGCTCAAGGTTAGTGCTCTACCACTTGAGCTACAGTGCCACTTCTGTTTTTTCTGTTTATGTGGTTCTGCAGAATCGAACCCAGGGCTTCATGCATGCTAGGCAAGCACTCTACCACTAAGCCACATTTCCAGCCCATATTCTAGTTATTACAAATGAGAGAAACCATGCAACCTACATTTCTTTGGGTCTAACTTGCTTCGCTTAATAGAATTTTTTCCAGGTCTTTCCATTTCCTTACAAATGGGGCAATGCCATTCTTTCTTTCTGATGGAAGCGATAAAGTCTTTATTCTCTTAATGAGCCTAAGAAAAACTTTATTGGTGTCTAGTGCTGATTTATTTCGCAGGCTGAGATGGACAAACTAATTATAGGTCTTTGGGCCAAATGTGGCTTGTGTGTGTGTGTGTGTGTGTGTGTGTGTGTGTGTGTTAAATCAATAAAACTTTATTGGAACACAGCCATACTTATTCACTATATAGTTTCTGTGACTGTCATGTGCCACAGTAGAGCCCAGTAATTGTGACAACTAGGGGTTGTCTGGTCTGAAATAGTATTAGAATAGTTAAGATTAAATAAGCAACTTTATGAATTATGAAGGAGAAGTCATGGGATCTTTTTTCCATTATTATCCTTGTTAAAGATTTACCCCTGTACCATGTATCCTCAAGCTTTGCTGTTTAAATATACTTAGAATAAAAAATAATGAGTTTCTACACATTGATCTGCATAATGGCCATTTCCCGGCGGTCAGTATGCATCACTGTTTTTCCTACAGGCAGCACAGACCCCAGAAAGGAGGCATCTGCGTGGCCAACCACACTTCTCCCATAGATGTTTTGATCTTAGCAACGGATGGATGTTATGCCATGGTAAGATCAGCCCATCGAAAACGTCAAATAATTGTATGTTTTATGGATGGCTCAAAATTTCAAGTTATTTTGGCAAGTTAGAAATTCCATCAATGAAGTTTGGCTGTTAGATTAATGTACCCATAGGGACTATAGGACATCTGTTACCTGAGGAAAAATAATGTGAGAAAAAAATAGTCCATAATAAAGGTAGTAAAAAGAAATTAAATTACTGCACCAGAGTCTAAAGGGTACCAGAGGGAAGGAGAGCTAGGACTAATAGAGAGGGTGAGTGAGGATGAATATAGGTGAAAATTTTTATCTGAATGTTGGAACACAAAATAATGAAACTAGACATTGATGGCTCACTCCCGTAATCCTAGCTAACCAGAAGGCAGAGATCTGAGGATCACTGTTCAAAGCCAGCCTGGGCAGGAAAGTCTATGACATTCTTATCTCCAATTAACCAGCAAAAATGCCAGAAGTGGAGCTGTGACTCAAGTGGTAGAACACTAGCCTTAGTGAAAAATGAGAACGTGAGGCCTCATACCAGCACTCTACAAAAAAGGAAGAAGAAAAGGAAAATTAAATAATGAAACTTGTTGAGATTGTTTTAAGAAGTGAGGAGGACAGGGAGATATGGGAGGTGATAAGAATTGAGTTTCATGAGATATTGATACAGTGTATGCCTGTATGGAAACGTCAGAATGAAAGCCCTTCATCATACAACTACTGTATGCTCACAAAAAAATTAACTTACTTGAATATAGACATACTTAAGCTTGATTGGACTTTATAGAGTTGCTTCTATTTTGCATTAAAATCCTGCCAAGTTTAATTCCACCTTGCAACATTAAAGTCTTTTTCCTAGCGTTGTACAGATTCCCCAGACAGCCAATTAGATTTCTCTCCCCTCAGGGAGGTACATGCAATTGAAAACAAAATCTCTCTTTAATGATGATCTAACAAGAAAGGAAAATGTTGGTACTATATTATGTTTCTCAGATACTGTCCATGGCCTCAAAGAAGGAAAAGAGAACAAAATCTGGCAATAAGCCACAAAGCCCACATTAAAACTAAACCTTAGCCAGGTGCCAGTGGTTCACGCCTATAACCCTAACTACTCAGGAGGCTGAGATCTGAGGATCATGGTTTGAAGCCAGTCTGGGCAGGAAAGTCCACGAGGCTCTTATCTCCAATAAACTACTCAAAAAAAGCCATAAGTGGCGCTGTAGCTCAAGTGGTAGGGCACTCACCTTGAGTGAAAGAAGCTCAGGGACAGTGCTCAGGCCAGAGTTCAAGCCCCAGGACTAGCAAAAAAAAAAAAAGCAAAAACCATAACCAAACCGTGAAATGTCCTTTCATGGGCATAAATAGGAAGCACATTTTGGCATTTCTGCAAATATTTGGTCTTCATTTGTTCTTACATAGTGATCAAGAGTTCTTTCTGGGTGAGGTAGACCATACTGGAACATATCATTTTCTGCCCCATGTTAAATGTATCCTAAGTTGGTGTGAGCTAGAATGATAGGAGGGGGTCTCTGGGGATTTTTCTTCAGTCTCTTCAGTCTCTTAGTGACAGGTTTTACTTCATTTATAAGCTCTGGTAATTAGCTTTCTTTCTCTGCATTGCTATGTGTGAAAAACTGTTGTATTTTAACATACTGATTTTTAAATGTTTATATTAAACATTTAAATCTGTATCTCCCTTCCTCCCTCCCACTCCCTCCCCCTTCCCTTCCCGAATTCTTTCCTTTGACCGACACTAGGGGCTTTGAACTCAGGGCCTCACATTCTCTCAGGGTTTTTGCTCACAGCTAATGCTCTACCACTTGAGCCGTATCTCCAATCCAGATTTTTTTCTGCTGATTAATTGGACATAGAATTTTGTGGACTTTCCGGCCCTGGCTGGCTTTGAACAATGATCCTTAGGTCTCGGTCTTCTGAGTAGCTGGGATTATGGGTACAAGGACTAGCACCTGGCCAAATTTATTTTTTTATTATTTTGCATTAGTTGCTCAAGTGGGGTTTCATTGTAACATTTCTACAAATGTATGTATTTTATCCTGATCAACTCTGGCCCTTCTAACACTCTCTCCTCTTAACTCCCATTTTAAAAATAATTTTAACAGACGTCATTGTTCTATTTTTACACATACAAATAAACCACTTGGACTATATTTACCCTCAGTCACCTTCTTCATTAGTCCTCTCTCCTCTTTGCCGATGCCCTTTCCCTCTATTCCAGCCTGATTTAGTTTCCAGTCATTCATTTTTTCTCTCTGTATATATATTAATTGCCCCAAGGGGGTCCCAGCCCGTATTATATTTTAATTAGAATGGCTCTCTGCAATGCCTTTCTCTTTTCTCCAATCCCCTACAGATCAACAGCTTTCATTGAGATTCCCTATGCAGTCTTCAGACATAGTTGCACTGCATTTCAGAATTATTCACCTATCTTTTTCTCTTTCCCCTCCTCTATCCCCCTCAATACTCCCTGTAACTAATAGTATTGCACCTATGCTTTCATTTTTTGAAGTAAATTTTTAGGATTGATTTTTGAATTATTGATATGAATCATAAATGAATGTGTAATCTTGAGAGTGTTGGGAATGACCCTGCTTCTCATAGCCTTTCGTTAGAGTGCATTGGCAAGCTGTGAAACCCATGTCAGTATAATGGGTATGAAATGCTATTTCACCAATGTGCATTTCTGTAATCTTGAAGGACCTCTTGCTTTTCTTCCCCCCCGCTTAGTCCGTTCTTCTTTCCCTTATCCTTCCTTTTCTTCTCCCTCCTTCCCTCCCTCCCTCCTTTCTTCCCTCTCCCCCTTCCTTTCTTTGTCTTATATTAGTTATTTCAGGGGAGCGATTTCATTTTTACATCTCCACACATAGTTAAGCTATATTCCAACCAATTTTGATGTGTGGAGGATGAAATTGATAGGGTATCTAATTTTTAACACCAGAGAGGATAGCTACTATTGTAACCTAGCTTGAAATTCAGTGGTACTATCAAATAAAAAGTCCTTTCAGTTTCCATCTGGACTTCCAAGTCCTTTGAGCAAATTTAATTAGTCAGCATCTTCTCTCTGATGGAGGAACAGGAATTTATTGGTACCTCAAGGAGAAAAAAAAAAAAAGCTTTCTTGGAATAGCTGTGCCTTTACCTTTTTCCTTTTTTTTCTAGGTTGGTCAGGTTCATGGTGGGTTGATGGGAATTATTCAGAGAGCAATGGTCAAAGCCTGTCCACATGTCTGGTTTGAGCGCTCAGAAATGAAGGATCGACACCTGGTTACTAAGAGGTAAGCAGTGAGATTACTCAATATTCTTTGGGCAGAAAAGCTGATCATTTGAGCATCTGATCAAAGAGGTCAGAATACCCTTACTAAAACATGCACAGGCCTAATTATAGCTAGATTATTCTGGTGAGTCACCTAGCTGGAATTAAAATTAAAAGGTGGGCTGGGAATGTGGCTTAGCGGTAGAGTGCTTGCCTAGCATACATGAAGCCCTGGGTTCCATTCCTTAGCACCACATAAACAGAAAAAGCCAGAAATGGCGCTGTGGCTCAAGTGGTAGAGTGCTAGCCTTGAGCAAAAAGGAAGGCAGGGACAGTGCTCAGGCCCCAAGTTCAAGCCCTGGAACCGGCAATCAATCAATATCAATCAATAAAGGAAACTTGCCTTGTAGTATTAGTGGGAGCTATGAAAGGAATGCAGAGCCCATGTGTATCTTGCTGTGACTTAAGTACTGAGTCCAGTTGTCAGCTTGTAGGTTAACTAATTGAAAATATTTGTGGTATAAATATTTGATTAGTTGTGGAATGGTCATTATTACTCAAATCCAGCAGATCTAATGATCTTACGTTTGTCATCCACTGTGACAAAACGCATGAATCCATCCACTTCATAAGGGAAAAGGTTGATCTGGGCTCATGGTGTCAGATGTTGGGAGCCATGGTCCCATGGCCCTTGTGCTACCAGCCTGTTGGGCCACAGCACATCATGGCATAAGAGCAGAGTGGAGGAGGCTGTTCACCTCGTGCCAGCTAGGGAGCAAGGGAGCAGAGAAACCCCGGTCCTAATAGCTTTTCAATGGCCCTGAGTGACCTAACTTCCTTCCTGTAGTCCCACTGCCTAAAGGTTCCACTGCCAAAGGATCGATGCCAAAGGATCACAGCCAAGCCTTTAACATATGGGGCCGCTGGGAGACTCTTATCCACACTAGAGCAGGCTTTTATGCAAGGGAGAAGGAACCTCTGGCCAATGTTTGCTAGGACAAGTTTTGTTTGTTTGTTTTTGCCTGAAGCCTGTGGTCATTACCTCTATAAATGTGAAGCTAGCCTGTGCCCTTTAATGAAAAATACTTGTTGAAATTGGCATCCACTTGGAGGAGAGTACCTTTCAAAGGGGGGCTTTGGCAACTGTTCTCTTTCTCTCAGCCCTCACCATGCTGGTGGGCAGAGTTGAAGAATCTGAGGCAGGTAACAAGGTGGCCAGAACCTCAGTCTGGAAGAATGTAAGTTTTCTTTCTTTTTTAATTTATTTTTCTTGAGACACAAAGTGATTATGTAGCCAGGCTGGCCTTGGGCTTGATGCGGTCTTGCTGCCACAACATGGCATTGTACGCATGCACCACCATGCCTGGTTTATGGTGTGTTGTTCCATTGGGAAGTTCAGCCTGGCTTATTCGGGAAGTCTGCTTAATGGTCAGCATGCAGATGAGTCCAGAGTAATTAATGTTCCCATTTGTCAGACAAGGAAAAGTAAGTAGTGGAGACAGGCACACAACAGCATCCCATCTTTTCTTTCTTTTTGCCAGTTCTGGGACTTGAACTCAGGGCTTCATGTATGCAAGGCACGTACTCTACTGCTAAGCCATAATCCCAGCCCATGTCCTGTCTTTTTAGAGTAGACATGGACAAGGTATGTGTGTGATGCAAGTGGTAGAACATTTGCCTTGCAAGAACAAAGTTAGAAAGATGAAGTAGTGCAGACTTCCTTACACTATGTGTGTGTGTGTGTGTGTGTGTGTGTGTGTGTGTGTGAAAAGTTTAATTCAGGACCATACTTGCTCATTTTGCTTTACTTCGTTGGTACTCTATTACTTGAGCCATGGCTGGCTTTTTGCTGGTTATTTGGAAGTCAGAGTCTCATGAGCTCAATTGGCCCAGACTGGCCTTGAACCATGATTCTTCATATCTGAGCTGCCTAAGTAGCTAGGATTATAGGCACCAGGTTTCCATACACTTTTTTTTTCTGTAATTATTTTGGTCTCAGGGCTTGAACTCAGTGCCTGAGCACTGTCCATGAGCTTTTGTGCTCAAAACTAGTGCTCTACCACAGCTCTACTTCCAGGTATGTTAATGGTTAATTGGAGAAAAGAGTCACAGAGTTTCTTACCCAGGCTGGTTTAGAACCACAATCCTCAGATCTCAGGCTCCTGAGTAGCTAGAATTACAGGTGTAAGCCACCTGCACTCAGCCTCCAGATACTTTTTAAGTAAGAAAACAAATTGAGTTTATTTCCTTTATTTGTCTCATTTCTTTTTCTCTTTGTTGTATAGCAGTTATATTTGTGTTAAATACAAAAAGGAATTCCCATTTTGTTCGTTTTAAAGGTAGACTTGTAATTTCTTATTTTTCTTCACAGGTTAAAAGAACATGTTGCTGATAAAAAGAAGTTACCCATATTAATCTTTCCTGAAGGTAAGAGTGGAAACTGGAGACCAAGCTATAATATATATCAAGAAAAATATCAGAAGTATGAGGAATGCAGTTGATCTAGAACTGGCTTTCTTAGTCTAGGGCCTCTACTCTCCATGCAGGAGTGGGTCTCTGCTCTGAGCTGTTTGCCTGAGCTGTTCCCTGTTCTCCATTGAGATTTGGTGGAAGGCATGAGGTCTTTTTCTCCCTCCTTTCCCTTCCTTCCTCCCTCCCTCCCTCTCTCCCTCCCTCCCTCCCACACCAATCCTAGGGCTTGAACTCAGGGGCTGGGTGCTATCCTTCAGCTTTACTCGAGGCCAGAGCTCTACCACTTGAGCCAAAGTTCCACTTCCAACTTTTTTTTTTTTTGGTCTTTTATTGGAGCTAAAAGTCTCATGCATTTTCCTGTCCAGGTTGGCCTCAAACCACAATCCTCAGATTTCAGCCTCCTGAGTAGAGAGGATTACAGGTGTAAATCACCAGTGTCCAGTACCTTTTTCATTTCTAAATATCATTTTAGGACAATATTAGAAAGGCATTGGCTGGGAATATGGCCTAGTGACAAGTGTGCTTGCCTCGTATACATGAAGCCCTGGGTTCAATTCCCCAGCACCACATATATAGAAAATGGTTCAAGTGGTGCTGTGGCTCAAGTAGCAGAGTGCTAGCGTTGAGCAAAAAGAAGCCAGAGACAGTGCTCAGGCCCTGAGTCCAAGGCCCAGACTGGCAAAAAAAAAAAAAATTAGAAAGGCATTGTCCATGACTTTTATTTTATTTTTGTGCTAGTCCTGGGTGTTGAACTCAGGGCCTGGGTGCTGTCCCTGAGGTTTTTTTGCTCAAGTGCCCTACCATTTGAGCCACAGTTCCACTTCCTGTTCTTTGATGGTTACTTGGAGTCTTAAGGACTTTTCTGCCCAGGGTAACTTTGAACCATGATCCTCAGATATATCAGCTAGCGCCTCTTCCACTTGCACTCAGCCTGTCCATAGCTTATAAAGAATTTAATGGTAAAGAAAAAGGTTGTTATTATGTTGAGTTACAACCCATTTATACAACAACTCAAGATTACAAAATAAAATAAAATAAAACATCCTTAGATCTATGAGATTATTCCTTAAGTAGGAGTTGACTTGTGAAACTGCAGTGAAATTTCTGTAACTTGGATCACTTATTTTTTAATTGGTTTGCAAATGACTCCTCCCTGCAGGAACCTGTATCAATAATACTTCTGTCATGATGTTCAAAAAGGGAAGCTTTGAAATTGGAGGGACCATCTATCCAGTTGCAATGAAGGTAAAAGAGATTGGGGAAATGTAAAAAGGGGTATTGGGCTGGCAGCTTTATTTTTGTTATAATTGCTGTAACACTTTGTTCTGTTCGTTCCCTCCTCCATCTATATGGATCTTCCCTGGGTCACTGTGTGCCAGGGTCTATGTTAAATACTGAGGACATGGTGATAGAGAGATAACATCTCCACTTCCATTGACCTTCCAGTGAAGTGTGGAGGTGAATATTGCATGATCATATAAATAAGGCTTTCTTAGAAAAGCAGTTAGCTCTTCTCAGAGAAGCCAGCTTGCCTTGTTCACTTTTTGTGATCATTTCTGTCAAGGGATGTGATTTCTCTTGGCGTCTGATAGAGCTACTTAATTTACCACCATAAAAACTTGGACATGGGAGAGCAAGGGAAGGGGTGACATTGTCCAAAAGGAAATGTACTCATTACCTGACTTACATAATTGTAATCCTTCTGTACATCATCTCTATAATAATAATTTAAAACATGTAAAAAGTAACTTGGACATGGGTCACAGAAGCTACCACTTAGTTCATAAGTGAGCTGCATTTCTTTCTTTTCTTTTTCCAGTATAACCCTCAGTTTGGGGATGCCTTTTGGAACAGTAGCAAATACAACATGGTGAGCTACTTGCTTCGTATAATGACCAGCTGGGCAATCGTCTGTGACGTGTGGTACATGCCCCCCATGACCAAAGAGGTACTCCTCCGCCAGCACTGCTCTTTGTTGTTTTGTTGAAGCCGATCAAATCAAGAAACCCAAAGTCTGGGCGTCTCTATTTTACACCATGTCTTTCTGCTGTTTCAGTAAATGATTTCTTTTTCTTTCTTTGCATTTAAAACATTAACTTAGATGTATGGAGAGATTTCATTGTTTCATTTCCACACATTTACAGTTTATTCCAATCAATCTCTCCTCATTTATCACCCTCCTTTCCCCTTCATGAGGTTTTCCTATTTTGTTTTGGTTTTTGCCAGTCCTGGGGCTTGGACTCAGGGCCTGAGCACTGTCCCTGGCTTCTTTTTGCTCAAGGCTAGCACTGTACCACTTGAGCCACAGCACCACTTCTGGCTTTTCCTATATATGTGGTGCTGAGGAATCGAACCCAGAGCTTCATGTATGCAAGGTGAGCACTTTACCACTAGGCCATATTCCCAGCCCCAAGAGGTTTTCTTGTTCATAGATGGTTTTTTGTTTTATGTGTATGTGTGCCTCTATGGGGGCTTGAGTTCAAGCCTCTCACTCTCATTTTGCTCTTTGCTCAAGGCTGGCGCTTTACCATTTGAGGCATATCTCTACTTGACCATTTTTTGCTGATTAATTAGAGATAATAATCTCACAGACTTTTCTGCCTGGCCTGCTTCCAGCAGTGATCCTCAGATCTCAGCCTCCTGAGTAGCTAGGATTATAGCATGAAACACTAGTGTAGAACTTATAGTTGATTTGTTTGTTTCTTTTTTTGCCAGTCCTGGGGCTTGAACTCAGGGCCTGAGCACTGTCCCTGGATTCTTTTTGCTTAAACAAAGCCAGCACTCTACCACTTGAGCCACAGTGCCATTTATGGCCTTTTCTATATGTATAGTGCTGAAGAATTGAACCCAGGGCTTCATGCATGCTAGGCAAGCACTCTAAAACTAGGCCGTATTCCCAGGCCCGATTTGTTTCTTAATGACATATTGAATGTTCTCCACATCAGGCCATTTTATATTCACAGACTCTTTCCCATAATAATTTTACTGAATTTACAAATTATCAAATATTTCATTTTGGCTAACACCAATGAAGACTTAATTAAAACTCTGCACAGGATAAAGTAGTTCTGTGTTTCTCTTGATAGAACAAAAGCTATTTGCTCAATTGTCAATAAAATGTTTTTGAGTCAGACTATGAACCGTATATTTTAAAACAATTATAGATTCATGTAAGACATTTTTAAGGATCAATGAAATAAATACCCAAGATATGCAACTTTATTTCCTTTTAACCAGGAAGGAGAAGATGCTGTCCAATTTGCTAACAGGGTTAAGTCTGCTATTGCTGTGCAAGGAGGATTGACTGAACTTCCTTGGTAAGAGAGATTATTTTAGAAATACTGTTTGTTTTTTTTTGTTTTAATTGTGAGGTTTATTGAATGTAGCTGTGTACTTTAGTCAGGGTGCACTGCCAGTACCAAGGGCTTAGAAATTTTCTTACAATTCTGGAGGCCAATCCCTTCCTCCTTCTCTTCCTCCCTCCCTCCTTTCTTCCCTCTCTTCTTCTTTCCATTTTCAATATGAAATGTCAGGTTTCCTGCCACTTGAGCCTTGGCCCTTGTGCTTTTCCTTTTAGTTCGCTTTTTATACAGGATCTTTCCCTAATTTTGCCCAGACCAGCTTTTGACCACAATCCATAAATGGGCATGCGCCACCACTTCCAGCTTATTTTTGAGATAGGATCTCACAAACTTTGCTTTGCTGGGGCTTGCCATGAGCTCTGCTGTTTTGTCACTGCTTCCCAAGGAGCTGGGGTAAAAGACATGACTCATCACATCTGAAAAGACAAGTCTTTCCCTAGTGTCTTGGTAAAAAAAAATATATTGTAAAGGTGATGTACAGAGGGGTTACAGTTACATAAGTCAGGTCAAAACTATAGCTAGTATCTTTTCTGATGAGAACATCGATGCCATTATTTGGGCCTTACCTTTATGACCTTATCTAGCCCTCATTTTTCCCCAAAGGTCATCTCCACATTCCATCACATGGGGAGTTAGGGCCTCAATGTATGAGCTATACAGTGGCAAAGACATTCATTTCACAACAGGTGGGGTTAGCTGTGCCTATCTGGTAGATCAACCCCTTATACATACATTAGCATGCTGTCATGATAGTCCAAATCTAAAGTCCTGTAAGTTCATAAAATCCTTGTCTTGTTTTGCTATTTTGTTGTTTTTTTTTTTTTTTCCCAGTCCTGGAGCTTGGACTCAGGGCTTGAGCACTGTCCCTGGCTTCCTTTTGCTCAAGGCTAGCACTCTGCCACTTGAGCCACAGCGCCACTTCTGGCCATTTTCTGTATATGTGGTGCTGGGGAATTGAACCCAGGGCTTCATGTACTCTTGCATGCACTCTTGCCACTAGGCCATATCCCCAGCCCGATGTTTTGCTATTTTGGATATCTAAATATGTGTAACTCAAGGTCTTTTTCCTGTTCATTTTTTTTTTCTTTTCATGTTTCTAAGTTCTTACCTAGAGTCCCAGCCCTGCACCACTCTGCGGTCACAGTGAGCATAGGGTTTGCATCGTGGTCTCAGACACCAAGGGAAGAAGAAAGACACTAGATAGAGCCAAATAACCTAAGGAGCCAGTGATTGGGTAAAAGAGTTATCTTAACTGAGACTGTCCAAGATGTTCCTCAGAGCTTTTCTATCTCCTTTTATCAGGCCATAAGCTATTTTGTGATAAGAGATTGTTTTAATTACTTATCTTGGTAAAGAAGAAAGAAAAAGGAAGAAAAATTAAAGAAAAGGAAAGAAAAAGAAGAAGAAAAAGGAAGAAAAGAAAATAGAATGGGCACCAGTGGCCCACACCTATAATTGCAGCTGCTCAATAGGCCGTGACCTGGAAGACAGCTGGGGCAGGAAAGTTCATTAGAATCCATCTCTAAAATAATCAGCTGGGGCTGGAGGCATGGATCAAGTAGTTGAGCACTAGTCTAGCAAGTGAAGTGTCAGTTCCTAAATTCAAATTCCATTACCACCACCCCAAAAGAGAGAAAAAAGGAAACATCCACATTGCCTTTCTTGATATGTGTGTTACCTACTTGCTGGGTATGAATGAACACATATCCAACTTTCACAAGGGCTTTTGAAGGAACTAAAATTTAGTGCCACTGCAAATAGGAATTGGGTAAAAAATTCTAAGTTTCTAGAGGTGATAAGTCACCATTGTTGTTGTTGTTTTGTTTTGTTTTTGCCAGTCCTGGGCCTTGGACTCAGGGTCTGAGCACCGTCCCTGGCTTCTTTTTGCCCAAGGCTAGGACTCTACCACTTGAGCCACATTGCCACTTCTGGCCGTTTTCTGTATATGTGGTGCTGGGGAATTGAACCCAGGGCTTCATGTGTACAATGCAAGCACCCCTGCCATTAGGCCATATTCCCAGCCCCTGTTGCTGTTGTTTTAGAACCAGTCCTGGGGCTTGAATTCAAGTCATAGGTGCTGTCCCTGAGCCTCTTTGATCAAAGCTATTGGGCTCCCACTTAAGCCACAGCTCTGCCTTCAGGTTTTTGGTGGTTAATTGGAGGTAAGAGTCGTACTGACTTTCCTGCCTGAGCTGGCTTAGAACTGTGATCCTCAGATCTCAGCCTCCTGAGTAGCTAGGATTACAAATGTGAGCCACCAGCGCCCAGCGGAGTTGGAACACTTAGAGATGTGTAAGGTTCACTGGACACTGTAGAAGAAATATACAAAAAAAGTGCAGGATGCTCAAAGACAAACGTTGCTAACTTCTGTTTTTTGGGCCTGTTTTTGGCTTGCTCTTTATGAAAAGAGAAAGGCTTTTCTTTATCTCTCCTTCTTAAGTTTCACTTTCCAGAATTCATGCAAGTACTGTGAATAATTAGATTCAGCTCATTTATATAAAAAAAGCTGCTATGTACAACTCTGAAGATATGAACATAATGTATAATCTTTTAGTTTATTAACCAATTCATTGATACGGAGTTTCAACTTGGGCTTGTGTTTACTAGGTAGGTACTCTACCATTTGAGCCATCCCCTAGATCCTTATTGTTTTTTGAATAGGATCTTTGATAGGGCTGACATGTATCACAACACTTCCATGTTTATGCTTCCCAAATAGCTGGGATGATAGACATGTGCCATCATACCCAGTTTATTTTTACTTATTTATTTGGAGACTCACTAACCATGCTGAATTTGTACCATAATCCTCAATTCCTACAATTCCTTCCCATTCCAAGTAACTGAAATTATAGGCATATGCTACTGCTCTTGGTCCATTATGTATATATGTGATTATATATCATGGAAACTTCCCATACTATCCTCGGGATAGTTGTAGGCTGTGGTTCATTTTCAAGGACTCATGGAGAGCTTTGACTGTCAAAGCCTGAACATTGCATTAGCCTCTGATAGAGGTCCTGTGGAGGCCAAGTTCTGCCGTCTCGGCATTGAGTTCCCTGGCTGACCGTTCCTCACCATGCTTACTGCCTTTCTGTTTCCAGGGATGGAGGGCTGAAGAGGGCAAAGGTGAAAGACACCTTTAAGGAAGAGCAGCAGAAGAATTACAGCAAGATGATCGTGGGCAATGGATGTCTCAACTCAGAATCGGACTGACAGGCCCTGTAGATAAACCCCGTTTCCTAGAGCTGGCCCGTGGCTGTGGAAGGGTATCCTCCACCCCAGGAATTTGCTTTATTTTATTGTTTATTGTTAATCTTTTCTACATGATGATTGTCTCTACCTCTTTGTGCCAGAGGCAGAACTTCCAGGTGCCCTTTTTGGCCCTTGTTAGAGCACCAGCCCAATGAAATGCCAGGTAGTTTTCTGAGTTCAAGCTGAGTCTGCCTTCTGTGATGGTGTCATTGGTGGTTGAATGAAATATTTACATGGGGGAAAAATACTTCTCCAGTGTGACTGGGACATGTGGGCGGGGTCTTTCCCTCCATAGAGCCCAAACTGTCTTCATCATTTTCTTTTCGTCTCCCTCCCGGCACCTCACAGTGGCGCCCTATGTCAGTGTGGGGTTAACATTATGGTGACATTCTGTTGGAAGGTTGGTTGAAAAGCAAAATGGGAGGTTGTCATGAAGGATAAAGACAACATGGACAGAAAGTGGGAAGGAGCTATGAACTACTTCTTACTAGTGGATTAGAAGAGAAATGCTATTTGGTAGGCCTCTCAAAGGAAATTACATGGAAGTAAATGAGTGTGTGTGTGTGCACGTGCATGTGCATTTATTTATGTAGATGCAACTCCTAACACATTTCAGCAGCATCAGTGACAATGAGCTGAGATTTTCTTGAGTACATGTTAGGGATCCTTTCCTATCTACTGATTTGCTTGTTTTTGTAGCCAAACATTTTTAAATGGAAAGAGCCTATTTAAAAAAATAGAACCTATTGAAAGCTAGATGTCAGTGGCGTGTGCCTGCAATCCTAGCTCCTCGGGAGGCGGACGGCTGAGGAGCTCGCATCTGAGGTCAGGATCCTGCCACTTCAGGCAGGAAAGTCTGTGGGATTTTTATCTTGAATTAACCACCAAAAAGCCACAAGTAGAGCCATGGCTCAAGTGGTAGAGTGTCAGCCGTGAGTGGGAAAAACTAAGGGCGAGGGCCCAGGCCCTGAGTTGAAGGTTTAGTACGGCCATACAGGCACACACACACACACACACACACACACACACACACACACACACACACAATCATGTGGAATATCTTTGGTATGAATGAGTGAAAGCGTGTAGATGTGCTGCCATCCTTTCCCCCTCACCTGCTTGGTTTATTCCTGAACTTTCCTAGTTACTTAAGCAGAAAAGTAAGTGGTGTAATTACCTTTTGGAAACTGAGCCTTAAATTTTTGAAAGGGGGAAAGAAGCATTCCCCTATTCAACTCGCATAAACACATGTGATAGCAATATGATACCATTGTGAACTCTTATGAGTATTATACCTATCTCTTGTGGTAACCCATGTACAGAATGTGAACTATCCTACCATAAATATAAATAAATTTTATATTTTTAAGTGTGTGTTGTATTAATATACTCTTCCCCTCTTCCTCCTTCCAGCTCTGAGTAGGTTACATTTCTTCCTACTAGCAGCAGCATTGTTTATTTTCACTAGGGCGACATACTTATACTTTATTAGACCAGAACATCTGGGCCACTTGAACATCAACTGCTGGCCCTTTTTCATCCTCAGCGGTAGCTTACTTATTTGCACTCTGGCTCTTTGGGATCTGCCTTGAACAAAGTCCCAACAGATATTTTGCAGGTGAACTCAGGCAACTAGGTATTTCTTCGTTCATAACTAGGCATTATTTGTTTGTACTTTTCCCTCCCAGCTAGAAGGACTGAAACTTGCACAAGGCCATAATCTGCTATCTCCTCACTTCCTCTGCTCTCTCCCTTGGTTGTTTTTAAGTCCTCCCCAGCCTCCAAACTCTGTAAGGGGGAACTTGATGGAGAATCAGGAAATCTAAATATATTGAAGTGACCCTTTGCATGATTTCTTTTTTTTTTTCCTCATAAAGCTCTCTTTTTACTTTCCCTATTTGGTATTCTTGAATTAATAAGTCCATTTTATTAGCTCAGTTCTCAGAAAAGCCAGCAACACCTCTACTAGCTGCTTTGTGTGGACACAGATTAAACACCTGTCTGAGACCCACAGGAAAGCAATAATGGTATTGTTTACTAGCCAATCTAGAGTGATTTCAGTCAGAACTTTTATATGTCTTTGATTTATACTAGTTTTCAGGTTGTTGAAGGAATTGACATGTTATTGAAAACATGTTTTTTCAAAGCTAGTATTTTACCTTGCATGCTTCTAACCCAGGATGATAAGTGAAACATGATATCCTGGGTAACTTGATGGGCAGGGTTGTTAAGAGCTTGGTTGTAAGCATACTTGTGCATGGTTCCTAGTGTTCATTTACAATCCTTTGGATTTATTACTTCATGTATTTTCTCCATGCAAATTGGAGATTTGTGGTCTCCAATTCATTTAAGACTGATGGAGATTAGTTTTTCTATTTGAGACCATTGTCCTTTAGTGAGTCTTCTTGTGTTAAATTCTCTCTCTTGCTCTCTTTCTGAAAGTGTATTTATATTGTTCTCATTCTTGGAAGGTTTTGCTAGATGTCAAAGTTGATGTTCAGATTGGCAGTTGTTTTCTCTGCATTAAGATCACACGGTTACTGCTGAGAGATTAGTGTGAGCCTGAGCCTTGCTTTTTGAAATCAGCCTTTCTTTGCGAGTGTATAAGATCATTTGCTTTTGTTATTTTGTCATTTGTGTATGATGTATTTAGGTGTGTGTTTTCTTGTTATTTATCCACTTGGGACTTGGCTTATCATGTGTGGATTGGTATTTTCTCATGTAGTCTGGAAAGTTCTCAGATATCAACTTGTCTTTGCTCCATTTTCTCTCTTATCTCTTTCTAGAAGTTTGATGAGACCAATTTCTAACTCTATCTTATCTCTTTCTCTATCTCCTACTTCTTTCTGGACAATCACTAATTATTTCTCTAATTTTTTAAAGCTACTGTTACATCCTTTTATGGAGTTTTTTTATTTCAGTTTTACGTTTCTTCTTTGTACAAGTAATATTTCATTCTTTTCAAAGCTTACATAGTCATTGAAGTTTTTTTTTTTTTTTTTTTTTGCCAGTCCTGGGCCTTGGACTCAGGGCCTAAGCACTGTCCCTGGCTTCTTCCCGCTCAAGGCTAGCACTCTGCCACTTGAGCCACAGCGCCGCTTCTGGCCGTTTTCTGTATATGTGGTGCTGGGGAATCGAACCTAGGGCCTCGGGTATACCGAGGCAGGCACTCTTGCCACTAGGCTATATCCCCAGCCCGTCATTGAAGTTTTGAAGTACTTTATGCTTATACCTTTTTAAAAATTTCCCCCAACTACAAAACATATCTATTCATTGTCTGAGTCTATTTTTTTTTCCTGCTGCTCCTAGTTCATGGAGCTTCATGTCTTTGTGTGTTTAAAGAATTTGCTACATGAGAGATATGGTTCCCTGTTCATGCAGTTTTATCTTCCCTTTAATCTGGAGTAAGTATCAGCAAACTGAAACCTGCAGGCCCAATTCTATCTTCTGCTTGGATTTGTAAATAAAATTTTATTTGAAGACAGTCCCGCCCATTTGATTATATACTGTCAATCTGCTTTTGTCTGCTAGAGCTAAGTTGTCCTGTTGCTAGGGACTACAGGGCCCACCCAGGCTAAACCCGGCTTTTTATCTAGCCTTTTGCCTGCTTAGGTTCCAGGGGAGTTTCAGCCTAGGTATTATTTTATTGGTTTGAGGTGTACTGGGCCACGGAAATAGTGATTTTTCAGTTTGTAACCCCAGATGAAGATTATCTTCTGGGTTTGAATTTTCTGCATGTTTTTTTTTTAAACAGACTAGCTTTGTTTTATTAAAATTTTATTTATTTATTTTTTTATAGTACCAAGGAATCAAACCCAGGGCCTCATACATGCTAGGCAAGCACTCTACTACTAAGCCACATTCCTAGACCAAAGAAGAAAGGTTTTTTTTTTTGTTGTTCTTGTTCTTGTTTTTAGTTGGTTGTGGGGCTTGAACTCAGGCCTGGGTGATGTAGCTGAGCTCTTTTGCTCAAGGCAGGCACTTTACCACTTTAAGCCACAGGGGCCACTTCTCTGCAGGTGTTTTAGATGAATACATGTGTTTATAACCAGTTCTCTCCTTTTAATTACCAAGTGGCTTTACAATCCCTAGGGGGAAATTATTTTTCTCTGTCACTTAGCACTGAGGTTTGATAGGCGTTTACTTTGCTCACATCTCAGGATGAGGGACGGCTTGTGTCTACATTATTCTGACACAGAGGGCAGAGCACCTTAAGATCCCAGACTTCCCTTGGGAAGATCACAGATTTAGTCTTTTTCCCTTAAGCCCTTAACGATCTAGAAACCAACACTTAAGCCAGTCTGATGTGGCAGACCCTGAAAGGTGGAAGCCACACCCCAGGCCCTGTGCTCTGCCTTCCTCTCTGCCAGCTTTATCCTCCCACCGTCCTCGGTGCTGCCAGCCTTATCCCGCCATCCTCTGCTCTATATTTAGGAGGAGGGTAGATAATTGTTACCAGAATTAAGGGTTCTAGAAAGAGCCACCAATTGTCAACTAAAAGTGTAATTGGGTCCCCCCAAGGGAGGGGACCACAATGTAATGAGGTCCGAGGTAGGGGGAGCCCCCATCCCTCCAAGAGTCCCCCAATCAGAGACAGTCTCAAGTAAAAAGATGGATTTATTGGGGAAGTAAAAAGTATACCGACTGGCCAGGGTCACAGCCTGGACTCGGGAGCTGGAACCACGCACTCGGGGTCTGGTTATAAAGGCAAATATCACATGGTCAAGCTTGCCACACGCAGGTGGCCAATGAGGTTACAACACTGACAGAGCATGCCAGGTCACACGCAGGTGGCCAATGGAGTTACAGTCTGTCTCATAGTAACTGTTTGGACCCACCTATCATTCTAGTTAGACTTGGCACAGGGATTTGGCGGGGCTCACATGATGCAGATGGATTTGCCTACTCATGGGAGGGCACATGTTTAACCTTGAACGTTCTACTACTCTGGTAGTCAAGCAGGTTACACAATCTTATCACAGCAAAGGGGCACCTCCCTGGATAGGGCGGGGGAGATCTTAGTGAAGATGGAGTCGGCTTCTGCTCTCTTTAACTAATCTGACATGGAGTCAATCTGACACCCCTCAACAGCCAATGATGGCTCTGGCCAGATCTGACCTCCCTATTACAAAAAGTTTTTCTTGATGGTGCAGGTGTGCACATGCGCTCGCGTGCACCTTCGTGTGTGTGTGTGTGTGTGTGTGTGTGTGTGTGTATGTGTGTGCATGCTCACATGCATTCTCATGTATGTCTTGGGGCTTGAACTCAGAACTTTGTGGTCTCATTTGGCTTTTTCTCTGAAGACTGGTGCTCTGCCACTTGATTTTGTTTATTTGTTTTGTTTTTGTTGCCAGTCCTGGGGCATGGACTCAGGGCCTAAGCACTGTGCCTGGCTTCTTTTTGCTCAAGGCTAGCACTCTGCCACTTGAGCCACAGCGCCACTTCTGGCTTTTATCTATATGTGTGGTGCTGAGGAATTGTATACGAGGCGAGCACTCTACCACTAAGCCATATTCCAGCCCCTCTGCCACTTGAACTACACCTCCATTTCTGCTTTTTTTCTCCCCTGGTTAATTGGAGATAGGAATCGCACATATTTTTTCCTGCTAGGCTGGTTTCAAACCACAGTTTTCAGATCTCAGTCTTCTGAGTAGCTAGGATTACAAGCATGAGCTGCCTGGCATTTTTGCATGTTTTAATACAGACTAAAGGCATTACTTTAATGTCAGAGTAAAAAGTGCTGTTTAATTGGAAATAAAATGTTTGGCTGCAGGACTTTAACAACATGAAGGGATTTATAGGAAGATACAGACCAACACAGGGACAATTGCGAGGGCAGGAGCGCTGGTAGAGATGTTAGCATCGATGAAGAACTGGTAGCGAGAAGGCAGCTTGCAGGGCCAATGATTTTGTTGGCATGAGGGGTAGTGACAAGTCTTCTGGCCTCCCACCTTCAGCCTGGGCCTAAGGATCTCATTAAGGCCTTGCATGGTTTCTAGTCGTAAATCCCTGAGTTGGAAATAGCCCCCTGCTGTTGGAAATAGCATATAGCAACTTTAGCTGCTTGCCTGGTTGTGCTCTAATCCTAGGCCAGGACAGCACTGAGATGGAGTATGTAAGTCCCGTTTTGGTGAACTAAAGTATTTCACAGTCCTCTGAGACTGGCACCAAAGATTCCAGTCTCCTCACAAGGCAAAATAGGACATGCATTTTAAAAATAAATGAATTTAAAAATCTTTTGAAAAGGATATGATAGATTTAGATAGAGAGGGAGAAGGAGAGAGAGAGAATTAAGGCATTTCCTTGACAATTAGGACAATCAATCAGGAGTCAGTACTGAACAGGTTTTCAAACCACATTTTCTCTTTTGTGCCATTCTGGGGTGAACCCAGGGACTCACACATGCTGGGCAAGTTGCTCTCCTGCTTCAGCTACTTTCCCCCCACCCAAACCACTCTCTGGAAAGTGTTTATGTGTCCTTCCCTGTTCTGGGCCTGGGGACACAATAATGACAAAGTCAAAGCCCGTAAACATATGGAAAGCCATTGAAAACAGACTGGAAATGAGTAAACTGAAAAGAAACATGTCCGAAAGAAACTAGCATAGGAGAATCAGAGTCTTTTTAAAAAAACAACAACAAAAAAAAAACTATTTTCATGTTAATCCCTAGAATCATAAATGCCTGGGAATTTTTGCAGAAGAATTCTTCCAGAAAAACATACTTATGGCTAAAGCTGTGTCCATTGACCTTGTGACCAGGCTCAGGCAGTGAATTTAAGCTCTGTAGGATGCAGGCTGCCATGCTGAGTCACCTGTGGGCTGACCTTGGTGAAAGTCAGTTTATTATAGCAACTGTCTTTGGATTCAAGCATCCTCGACCTCTGCTTGTTGCTTAATCGCGCGCAAGTGCACTCACTGGGCCAAACTTCCTAACTAGAGGGACAGTTCTGCATGGCTTACCAGGTAGGGTCAAAAATTTCCTTTAGACTGAGACTTTTACTTGGAAGTCTTATCTAGTAGTTCCAGCAGAAATTTGGTTACCCAAGAAAGAGTGATAAATACTTGAGATAACAGATTCGCAGTAAGTCCCTTGAGCAGTCTTGGAAAAGGCTTTCAGGGAATAGCTGCCCTTCTACACATATTTTAGGCAGTGCCTAGGCAGAGCCTGGCCTTGCCAGTTCGAAGACAGTCTTAAGTCTCTCTCCTCTCCCTCCCTCCCCGCTCCTCTCCTTTCCTCCCCTCTCCTCTTGAGCCACAGCACAAGAGATAAGAGTCTCACAGTGCTAGGCTGGGGTCTGCCGGTCAGAAACGCCCTGAGCCAGGCAGGGGTCTCCCTGTCAAAGTTTGAGATGTGGGACGTCATGCACGTGCTGCACACGCACAGAGGATGGGTGTGTGTTCTCTGATAAGAGAGAAATGCACAGGTGTGGATTCCTGGCTGCTTCCTGGACCTCCCCCAACACACACAACCCAAGTTGGAGAGCGTGGACTACAACCACAGAGCATTTAGCCTCTGAAACAGCTCCTGTTTATATTTTTGGGGCCCTTTGCTCCACCTCCTTTGCTACCCCAGGGTAGGCCATTACCATTTTTTCACCTGCCTCTTTAGACTGATCTTCTGAACTGTTGGGTGCTCAGGTGAGCAGTGCTCCTGGATTGCTGTTGCCCCTATCCGTCTTACAGCTAAGAATTTTGTGAGTACATACCTTATATTTATGTTATTTTTTAATCTACTTACCTATTTACTTTCTATCAACTATATCATCATTTATCTGTCATGTAAATCCATTATGAGTTTCATCATCATCATCATCATCATCATCATCATCATCATCATATTTATCCTTCACCTATGTCGCATCTATCAACAGCACCATCTATGTAATCTATTTTTCTATGCTTTATATCTATGTATCAGCTCTATATTTGTCTCCACTTATCACTTGTATCTAACATCTCCATCTCCTCTATCTGTATCTATCTAATCTATTTCTCATCTGTCAAATGTTTCTTTATATTCTTATCAATCTCTTTTCTTTCCTTGCCCCTCCTCTTTATTCTCACCCTCCTCTCTTCCTCTTCCTCCCCCTCCACTTATCTATTCCTTGTCTGAGCTGGCTTTGAACCCGGATCCTCATATCTGAGCCTCATGAGTAGCTAGGATTACTGTCATGAGCCACCAGCGCCCCGCCATAGCTTTCTTTTTGGGTTCCCTCCTCCATCCCTAACGCAAATGAGATCATGCAGAGGACTTCAAAATACAGTGCTTTGACTGGATTTCGGGTGAGGCTCCCCAGGCCCAGTCCAGTCTCTTGGCCGTTCCGTTCTGCCTCTCTAGATTCTTTTGAATACCCTATGACGCCCTAGGGCTCTGCACCACCCTTACAACAGTGAATACACAATTTGTGGGGAAGTTTTTCCTCCATTGTAGGACCTATTTTTTCCTTTTATGAGTATGCATTAGTTGTACATTAGCATACACTAGGGGCTTCATTGTGACATGTCCGCATATGTACGTAGTGTATCGCTAACCATCTTCAACCCTCCAACCCTCTCCTCCATCCCTCTCCCCACTTCCCCAAACCACCTCAACCAGCTCCATCATCCTGTTTTCATTTATCCTCCTCACTAACTCTCATTCATCCTGCTGGTCTCCACCTAGGCCCTTCCCCCAGCCATTAAACCTAATTTTAATGGGTTAAATATAAACCATGACAGATTTTCTTGATTTTTATTTTATTTTTTTATTTTTGGCCAGTCCTGGGTCTTGGACTCAGGGCCTGAGCACTGTCCCTGGCTTCCTTTTGCTCAAGGCTAGCACTCTGCCACTTGAGCCACAGCGCCACTTCTGGCCATTTTCTATATATGTGGTGCTGGGGAATCAAACCCAGGGCTTCATGTATTTACAAGGCAAGCATTCTTGCCACTAGGCCATATCCCCAACCCAACAGATTTTCTTAAATGTTTATAGAATCTATATATCTCTCCCGAGAGTACTTGTTTTCAGAGGACAGCAACAATGCAGTAAATTGAATATTAATTTAATAAAACCAGAGTCTAGCTGAAATAGGTAATTGGGCCCAGGAGCTCCCAGAAATTTCCTACTTGGTACTGAGAAACCAGTGTGGGTATGTAGCTGGTGCACAGGTTGTTCAGCAGCTGTGTAGCATGCATTTGCTGTCTATGCTAGGCAAGGTGCTGGGAAGAGTTCCTGTAAATTTGTAAGGACTGGAGGAAAACTTTCTAGAAGTTTCTCTCCCTTCTTTATGGTAGGGGAGGAGAAACACAGACCTCTAGAGGGCCTGAATATCTCTCGTTGCTAATCTATAGTGCATTTGACCCCTCAAAGCCTAAGGAAATCTCATATTACCCACAAATTTGTTCATGCTACCGGGTGGTTATTTTGGCATAGAACACATCATTCATAAAAAGGATAATGAACTCTCACTAAAACTCAAGGGCCTTCGTTGTTACTGGACATTGGAGGTTTCACAAAGCTGCCATCCCATTTAGGGGCAAGAAGACAAAAATGCCAGCAGTGGGTTTCTTCAGTGGCTATGTCCCTGTCCTTTGAAGGGAATTCTGCTTTACAGAAAAATGATTCGGAATTCTGGTAGTATAGCATGGTGGTCCTGAATAAAACAAATGTAAGAAGTAACACAGTTTCCCACTGTGCACGGGAAAATGAACATCTTGATCTGCCTTACTGAAAGACATTTTGCTTGTTCCTTTGACCTTGTTTCTTTCCGTTGTCCTTTTGTGTCCATTTATAGCTTGACTCCTTCAGCACGAGTCTGGCTCCGGTTGCTCAAGGCGGCTATTTTAAACACTGTGTGGAGATAGTTTTAGATTAAAGTCATGACTCTTGGCAGCATAAGTCACCCAGCTAACAAAGGTACAATGCTCATGGAAGTGTGTCCAAATTGGATTTTCTCCCCCTAAAGTATAGATTTTCCAAGTAGATCAGTGACTGCATCAGATTTGCTTTGGAATAAGAAACACTTATTTCCAAGTACTGATTTCATATTTTCCCACCTTGGTCTCATCAAATAGAAGTATGTGTTAGGATTAGAAGATCATTCAGTGTCACAGACAGTCAACATTTTAGGCTCAAAGTTAAACTTCTACTATGAAAGTAAATCGTGTCCTATTAGCAGCTATAGTGAGGAGTTGAAAAACATTGCTATATATGTGTGTGGGGGGGTAGGTGTGTATAGACCTTTAAATTTCTTTTTCTTCTCCTCTTCAAACTTTCTAATAAATTCCTGTGTAGGAGACTGTTCTGCTGCTGTTGCACTGTATTTATGGATGAAATTGAAATAGTGGGCTGGGTGCTAATTGCTCACGCCTGCCTGTAATCCTAGCTACTCTGGAGGCTGAGAACTGAGGATTGTGGTTCAAAGATAGTCCAGGAAAGGAAAGTCTGTGAGACTCTTTCTAATCACACACACACACACACACACACACACACACACACACACACACACACACACAGAGAGCAGAACTGATCCAAACAGTTTTTGGATCACCTGTTCTAAAGCCCACCTTTGAAATAAAAACTTTAGGTTCATTCCTTCATTCCCTCATTCCTTCCCTCCCTCAGTCACGTGCGCACTTTCGTTCTGTGGCCATTGAAGAAGGACCTGTTTGGACAGCCTTCTAATCAGAACACAAATGTTGTTCTATGTTGATTTTTTTTTTTTTGTCCAGTCCTGGGCATGAAAACTCAGGGCCTGAGCACTGTCTCTGGCTTCTTTTTGCTCAAGGCTAGCACTCTCACTTGAGCCACAGCATCACTTCTGGCCATTTTCTATATATGTGGGGCTGGGGAATTGAACCCAGGGCTTCATGTATACAAGGCAAGCACTCTTGCCACTAGGTCATATTCCCAGCCCTGTTTTATGTTGATTATCTCACCTGTCTGTCTGGATGCCCATCATAGGTAACCTCAGGTTGTTTTCTGGTCTTGGGCCAGAACCATGGTTGTCTGGAACAATATCCAGTGTTGGGGCTATCTGCCCCAGGGCTTCAGTTTAGGAGGCCAGGCCAGGGCCAGAATGGGCAGGGAAACTTTTGAACCTTGGTTCCTAGTGCTTCTTATGGAGAAGTGGATGTTGTTCCTGTTATGGGCATGTGTGTGTACATGTGTATGTGTGTGAGTGTGTGTGTGTGGGGGGGGGGGTACACAAATTGGTAGATGGCCAGGGAAGGTGGTTCCAGGAACTCTGAGTTCAGTCGGGTGCTGGTGGCTCACACTATAATCCTAGCTACTCAGGAGCCTGAGATCATAGTTCGCAGCCAACCTGGGCAGGAAAGGAAAGTCTGTGAGACTCTTATCTCCAATTAACCACCAAAAAGTCAGAAGTGGAGCTGTGGCTCAAGTGGTAGAGCACTTGCCTTGCGTAGAAAAACCTCAGGCCCCGAGTTCAAGTTCCAGCAAAAGAAAAAAACGTGGATTTATGAAAAAGAGGCTAGATCTTGTTGCTTACTCCTCAGTACTGGGCTTTCTCCTGAGCTCACAGGCGTCTGTAGCCTCCTGGATGTAACAGGTCACCTCGTGAAGCCATGCAGGTGTGCGTGTGTCCATCTGCTGTGTGAATGAATGCCTTCCTTCTCCATTTGAGGTACACAATCCAATGAAATGGCTACTTCACACCGTATGCGGAGCACTCTAGGGGGCCAGATGAGAATCATTACACTCATTTGCAAATGAGGAAAAGGGAGCTCTACAGAGCCTAGACGAGAGAGGAAGCCACATTCCTTTACACTGAAGTAACTTTTGTGTTTCAGATCTGTATAAATTCTTCCTCGAAGAGTTCAATTTGTTCCTCCTCCTCTGTTGGCACGCAGTCTCCTCAGGTCCTTTGTGATCTTCCATCTACCTAGGTGGCACCTTCAAGTCCTGCCCTCTCTCCCGTCCTCTGCACGCGAGTGGATTCTCCTGCTGGCATTTCTCGCCTATTTTATTCTTCCCTGCCTGCGAGTTGTGTTCGGGTAGTATTTATGTGTTCTCAACTCTTGATCGGCTACAACAGACTCAGAAGTGTCAGCCTTTGAGTCTAAACCCGCCATTGGATTAGGCCAAGGCTCCTAGTTAGATGCCAAGGGAAGCCCCACCGCGTAGCCTGGAATCTTTGCTTTCTACCGCCTGGATGCAAACAACTCATTCTATGCATTGCCTTTCCTATAGGTACATGTACACACGAAGTGTTTCTTCAGCATCCTAGGGTAGAGTCTGTGTATTGTCCCAGATTTATTCTCCTTCTTTGGAATGACTGAATCCCACTTGCATCCAAGATATCAGCAATCCCAGCCTTAAACAGTGAGTGCAGAGTGGTCACATCCAGGCACAGCCCAGGCCTAAGCTCTTGTCGAAAGGACACAGGGCCAAGCCTTGCAGTGGACTTCTGGGAAGTGTGGGAAAGTTTATTGTTTCTTTCTAAGGGTCTGGTTGAGGAATGTGCTGGTTAGAACTCTGGTAGTCAACTTGAACTTGAACTCTGGAAGGCGTCTGAATTCTCAGTGACTTTGTAGGTCTCTTCTTGGCTCTGACTTCAATGTTGTTTGAGTTCTCACTTTGTTTTATAATACGAAGCTGGACCCAATCCCAATGGATCCACACGCTTCCTGGAGGAGCTAGCACAAAGGTGATCCTAGAGAGGCGAATAAGGTTTAGATGTGCAGGAAGAGACGACACAGGCAAGGGAGTAAAGAGTAAATGTTAAACAAAGAGTGCTTTACATGTTGCAGCTATGTAAAGCACACATGTACATATGTAGAGAAAATATGCAAAGCATGCTTTACTTCTTGTAAAGTGCATTGACACTGCTTTGTTCTTTGTAACAGATGTTAAAAGTAAGTGCATGTGTGCATGCGCACACACACACAATTATGAACTATTATCCTAACAAGAGTATCTTCCCAAAGACATGGCAACAGAACCAGGGGAGGGGGGCTCTTTCCTAATTTCATATGTGGTAAATTCATATGTGACTTCTACTCACTGTGAATTAGTGATGGTGTAGGCCTAGAACTTTTCCATTTCCAGACTAATTCTCTTCTGCAACATTGTTCAGAAGACTACACCAGGGCTTCAGGGAGCAAAGGAAGGGAGTGTTGTGGGGAGACACATGTCTTTCAACAAGAGCAGCTGGGTGCAGTGGGTTGTCTGTGTGGGGCTGAGCCCCGCGTCTCACTCTTCAGAAGTGGTATATTTAGCTGTTAGAACATGGAGAAGAAGCATAGCTCCGCCTAATATATGCTCGAGTTCAATCTGAAGATAGGCGTGGATTTATTTTGAGGTGATGGCCAGAATGCCTTCCGTGTGTGTCATGGAACCATCTCCTTTTGGCAATGCGCAGGAGAGTTCACTGGGCTACATATGTTGTCAGTGAAACTTTCCACACACATTTGTCTTCTCCAGATGGACCGTGCCAAAGCCCAGCTGTTCATGCAGTTAGATTTACAGCTGTGACAAATGCGCCAGCTCTCTAGGCTATGAGAGAGTGAGTTGCTTCTTAGAAAAAGACACGATTTCCTACTATTCCAGACAGGGTAGATTTTTCCAGTGGCAAGCAGGCACTACCCCTTGTTCTAACAGAGTGTGGTAGTGCATGTGTGTAATTCCAGCACTAAGAAGGTTGGGGCAGGAGGACTGGAGTTTGAAGCTAGCCTGGGCTTTTTTTCCCCTTTTTTCTTTTTGAGACATTTTCTTACAAACACAGCCCCCTGAAAAATCTTCTAACTACAAAAAATCCCAAACAAAACAAAACCCAAAATCATTCAAATGAAATCATCTTCTAGGGCTGACATTTAGTGAGATCAAGTTTAAAGAAATTAGTAAAGACATTGATAAGTTGCTTTCCCCCCTGCTTTTATACCCCATAAAAGCTCTATGGCTTTGAGTCCTCCATAAAAGAAACCTAGACACAAAGTTCCCTTAAAGAGAGTTTCCTTCCTTCCTTCCTTTCTTCTTTCTTTCCTTCCTTCCCTTCTTCCTTTCTTTCTTTTTCAGATGCTCTATATATTTCTTCTTTTAAAATCGATTTCCTCCAGTAAGTAGTTGTATTATTTTATTAAATTATCCAAATATTTATTCTTAAATACTTAATTATAGAAAGCGTATTTATTATACACACATAAGGTAAGAAGCAAATAGGTATAACAACTAAACATGCATTGTTTATAAAAAAAAATACCCAGCCTGTAGGATTTTGATACAATGCACAATCAACTCAAACAATCTATGTTTGCCTAGGAGAGTGTTTGGGAGACCTGTTTTGGGGACAAGGATAGATGTAGAACTTTTTGGCCTGGCAAAGGCTAGGTGGAGAAGAGGATATGCTGAAGGAGGCTGGATACTAGAGGCTGGTCTAGATGCTGAGCTTCTCCCTACCTGGCTAAGAGTGAGCTGCGGAACCCAGAGATCTAGGTGCCTACCATTGGCTGTCAGGTTCTGCATCATGGCATGTGAAATAATTGTACCTGCTTTACAGTCACTGTGCTCAGGAAATCATCATTCTCCATTGTTATTCATTTAGTAGCACTCATTGTTACAGGTACTAAATTAAAATAGATATAGTTCCTCCCTTATAGAGAGCTAATTGTTAGAGCTCTATTTATTTCTTCAGTATGTTTCTTATTTGTTTAATATATTGCAGCATGCGCCAAAGCGTCAAAGGAGAAATTGCAGGCTGTATTTAGACTATAACATGTGCTGATGTTTTGTAAAAACTCTTATCAAGGCAGAAGGAGCCTGGGTTTTACCCAAGACCTTCTGTTTTCATAAACTTACCTTAAAACACAATGCAAAGGGGGCTGGGAATATGACCTAGTGGCAAGAGTGCTTGCCTCCTATACATGAAGCCCTGGGTTCGATTCCCCAGCACCACATATATACAAAATGGCCAGAAGTGGTGCTATGGCTCAAGTGACAGAGTGCTAGCCTTGAGCAAAAAGAAGCCAGGGACAGTGCTCAGGCCCTGAGTTTAAGGCCCAGAACTGGCAAAAACAAAACAAAACAAAACCCAATGCAAAGATGGACACGATGAGGTGTAGCATTTTGTTGCTAACTTTATCTGTTGTTCAGTTGTAACTGGGAATAGAAATCAAACCCTAAAGGAGACTTCCCAGGCCGGCTGGCATATCAAATCTGGCTTAGAGACACGGCTAATCTGCCAATAAGGAAAACAGTATGTAAACAATTACCAAGTTGTTTGGCATTATTTAGGGATACATAGGGGTATACATTACTTAGGGATACATAGGATATAGAAAAGGAAGCTAGTCAGGTGAATTTAATGGGTGCTTAGTTGGGGGTGGGGACCTTAGCTGTCAGACAGTATTTTGATATTGGCTAAATTTCCTGAGCACATTTCTGGTCCATTCTTTATTCTAAAAGAAATGACCAAAACACACCTTCTCCCTTTCTTTCTTTTCTTTCCTTTTTACTTTTCTCTTTTCTCTGTGTGTGCGTGTGTGTGGTCATTCACTAAAAGCCATTGCATGCAAGAATGATCTGTAAGGCCGAGCGTGACTTCCAGTCTAGAATAAGAGCTTTGAAAGCTAGGTTTCGTTTATCAACTTTAGACTGAGACACCTTTGAAACAATGATTTTGGTGCCATCTTGTGGCCAGTATTATGAATGCATCCAATCCAACTAACTTGTATTTGATTAGTTTATGAGGGCTCTTGGGCCGTTGGAACTTGAAAATAAAATTCATTCTAACTGGCTTCAGCAAGAAGAGGGGCTCATTTCACACTGGCCTGGATATTTCTCTAGGACTCAGTCTTGGAGGGCAGATCCTAGCCTTAGTTGCACCAGGGCGTGTCCCAGATCTCATCATCTCTTCTCTGGAGGAGACGATTCAAAGGTGAGTGGAGTTCATGTGTTCAACAACCAAAGTCCAGGCCCTCTTAGGGGCAAATAGAGTAGCCACCACTCTTGTTTTGAAGATCTATTTATGTTAAGAAAAAATCTTGACCACAAAGTCATTTGCTTCACTTTAATTGATTTGGGCTTATTTAACAGATCTACATAGAATTGTCTAAAAGTTTCAGGTGATGTTTGTGAAAAATGAAATCACTGAAAGATATCTCATTGACACAGAAAATAGATGTACATAGCCCCTCAAGACTTAGAGGTATTGCCGGAATCACTTTCAGATCAGAGGATATTCCTAATAGGATGTTTGAAAGGGATGAGAATGTTTTCTCCATGTTTCTCATTTGTCTGGCCTTCTGTTTCAAGTAGAATTCAGTTTGTGCATAGGAGGGCTAATGACTCACGAAGGAGAGTATTTGAACTAATTTGCATTAGTTATTAGTTGGTTTCAGAGCCCATTGTCCTATTGGCATGTCAAATTCAAGGAAATTGAACGACTTATTTTAAAGCACACATGTAGCTTCATGGCTGGAGAAGGTTTGGATAGTGTGTAAGGGTGTGACTTTTAGCATGATGATGTAGAATTGAGTTCTCAGATCATGGTCTCCTGAGTAGCTAGGATTTCAGGTATGAGCCACCAGCACCCCGCCTCTCAGTACATTTTAAAATCAAAATTAAAAAAACCTAAACCTTTAAGTGTCTTTTATAGGAAGTTTCTACTTGGCTAGAATCCATTTATTAACAACATAAAGACCATTGATTTAATGGTAATTATCTGTTCATATTATTGATTAGTAGGTCTTAATTGGGTAGCAATGTCAGTTGAGTGCTGTGAAATTAAAAGTTTTGTTTAAAATATTTATTACCTGGAGTGACAGTAGGGGAACTCACCAGCCTAGCAACTCCAGTCTTAGAAGTGTGGGCTGGGCCGGTGGGAGCCTGGAGGCTTTCCCATGGCCTGATCTTTCCCACTACCTAGGCTTTACTTACGTGCACGGGTGGAACACTTTGGGCCTTGTGTGCCCCCTCTTTGCTCCTTTCGGAAGGAGAATCACTTGCCAGATGCAGATGAGGAAGGAGGCGCAGGCGGTGTGAGCCTTCTTTGGGGAATCCTGCTTTCCGCTCTGATCTTCCATTCCACGAATGCACTGGACAGGCCCTGTGCTCTCGAGGCTTGCCTGATTAAATGGTGCTTCTGACTCGCCGACCAAGTAATTCCATACTTAGATTGAATGCCTAAAGGTATAAACTGTATTTTTGGATATTAAGAACATAATCAACACAATACCCAGTCTCCTGTCTGCCTTATTCTTTGTTCTCTCTCTCTCTCTCTTTCTCTCTCTCTCTCTCTCTCTCTCTCTCTCTCTCTCTCTGTGTTGGTAATGGGGCTTGAGCTCAAGACCTGAGTGTGTTTTTGCTCAAGGCTGACACTCTACCACTTGAACTGTAGTTCCACTTCTGGCTTTTGATTGATTAATTGGTGATAAGAGTCAGATTTGTCTGCCCAAGATGGCATTAAACCATGATCATCAGATCTTAGTGTTCCGAGTGGCTACAATTAGTGAGCCACTGGTGTCCTTATCCTTTGTTCTTTTCTTTTATTCAAGTCCTGGGGCTTGAACTCAGGGCCTGGGCATTGTCCGTGAGCTTCTTTTGCTCAAGGCTAGCACTCTACCACTTGAGCCACAGCACCACTTCTGGCCTTTTCTGTTTATGTGATACCAAGGAATCGAACCCAAGGCTAGGCAAGCACTGTACCTCTAAGACACATGCCCAGCTCTATTCTTTGTTCTTAATTTTCAATTGCTTTACAACATATCTGGCAAAGAAAGGTGTCATTTATGAAACTTATGAACACCACAGCAGTCCTCACTACTTTAGGTTCGAGGCAGACCTTTGTGAGAGCTGAAAAGAATCAGCAATTCAGGGAACAAAGTGGGTGTTCGCCTCCAGCTCCTGTTGTGTGGGGATATCCATTCAGTGATAAGTTTTGTTTGTCCATTTTGTGGCTATCAAAGCCTTTTCCAACATCATCCAGGTGCTTGACTGAAAACCACGGGTGTGACTAGCACTCTCTGTTTTGCTACCAGCGACTCCCGTGTTGAGGGGATGCGAGTGTAGTTCCGACGGTGGCTGTTGCTGCTTTTTTCTTGAGCATGTTCCAACCATGTTAGGGGCCTTGTTGTAGCTGCACAGATCTTAAAATTTTACTATTATACAAGTTATAACCTTTCATTGGTTGTATCTTTCTTCTAGGGTACAAATTATACAAGCTGTGAAATTTGTATTTTTACTGTGGTGTCTCCAAACCTACTGTATGGTTAATATTCATGGAATGACTATTTTGATCAGAAATAAGTAGATGTTCATAATAAAATCCTATTTTTCCACTTGCTATGTGAGCGAGTGCTGGTGTTTTGTAAGGAAGAACATTTATGACATGTAGAACAGCACTTCTGAGCCCAGGGAACAGACATGGAATGCTTGAGTTGGACCTGTCTGAAGTTGGCCTTGGACTTGAAGAAAACTATTACCTTTCAAAACATAATAACTCAAGAAGAAAACATGGAGTTCTCATACCTTAAAAAATTTAATTGTTATTATAAAGGGATGCAAAGAGGGTGACAGTTACAGAAGTCAGGTAAAGACGCCATTTCTTTTTGGACAAATTCATAGCTTCCTTCTCTCTCTCCAAGGTTCATACCTCCTCCTCCCCCCCCCCTCCTCCTCCTCCTCCTCCTCCTCCTCCTCCTCCTCCTCCTCCTCCTCCTCCTCCTCCTCCTTCTTTATTTTGCCAGTCCTGGGCTTCAACTCAGGGCCTGAGCACTGTCCCTGGCTTCTTTTGCTCAAGGTTAGTATACACCTCTTGAGCCACCGTGCCATTTCCAGCCTTTTCTGTTTATATAGTGGTAGGGAATCGAACCCAGGGCTTCATGCATGCTAGGCAAGCACTCTACCGCTAAGCCATATTGCCAGCTCCATATCTTCTTTTTTAAACAAAAATTGTAAGCGAATGAGGGATAGTTTTTCTCAAGATTAATTACAGAAAGGGGATGTGGCTCACTTACGGAGCATTTTGTTAGCATGAGTGAAGTCCTGGGTTCCATATTCAGTATGGTAAAAATGGTTATATTTGAAATCTTTCTAGTCTGTTCTGTTTGAGAAGTTACTTTTGAAAGTTTCTTAGAGGCAGAGAATTCAGTCATTTTCCCTGAATTTCAGAGTGGAGATTATTATGGTGTAATATGACAACAGTACCAGTAGGTGGTGCTCTTTCATGAGATATGAACTCAGTTCCCACCTCAAAATGAATTTCTACATGATTTTTAGCATCAGGCAAGCAGTAGAAGTGGGAAAGAAAGATCTGCTAACCCTTTTACAAGCAAAAAAAATCAGAAGGAGATGCGTTTCTGCCACTAGATCCAATAGTGTAGGGAAGAAATATACAAATCAGTGGATAATTCCAAGTTCATTGTGGGCCCTGGTTGGCCTAGACAGTTCTAGCTTTGTAAAACAAAACAAAACAAAACAAAACAAAAAGAAACTTCTGTGGATAGTGGGAATGATTCAGATGTAGTGGATACGAGACAGTTTTGGCTATGAAGCCAGAGGTGCTTCAATACACAGGTGTGTGTGTGTGTGTGTGTGTGTGTGTGTGTGTGTGTGTGTGTGTGTGTGCTGGTTCTGGAGTTTGAACTCAGAGCCTGAGTGGTGTTTTGGAGCTTTCCTTTTTGTTCAAGGCTAGCTCTACGACTTGAGCCAGAGCATCACTTCTGGCTAGCCCAGGCTGGCTTTGAACCGTGAGCCTCAGATCTTAGCCTCCTAGGTAGCTAGGATTGCATGTGTGACCCACCAGTGCCTGGTTGAAGGTAGTGTGAAGCAGGAATTTCCTAGACTAAGCTTTGAAAATGACCACATCTGGTATACAGTGATTTTACAAAGCAGAGCCCAAAGTGACTCTCACTACTATGATACTAATAACTAGACAAATGGCTGGACTTGATGTTTCAGTTGGTTCTAATAAACACACAATGGGGTCTACATGTGCCGGGCAGGCTGCCAGGTGTCAGGGACCCACACGCCTGTGACACAGAGTCCTTCCTTCTACATGGGTCGTTTCCCTGGGTTTTACTTTAGGCCTCAAGGCTTCTCTGTCACACCTCAGGAATTCAGCCCAAGGCCTGTGGTACAATAAGAGGAGTTGGTACGTCATCCTCAGTCCTCCCCAAGCCAGAGCTCTCTCTGTCACAAGGTTGGTTTTCTTTTTTTAAAGTCACATATTCTGGCTTACACATAAGTATCATGCAACCTCACATTCGTGTAACTTGAAACCAACATCTAAGAACATACAGCCATGGTGTGCTATGGGTTGCTACACACATATGCAGCCCCAGCACGCACACCACAGTCAGTGCTTTCTCTTGGACAATCATTTGTTTGGTATAGATAATTAAAATATGACATTATCATTCATACAAGTACAGGTGATGGGGTTTTAATTCATATGTCATCTCACAAAAAGACCTCACTACATTTTGTTTTTCTTTGGATATAATTGCCATTGTTCATATTACTTAGCATTTCCTCTCATTTGAAAAATTACATATTGCCAATGTAAAGGTGCTATACAGAGGGGTTATTGTTACATAAGCCAGATAAAGAGTGTTTGTTTGTTTTGTTTGTTTGTTTGCCAGTCCTGGTGCTTGAACTCAGGGCCTGAGCCCTGTCCCTGGCTTCTTTTTGCTCAAGGCTAGCACTCTACCTCTTGAGCCAGAGTGCCCTTCTGGCTTTTTCTATACATATGTGGTGTTGAGGAATTGAACCCAGGGCTTCATGTATACGAGACGAGCCCTTTGTCCCTCCATTTCTGGGCTCCCCTTCCTCAAAACAGAAAAAGGACCAAGTGAGACAAAAGGAAATGCAAAAGAGAAAAACAGCAACAACAACAACAAAACACCCTCTTGTTTTTACTTCTTGGAGTTCATTTTGATGAATATTAATTTATATGGTCAGATGCACATAGCTACTGGGCCTATGCGATCCTTTCTTTTCTAAGAATATCCTCCTTTGGTCTCACTCTGTATTATAAGGTTTTTGCTTCTCAGTTGGAGGCCTTTCAGCCTGGAAGTAATCAAGAAGGAAGCATGGCTGACATTCTGATTATGGCTCCTCTCTCCTCAACAATCATGCTCCATAGGAGAGGATGATGTTTTTTTTAGATGCTTATCAAAGCCTAGAGTTGGATTTTAAGATATTATCATTCATCACCTGAATTGGACAATCAGAGCTTCTCCTGGGATGTCTGAAATAGGATCAAAGACACAGTGGCAAAGTTGTGAAAAGACACAGTGGTGAGGTTGTGAAATGACACTGTTGGTGCCCAGATACCAGCAAGATTCCCCAGGTTTACTATTTCCTTTGCATCCAGAGACACGCAAGAGGGAAAAACCTTCCTTGTGCCCTGGCAGAAAGATTCCAGGCAGAAGGTATCCAGATACCTTCTGGAAGGGTCAATGTTTTAGAAGAGATGAATAGCAAATATTTCAAATGGCATGGTAGAAGGCGTACATCTTTGAAGTACATGGTTCCAGTTTGGATTCTAACAGGGCCAATTATCAGCTCTTTAATTTGGAGCAAGTGACTTCACGTTGTGAACCTTTCTTTCTCCTCCCTAAATACAGGAATAATAATCCCCAGCTCTTAAAATTGCTCCAAAGCTTCCTGAGGTAGAAGAGCAGAGGGCAGCGCCCCTGTGAGAGTCTTAGCAGGGTAAGCATCCTTGCACACAGCAAGCGAGTCGCTTCTTCTGTGTTTGGAGGGGCCTTGGTAGTCACCAAGCTAAAAAATGAATGCTTGGTAACAAAACTCTCTCCTCGAATCAACCCAGCCTCTCCTCCACGCCTGCTAGGAATGCTCCCACCTAATTTGTGCGGATGCTCAGGCTTGAACTCAGGGCTCCAGCTCTTGTTTAGCTTTTTTCTCTCAAGGCTGGCACGCTACCACTGGAGCCGCATCTCCATTTCTGGCTTCATGCTGGTACAGTGGAGATAGGAGTCTCCATGCCTGGCTGGCTTTAAACCGAGGTCCTTAGATCTCAGCCTTCTGAGCAGCTAGGATTACAGGCATGAGCCACCAGCACCTGCCACAAGACCTTCATTTTGACTGCAAGGTCAATAGAGAGTTCCCTAGTGAAGTCGGTGAGCAGCTCTAGGAGCTCAAGAACCAGTTGTGAAAACCTTCAGAGACAAATCCTGAGCAGGAAGAAGCCATTTATGTGTCTCATGTGGTTCCTTTGATGGGGCGTACCTGAAAGCTGGACTTTCCAAACAGCACATGAGGTGTCTGGGCACTTCGCAGAGGTCCCAGCTTCCCGTCCTCTGCCAGGTGACCCCAGCCAGCGGGCGCACGCGGAGCCAGACACAGTCTCTCCTCGCGTGCCAAGGGGAATATGTGAGCACGTCTGCTTTGGTTGCTGATGAAAATATTATGGCCTCAGTTCCCTGTAATCAATTTACTGCTTTATGGACCCAAAGTCCTCCAGAGAATTTAATAAATTCACATTATGTTTCTAAGTGCTGCATTG
This sequence comes from Perognathus longimembris pacificus, assembly GCF_023159225.1. NCBI lineage: Eukaryota > Metazoa > Chordata > Mammalia > Rodentia > Heteromyidae > Perognathus > Perognathus longimembris. The sequence continues at coordinate 19,185,405 of NC_063176.1, read as the reverse complement.
TGCATTTGGAGCGCTGATTTAGCTGACAAATGTGCACAATTCGTGTAGCCAGACAACTCCCTGGTGATTGGGAGCTGGAGGGGGCGCGCTGCTTTCCAGGAGGACGGCACCAGCGGAAGCCCGCAGGCCCCATCTTTGACAGGCATAGATGGCCTCCATCTAATCAACATTTTTTTGGGGGGGCATAACCATCTACAGAGGGGACACACTTCTGGTTCTTTTGTTTCCCTCCCTCCCTCCTCCCTCCCTCCTCCCTCCCTCCTCCCTCCCTCCTTCCCTTCCTTTCTTCCGACCTTTCCTTCTTTGTGCTTGAACTAGAACTTGAACTCAGGGTCTGCATACTTTCTCTTAGCTTTTTTTGCTCAAGGCTGTGCTCTACCATTTGAGCCACAGCTCCACTTCTGGATTTTTGCTGGTTACTTGGAGATAAGTCCCATGCACTTTCCTGCCCAGGCTGGCTTTGATCCTCAGATTTCTGCCTCCTGAGTAGCCAGTATTACAGGTTTGAACCACCACTGTCTGGCTAGCACTTTAGGTTCTGTGGTATGTCTGCCTGGTCTGGGGGGGGGGGGGGAGCGGTGAGATGAGGATGGGCCCCTGGATTAGATCATGCAATGGCCACTTGACTTCTGTGGCTTTGAAGGTGGCAAAGCATTTTATGGGAGAGAATGCCAGAGTGTTTTGTTTGAAATGAGTTTGCTTGAAGTTATACTGAATTTCTTGGAACAGTATTTGCTCCCATTATAATTTTCTTCTAAATATGAGTAGGCTTACCAAAGAATAATAACTGTTAACTCATTTTTATTATTAATTACTTGTAATATATATTTTATTTTAAAGGTGATGTACAGAGGGATTACAGTTACATTGTTCCTGAGCCTCTCTGTGTTCAAGGCTAGCGCTCTACCACTTGAGCCATAGCACTACTTGTGACTTTTTCTGTTTATGTGGTGCTGAGGAATTGAACCCAGGGCTTCATGCATGCAAATCACTCTACCACTAAACCCCATTCCCAGCCCCAATTCAATATAATCTTCTATCTTTACTGATGTACATATAAGCCTTTGAATAGTTCTGGTTGCTCGACCACATTTATGATTCCATTTTCCCCTTTTCATGCTATTTCATAGAAATACAATGTTCTTTCTATCCATTGAGATGGTCTGCAAAGCTGATGTTTCTTTTGAAAGCTATTTTTAAAGTTATGGCTATTGTATAGTTCCAGACACTGCTGTGGCTCAGGATTTATGTGTGTGTGATTTTTACTCTTGCTGTTTTAGTTTGAAGGTTAATTTTTAGTTTAAACAAAGATTTAGGATTTAGCGTGAAAAAAAATCAGGAAAAACCAGTATCAGGAAAAACCAGTATCAGGTAACCCGGGCTTGGAGCAGATAGAAAACAAGCTCGTAGTTGTCCCATCTTCTGCTCCAGGGTCCTGGGGCCCCACTGTGGCCTCCGCTCTGAGGGGCAAGTGTTGAGTGACTGATCATTGACTTTCCTGCTATCCCTGTAGAGGCTGAGCCACTGTTGGGCTCTGGATCTGGCCTAGGTTGACCCCCAGCCGCCTCCCTTTATGGCCTTGAATATTGTGATTAATGTGAGTTTTCTTTTCTTTTTAATTGTTAGTATTGGGGTTGAACTCAGAGGTCTCATTTCTTTCTTTCTTTCTTTTCTTTTTTTTGTATCGGTTGTGGGGCTTGAACTCAGGGCCTGGGTGCTGTCCCTGAGTCTCTTTGTGCTCAAGGCACTCTGCCACTTGAGCCATAGCACCACATCTTGTTTTTGAATGGTTAATTGGGGATAAAAGTCTCACAGGGACTTTTCTGCCCCAGCTGGCTTAGGCCCCGATCCTTAGGTCTCAGCCTCCTGAGTAGCTAGGATTACAGGCACCCCACGAGGGTGTCATTCTTGCTCTAGTACTCTATCACTTGTGCCATGCCACCTACCTAGCTTTTTGTCGGTTACATTGGACATGGGGTCTCATGGACTTTTCTGCCTGGTCTGGACTCAAACTTTGATCGTCCTATCTCAGTCTCCCGAGTAGTAGGATTATAGACATGAGCCACCAGCACCTGGCTCCATTTGTTCTTATTTATCTGATTTCAAAACTGAGGCATAAAGAAGACAAGTGGCTTGCTTAATCCAAAAGCTAGGATTCGTTTCTTTGCTAAAATATTTAAGAATCAGATACTCTGCAGTGACTACAATTGTTGGGATGCCCAGGTTGGAAGATCGTTGAAGAAAAAAAATGAAGTTTTATGAGGCTTTTTAGAAAACTGACTTGGATGATAGCACAGTGCAATGTCATTATGGGCCTGATGTCTGGTTGTGAAAGCTCTCTACCTCCCAGAATTAGCAGTGGATGATGAGAAATGAAAGGGAAGGGAGTTTCCGAGGGTCTCTTGCTAATGAAGAGGGAATTTGCTGATTACCATCCTTTGTAGGGTTGGGCTTTTCTTCCTGGGAATTGGTACAGTGTGCCAATTCTGACTGTACTATACCCCCCACCCATCCCTAAGTGGTAGAGCTGAGTTGCCTGAACCAGGCAGACAAGAGTCCATGTGATCTCACAAGAGAAACCACAGAGGCCAACCTGCTTGCAGTTGTAGTTCTGCCTTGCTTTTCTTATTGTCCTTCCCGATAAGTATTCTTTACACTTGTTAGGTCAAATCTGACAACAACTGGAACACAGAGAATGCACATCTCCATACGTATACTTGTTTTCATTTTCTAAAATGAACATCATAAGAAAGACAGCTATGTGACCTCCAAAGGCTGGATACAGACTCTAAATATTGTACAACAGTTTCATTTTTCTATTAGATTTTCTGTGTATTTTTTTCTCCCTAGTTGCTGGATAAAATCTATACAAATGAAATACTGGCTCACTCAGTAAATAATAATGAAAAGGTAAATTCATTTTACAGAGAAGCCAGTCCATGTAAGACATCATCCGGAATGACAGTGATTTCTTGAACAGATCACAAGGCTATTAGACTCCCTCAAAATATAAGATCTGGCTTCAGGCACCCCAACTGTGCTTGTGACCTCTCCTTAACCCTTTGGCTCTTAAGAAAAGATGACTTAAAAAAAACAAAACTTGTGCACAGTATGTTGCTAAAATTACACAGGTGCAGGTTAGTTTACTTCACACTTACACTTTAAGATAGAATAATGTACACCCTAGGGTCTTTTCCTCCATTCTTCCATCTCCTTTTATCTTACCATAGTTATCTTGCAATATGAGGTTCTTTAAAAACAAACAGAAAAGAAATACCGTGAGAGCTAAAGTCTTGTCTCTTAAAGTTTACCCTGGAGCTTGATAATGTCTGTAAATCTGTCAGGTGAGATTCCATTTTATGTTCTTTGGAAAAGGCCACAGGTGTATGTTTGATGATTTTGCTTTCTCCTGGGCCAGGAGGTGACCCACAAGGAGGCACATGTATACCAGAGAGGTATAGATCAGCCTCTGTATGCCCCAAACCACGAATCTCTGAGATATAGGACTTCCGGTGCCACCCTAGGAAAGTCATGAGGGCATCAGACTTCGTCACTCTAACAGCAGAGTTTCCTTTGGACTTTGTTTCTGTGTAGGTTAAAGGTTAAATGACTGAGCGAGTGTTTGGTTGAGCACTTGCTATGCATAAAGGCCTCCAAGGACTGATGACAAAAAAATTAATCTGAGGTCAACAAGCTTTCTACCTGGAGTAGTTGGTCAGTCAGATGGGTATATAGCTGCAGGTCAGCAGACACATTTCAGGGCCAACACATCTTAGCACATAGGCTGAGAATAAAACCAAGAATGACTTTAGGATAGAGGGGAACTACATTCAGTCACTTTTTTCTAACCAAAAATAATCATAATTCAGAAATGCCATGTTAATACAATGTGGTTAATAAAGTGTTATTCTCTGAGCATCATGCTGTTAGGAGATGAGTCATGGTATGAGCATCATAGAATGTAGTCACATAAACTAGGATGGCTACCATACCACCAGGAAACACTATTGTAAGGGACCACCGTCATACTGTCTTTAACCAATATGCCCTTAGGTGTATATAGCTGAAACTCAGTGTTTATTGTATATCTAGAAAGATAAAAATACAAAAGGAGCTGGGTGCTGGTGGCTCATGCCTATAATCCTTGCTACTCAGGAGGCTGAGACCTGAGGATCCTGGTTTGAAGCCATCCCAGGTAGGAAAGTCCATGAGACTCTTATCTCCAATAAACTACTCTGAAGAAGCTGGAAGTGGTGCTGTGACTCAAGTGGGTGGAGAGTTGGCCTTGAGGAAAAGAAGCTCAGGGATAGCACACAGGCCCAGACCTTGACTGGCAATAACTTTGGGCCTTCCAGATAAGTTTGGGCCTCATGGAAAGCGTTGAGGGTGAAAATGAATCAGTCCTTATGATATATTCATCCTTGGCACTAAGACTGGTAGCACATGCCTGGGAGACACACTTGCAGGTTTTGAGAATGCATCCAAGATCAAGTGGCTTTGCACATGAGGGGAGAGCACAACGGCTTGGTCAGGTGGAGGCGTCCAACCTCTGGAGAAGCCAGCCGATAGCAGGCGGCGTTCAGACAGGAGGCCCCTGGCACCTAGGGAGTTGTGCTTTGATTGAATCACAGATACACAAGTACACAAATGTAGTTACTAAAGGAAGGGGATCTATGGCAGAATACACAGCATCTGCCTTAGTTTATGTCATGAAAGTAAAAAGAATCCCATTGGTAAAGAGTGGATAGGAAGGGAAGAGTCAGGCTTAGCTTGATCTTTGGTTACCATTTTTTTCTAATGGAGTTACCTGGGGGCATCTACTTAATCCTTCTAAAACCCCATTTTCTTTACCTTGAACCAAGGCTAAATTCTTTCAATACAGTAGAGGCACCAGGATTAAATGAGATACTGTATAAACAATTTAACACAATGCCTGGCAACCCAGTACCCAACACACAGTAGCTACCATTACTTGGCCATTTTCATTGGGTAGCTGTGATGGATTAATGTGTGTGAGTTCTATCTTGTTAACTTCTGCAATCACTTTTTCTCCCTGAATTAAAACCATTCTTTAATGAATAACTATTATAATTATAAAAACTGTTTCCTAGCTGATGCACAGATTTAAAGCATAACACATCCATTTTTGATAAGCTATTGAAATTAAAATTTGGCCTTGGTTAATAAAAGCTGATCTAGGACTTTTTCATAAGTAATAAGTTTTCTTTCTGGAGGGGTCTGGGCTTCTTCTAGGATACAGTTTACCTTCTCCTCCTGTAGCGACGTCTGTGTGGTGAGATCTGGTGAGAACCAGAAGGGAAAGGTAAGAAACCCACTCACTCTACCTGGGATCAGAAGTCCAGAAAGCTGTCAACAGAGTCGGCAAGTGTGGCCCGCTTGCCTGATTGCTCTGCTTGCCTCCTTCTCGACTGCTGCGCTGCCAACTCGTCCACACTGGCTAAAATTACCTTGACATCCTGGGTTGATCTCCTTCAAGTTCTTTGGCAGATGAGAGCGCAAGACAGGGGCTGAGGATATGGCCTAGTGGCTAGAGTGCTTGCCTCGTATACATGAGGCCCTAGGTTCGATTCCCCAGCACCACATATACAGAAAATGGCCAGAAGTGGCGCTGTGGCTCAAGTGGCAGAGTGCTAGCCTTGAGCAAGAAGAAGCCAGGGACAGTGCTCAGGCCTTGAGTCCTTGCAAGCCCCAGGACTGGCCAAAAAAAAAAAAAAAAGAGAGCGCAAGACAGACAAAACTAAGGCAAGATTTGTGCTCAAGGAGGAGACAGGTCTGAAGTATGTGTCCTGGGCAGCAGAGCCATTTGTCAGGCCTCATTTCACACAGTCCAGATAGTAGAGGTGCTGAATTCATCTTTACCTGACTAAATTCTGCTAATCAGACCATTCTTTCTATTTCAAAGGGAACAAGAGTTGTTCATGCTTTAAAAGATCATTCAGACATGGCTGACTTAGACTCGAAGGCAGGCAGGAATCAGCTGTCTGTAAAAGGGTACAAAATGCCTGGCAGATAATATTTGCATAAGTGCTGAGGAGCCTTATGGGAAAGGACTCACCGTAAGTGTGGTAGGAACCAATTTTAATGCCAGAGCAAGTTGTTGGTATGAATATCATTTGATACCTCAAACTTGTGAACAGGTCAGCTCAACAAAATGAGACAAAGAACTCTTTAAAAATGACCAGATAGAGAGGCTATACCAATAGAAGTCCATATAGCCCATTCTGCTGATTCAAGAAATTGGCCTGAGGCCTGGGGGCTGGAGGCTGGGGGCTGGGGCATGGGGCATGGGGCATGGCTTTAGGGGTAGAGTACTGCCAGGCTGCATGGAAGAGGGGGAAAGAAGGAGAGAGAAAGAAAGTGGCTGACCTCATCTCTTAAAAGGATACCTCTCCCTTAGCTGGGCGCCCATGGCTCATGCTAGTCATCCTGGTTCCTCAGGAGGTTGAGATCTGAGGATCAGGGTTCTTGTCTTCTATCACCTACCAAAAAAGCTGGCAGTGGAGCTGTGGCTTAAGTGTTAGAGTGCTATTCTTGAGTGAAAAAGTTGAAGGAAGAGCCCAGGCCTTGAATTCCAGCCCTAGGATGAGTATACAAGAGTGCCCTGCACACACACGCACATGCATGCATGCATACATGCATGCATGCATGCACAGACATACACATTCACAAAGAATATCACTCCCCAGATAACTAACCCACTCCCGAGATAATGACATTCACTGATTATAGATGCCTCTTAAGGTTCCTGCTTCTCAACATTGTTGCATTGAGTTTCTAATACATAAATGTGGGGGCACATGCTCAAACCCTAGCACCTGGGGAGTGGGGTTGACATCAGAGATAAGCAGGCAGGGAACTTAGAGCATGCCTTGAGGTGCAACAATTCTGGGGAAGGATTAGGAGGAAGGAAACGTTAGGCGGGGGGCACTAGGCAGCGTGTGCAGCCCTTTGGAGCTATAGGCAGTGGGGACTCAGGGGCTGGAGTTTTCTGTTTCTCCATCACAGAGTCATTGGATGTGAGTTCACCTTACATGGGGTTAGACTCCGTGAAAGGGTGGTGTGATCTAGCTGAGGGTAGTTCCTAAAGCGCTGAGAGTTGAGGATTGTTGGAGGGTAGAATCCCCAAAAGCCACAGGGATAAGTTCTTCAGTTCTGAAACAGAGATTCAGCCTGTTACAAAGGAACTCATTTTTGAAGAAAACAATGTCATGTGCCAAATTATTTGGGGGGATACAAATTAACCTAGAGGCTGGGGATATGGCCTAGTGGCAAGAGTGCTTGCCTTGTATACATGGGGCCCTGGGTTCAATTCCCCAACACCACATATACAGAAAACGGCCAGAAGTGGCGCTGTGGCTCAAGTGGCAGAGTGCTAGCCTTGAGCAAAAAAAAAAAAAAAGAAGCCAGGGTCGGTGCTCAGGCCCTGAGTCCAAGCCCCAGGACTGGCAAAAAAAAAAAAAAAAAAAAAAAAAAAAAAAAAAAAAGAGAAGATACAGAGCAAAAAAAAAAAAAAAATTAACCTAGACTTTCAAGACAAACTTAAAGTCAAGTAAATAAGCTAACACACACACATATGTACACACACACACACACACACACACACAGGCAGAGAGAGGGAGAAAGAGGAGAGAGAGAGAAAGAGAGAGAGAGAGAGAGAGAGAGAGAGAGTGTGAGAGAGAGAATGCGCACTGTCCCTGAGCTCTCTTGCTCGAGTAAGCCACGGCTCCTCTTCTGGTTTTCCTGTGGTTAATTGAAGATAAGAGTCCCTTGGAATTTTTTTTTTTTGGTCATGAGACTTGAACTCTGGGCCTGGGCGCTGTCCCTTAGCTCTTCAGTGCAAGGCTAGCACTCTACCACTTGAGCCACAATGCCACTTCTCACTTTCTAGTGGTTAATTGGCGATTAGAATCTCACAGACTTTACTGCCCAGGCTGGCTTTGAACTATGATCCTCAATTCTCAGCCTCCTGAGTAGCTAGGAATACAGACATAAGCCACCAGCGCCCAGCTGCTATAATATTTTTAAGAAGAACATTCCCTGAGATCTTTTTTCTCACTCTGTAGTGAATAGCATATTATACATATTATGGTATGCCCTGTGTACTTCGAATACCATGTTGTGTTCGTGTGTGTGTGCACGCGTGTGTGCGCGTGCTGGTACTGCGCTGTACTGGGCTGCATGCTGTGCTATCTACTCACAGTTCAATCTCCTGCCCCAGCCTCCTCCCCCACAGAGGGCATGGCCCCTGGCAAGCGACAGTCCCTTTGAGATGCTCAACCATTTGAGTCATTGAACAACTGAATGAATGTACTGGAAAAAACATTTTTAGTGTGAGGGTTAAGACCTAAATAAAGTAGCTTATTTGTTCTCTTTGTGTTTTAGATTCAATTTTATTTTAATCTTACAGAAAGGAATGCTGTCTTATGGGTTTTGAAATCATCACGGGTGCAGGCATAGTGATAGAAAGCTTTAGTTCTCAACAAACAAAAATAATAGTATGATTACTAGAATTATGTTGCCAAAAATGATGACCATCTTAAAAAGTGCACATAATTAAGTTTCTTACTCTCAGTCTGCATTGGAAAGTGGATGGTGTTTTCTCTAGTATCCTGTCTTCGAAATAAGTGTGGCATCCTGGATTTTGATTTTTTTGAGGGATGGATTTTTTTTAAAAAACAAAACACTTTGTATTAAAGTAAAAAATGGATTTCTTCCTTGTACCCAGGCTCACCCAACCTTCTTCCAATACTTTCAAAGCACGTCTTGTTTTTATTACCCATGCATTAACTCGTCTACTTCAAGGAGCTTACCATGACCCAGGAAATGGAGGCAGACTAAAAATGGAGGGGAGAGGACAGGAGACATAAAAGGAATTTTATGTTCTTTTTAAGGACTCATTAAAGTAGCATAAAAACTTAAAATACCATACAACCTCTTATTTAGGCAAGACTCAAAAGGACTTTCTGGAGGCAGCTTGCTTTAGGGTCAGATTGTGGAGATTGGTGCCCTGCAGTTGTGCATGAGGAATCATTTCTATTCCTTTATGGGGCAGGAGACCTAGGGCAGAGCTTGGGCTGCACCCACACTGGACCTCCAGCTGCTCCTCACAAGATAGTCACAGCCCGGCAAAGGACCCACGGGAACCTGAAAAAGCAGCAAGCCACAGGGGCCGTCATGGATCCCTAGCTGTAAGTGATGGAGATGCCACTTTCTCCATCAGTATCTCAAAATCTAGGGGTCCTGAAGTTGGTTCTGGAGTCAGGATCTTCTTGCTCAGCCTCTATCAGCAAAACGAGTGTCTCCTTTCCCTGTTAATATGGGCCACAACTCAAGTACATCTTGAAATGAGTCAGGGACAAGGTGGCTTTCGTCCGTGCTGTTTCTGCGGTGAAGGGGAGCTTGGGAGGGATGTGGAGTGGACACGAAGCGAGCTGTCTGTTGCCACCACGGAACTTTACACAGGGGACCTGGGGCAATGCAAGGCTCCTGATTGCTCTGCTCTGCGCTGCTTCTTCTGAATGTGTGCACACAGAAATGATGGGAAGCACACGTAAACCACACATGCACCTAGGCTGGACCTTGTGGTTACTTTGATAGCTTTTTAGAACCTGGATTTGGACTTTCATGAACAGCAGGTACATTAAGAGAGGAAAATATGGTTTGACTAATAAGTTGGAATATCATTGTCTTTTAAGACTATTTAGAAAACCTATACACGATAATGCATAAGAAATAGATGAGGACTCAGCTTCTCACCCCCAGACAGTATATTTAATAGTGATGGTTTAGTGGGGCTGCGTGTTTTGTAATGTACTTGGAAACCCAGCACTTCTCTGGGTCTATGGTCAAGGAAGTGTCCAAGTTCTTTAGACTATGAGACTGCTTCTGGGTGCTGGAGTCAAAATCCACTCTTTCAACAACCTAGAGAATGGCAAGTGTGACCTCTATTTGACTAATGCATCAACCTGTAATCTTTTTGAAGTTGAACATCATGTATATGTATATATATATATATATATATATATATATATATATATACGCACATATATGGTGATGTATGGAGGGGTTACAGTTACATAAATCAGATAATGAGCACATTTCTTTTAAAACAATGTCACCCCTTCCCTTGCTGTTTCCGTTTTTCCCTCCCATCCCCCCACACAAGTTTTACAGTTCATTTTCAAAGTGTCTAGTGAGTACCACTGCTGCATTTGTTCACCCTTTGTCCCACCCTTTCTGTGACCCCTTACCCTCTCGAAGAGTGATAAACTTACAAACAAGACAAAGGTACAGGAAAAAACAAAACAAAACAAAACAAAACAAAAAATCCAGCAACGAAGAAAAAAAGGAAAAAAAAACAAACCCTCTAACATCAACTACTTCCCATCCCCGCTGCTTCAGCACCACGGACAAGGTCAGCGCCAGTTAAACGTTTGTGGATCACTTTTAAAATGAATTAAAAAATGCATGAAAAGGGGCTGGGGATATAGCCTAGTGGCAAGAGTGCCTGCCTCGGATACACGAGGCCCTAGGTTCAATTCCCCAGCACCACATATACAGAAAACGGCCAGAAGCGGCGCTGTGGCTCAAGTGGCAGAGTGCTAGCCTTGAGCGGGAAGAAGCCAGGGACAGTGCTCAGGCCCTGAGTCCAAGGCCCAGGACTGGCCAAAAAAACAAAACAAAAAAAAATGTATGAAAGAGTGACTACTAAACTGATCACTCCTACCCTCCCCCTCTCTCTCTTCTCCTCCCTCCTTCCTTTCCCTTTCTTTTCCTCCTCCTCCTCCTCCTCCTCCTCCTCCTCCTCCTCCTCCTCCTCCTCCTCCTCCTCCTCCTCCACCTCCTCCTCCTCCTCCTCCTCTTCCTCCTCCTCCTCACCCCCCCCCCCTTCCTTTCTGCCGCTGCTGGAACTTGGAGCTTGAATTCCCGGCCTCACATCTTGCTTTTTCACTCATGGTGGATGCTCTATGGCTTGAGCGATGTTTTCCCTTATGACTTTGTGCTGGCTAATTGGAGGTAAGAGCTCCATGGATTTGTTTTCCCAGGCTGGTTCCAAACAGTGATCCTCAGATCTCAGCCTCCTGAGTAGCTAAGGTTACAGGTGTGAGCCTCTGGTGCCTGGCTTCCTCTGTAAATTATAAATGGCAAATTATTTTTCCTAGCAAGCTTGCAATAAGTGACCCAGAACAGTATGTCATGTTTGAAATTTACAGACTGCATAATTACAATAAAAATCAAACAGTGTTCTTTATTGAGAAAGAAAGGAAAAAGACTTGAGTTTCAAGCAATCTGTTCTCATCAAGGTGTGTAATTTTTGTGCCTGTAAGAATGTGACAATTCACTAGGTAAAATGACCTACGATTATATTTCTTCACTGAACCCCTCCTCAATTATATTTGACTTGTCATATCCTAGGAATTGCTTCACTTGTTGGAAATAAAACAAAATAGGCAAAAATCCTTGTCCTTGCAGAACTTACATTGTGGAAAGAACATTAATTAAGCATATACATATATAATGAAAGTCCAGTTTGGGTCATTAGAATGAAGAAAAATAAATCACGAGGTAATGAGGGCTGACATTTAATCAACAGTGATGTGAAGAGAAAAGAACATTCTAGCAAGTACAAAGGCCCTGCTATCCTCCTTAACAACAGTAAGAAGGAATATGCTTAGTGCCAGAAATAGAAGTCTTTGTTAGGCCAGGCTAAGGAGTGTTAGCTTTATTCTGGGAGCAATAGGAAGTCACCAGAACACTGAACGCAAAGGACTAATTTGATCTAATGTCTATTTGAACGCCTCTGCTGCTGTATGGAAAATGGGCTCAGGAGGGTGAGGCAGGAGCGGGGGACAGTTGTGGCTACTGCAGCTGTCCAGGTGGCTTGAATAAAAAGGCAGAAGCAGGTCTCCACTGAGAATAATGCCCATCTGGTTTTCATTCTGACGATACTGTGGGCATTATAGAAGGAACAGCCTCGAGTGGCAGTAGAGGAATTTAGTTTGAATGTGGCAGAGGCACATTCTAGATCAGCAAGATGGAGATAATATGGAAAACTTTCTCTGAGGTATTTCAGTGAATGGGAGCATTGAAGATTTAAAGAAAGGAACTACTGTAAGTGAGAGAAGTCCTACATGCTCCTATGTTGGAAAAATTCTGAGCAACAATACACATGCTTTCTCTTTGTAATAGACTGTTTCATTCATGATCATTCATTCATTCATTCATTTATGCTGGTCCTGGGGTTTGAACCCAGGGTCTGGGCACTGTTCCTGAGCATTTGTATTCAAGGCTAGCATTCTGTCACTTGAGCCACAGCTCCACTTTCCGCTTTTGTTTCTTTTCTTTTCTCTTTTTGGTGGTTATTTGGCGATAAGAGTCTCACAGACTTTCCTGCTTTGGCTAGCTTTGAACTGAGATCCTCAAATATCAGCCTCTCGAGTAGCTAAGATTACAGATGTGAGCCACGAGCATCTGGTAGACTTTGGTTTGTAATAGAGTTTTCTTCTTTAAAAAATGGTTTTCAGAAGAATTGTCCTTTCTGTTTTCTAGAGAGAAACACGAAGATAGGGGTATAGGTTGGTATTAAAGAAAATTTGAGCTGTAGTAGAATGATGGATGGGGTGACATTGATTCCTAAACTGAATTGTTGAATGGTAGCTACTTTGTACAACTACTTAATGAGAATACATTTTTAAAGAAAAATAATTGGGCTGAAATAGAGCTAAAGCGGCAGGGATTAAAAGTCAGACGTAAAGGTTATTGTTTTTCACCAACCCTTAGCAGAAGAGAAACATACAGAGATGTCCCACATGTTTCTGTGTGGGCTGTGTAGTCACGCCCCTCACCTATGGCATAGGTTACAACCAAAAAACCTTCACCAGCACGTCATTATCACCCAAAGACCAGCGCTTACATCAGGGCTCACTTGTGGTATTGTAACATGTTTCTTCACATTACTTCTCACCTGGTTTCTTTCATTTCCTTGTTAACAAACTGAGTGTGAGATTTGGTTTTGTTTCCTTCCTCGTCCCTCCCTCCCTTTCTCTCTCTCTCTCTCTCTCTGTCTCTCTCTTTCTCTCTCTCTTTTCTTTCCTTCTCTTGTGCTAATCCTAGGGCACTAATCCTGAGCTTTTGTGCTCAAGGCTACCACTCTACTACTTGAGTCACAGCTCCACTTCTGGCAGTAATTTTTTTTTTTTTTTTGCCAGTCCGGGGGCCTGGGCACTGTCCCTGAGCTTCTTTTGCTCAAGGCTAGCACTCTACCACTTGAGCCACAGTGCCACTTCCAGCTTTTTCTGTTTATGTTGTACTGAGGAATTGAACTCAGGGCTTCATGCACGCTAGGCAAGCACTCTACCACTAAGCTACATTCCCAGCCCTCTATTTCTGGCTTTTTGGTGGTTAATTTGAGATATGAGTTTCTTGGACTTTGCTGCCCAGGCTGGCTTTGAATCATGACCCCCAGGTCTCAGCCTCCTAAGTAGGTAGGATTACTGGCAGGAGCCACTGGTACCTGGATGAGATTTGATTTCTTAGAGTGCATTAGCAGAACTGGGTACTCACACTTACAACTGTAATCCTACCTACTCAGGAGGCTGAACTCTGACTGAAATCTGATTGCGGTTTGAAGCTAGCCCAGGTAGGAAAGTCTGTGAGACTCTTCTCCCCAATTAACCACCAAAAATCCAGAAGTAGAACTGTGGATCAAGCGGTAGAGTGCCAGACTTGAGCAAAAAGGTTAGGGATAATGCTTAGGCCCTGAATTCCAGCCCCAGGACTATCACACACGCTAAAGTGCTTTAGCAGAACTTTGTCCAGTGAGAAAGGGAAGAATGGGTTAGTATACAAATCTAAAAAATTGAGAAGATAGAATAAATTCGATTGATTTGTCAAAGAAAGAGCTGTAAAGACATTAAATTAAAAAAATCAAAAGGAAAGCTGAAGCCTCAAGGACAAATACTCATAGAAAGGCTTGAAGAGGTAAATTCAGAATTACTAAGCAGGAAATGAGACTTCCAAAGGCAAAATAGAACAATAATAATAAAAAAAAACTCTATCAGGAGCTCAAGAAGACTGGAGTGTTGTCCTTTAATTAGATAGGAAAGAAAAAGACTCATTGATGACATCAAAAGGCCATAGGCCATTCAGTTTCTTTTGTAAAACCTTTCTGCATGATCAAGTGGATGGATTCTGGAAGTAGGTGATGCATACATTAAGAGAATAAAAAGAGGAAAAGAAGACTCGCAGAGAAAAATTCTGTAAGTGAGCTTTGTATCTAAATGTGCAGGCTCCGATGACTTACATCCAAGAGCATTAAAAGAATTGGCTGATATATTATGGACTGTAAATTGGATGAGTCAACAATAAGTCATGCTATTATTTAAAGAAGGGAACATGAGTGAGAGATGTATTAACAGGACTATGACATGGAGAGGGCAAAGACAATAGTTGGCATTGACCAACCAATATTTAGAACATAGTTACCAATTTTGGTAGCTGTGTATTAGAAGGGATGATCAAGTTCAAAGGGGAAGAACACGAAAATGATGAGTGGAATACAAAAGAAGTAGGAAAGCCCAATGGCTGGGCTAAGAAGTTAAATTCCCCACAATTAAAAAAAAATTTTGGTTCAGAATACTAACTTGCCTCTGAATATTCAGAATACTCACTTTGCCTCTGAATATGGGTTTGTACCTTATGTATTCTCGAAGTAGCCAGATCTTCGGGTGTAAGGATTGCTATAGAAGCCACTCTGGCTAATCCCTTCTTCCTATTTTCTAGAGAGGAGTATGAGGGAGTAAGTGTAGATGAGTATTAAGAGAATTAGGTCAAAAAAGGACAAAACTATTGTTGACTAAGTACCAGGACTCTGGGTTATTTTTCTCACACATCCTTAGCTTAGTCCCGCAGGACAGTTTTCTTGTGTTATTCCAGGATACTTCGCATCCTCACTCTGTGGAGCAGCTTTCCCAGGAATCAATAGTAAACACATGTCCATTTCAATGGAAATTCTAGTACTAGGCCACAATGGCTAACTCCACAGATTTGTTTCTTAGTCTCCTCAACAACTCTTGAACTCTCTCCTTTCCTCTGGACCCTGTCCAGAGAATATCTTGCCCAGGATGTGTGGAGTGTTTTGCAGCTTGCTGGTTGGGCCTGGCTTCCTTGCTGCCTTTGACAATTTCCCCAGGTTGCTTTGTGTGTAAGGATCCACCATGTCTGTACTTCTCTCTCACACACCTGTCAAATCTTCCCTCCTTCCCATTACCCATCATTCTTCACTTGGATTTCCAAAAGGATAGTTCATTAATTCCAGCACACTCATCCTGGGTGGGCTCAGGTGGGTTGTTGGTGTCTCTCAATGAGTGGCAATTTGGAACTACTGGTAGGTGTGACAGTGCCTTTGCTTATTACTGAATCACACAGATTAATATTTCCTTCTCCAGTTTCTTCTTGTCTGTCTGGTTCAGTTGAGGAGAAAGTTTCTTTATGATGCTAGTGTTTTTAATCCTCTAAAGCTGCTATTTTGCACTGATTTCTTTCTTACTGGTATCTTTCTCACTCAATTCCTCCCTTCCTCCTTCCTTTCTTTCTCCCTCCCTCTCCTTCCCCCTCCCTCTGTCCCTCCCTTCCTTTCTGTTTGATCTTAGGGCTTTTTTTTTTTTTTTTTTTTTTAGCCAGTACTGGATCTTGAATTCAGGGCCTGGGTGTTATCTCAGCTTTGATGATCAAGGCTGGCACTTTACCACGTGAGCCATATATCCACTTTTTGGTGGTTAATTGGAGATGAGTCTCAAAAACCTTTCTGCCTAGGCTGGCTTCAAATGGTGATCCTCAGATCTCAGCCTCTTGTGTAGCTAGGATTATAGATATGAGCCACCAGCTTTGCTTTTGTGAGTCAGGTGACCTACTGCTTAAACTTCTTGAATCATTCCTCTAACCCTTTTTGCTCTGTTTTTCTTGCTGTTGTTGTTCTTCTTCAGTACTCCTCCTCTTATAATTGTAATCATTATGATTATGCTACTACTGAACT
This sequence comes from Perognathus longimembris pacificus, assembly GCF_023159225.1. Classification (NCBI taxonomy): domain Eukaryota; kingdom Metazoa; phylum Chordata; class Mammalia; order Rodentia; family Heteromyidae; genus Perognathus; species Perognathus longimembris. The sequence continues at coordinate 19,169,351 of NC_063176.1, read as the reverse complement.
CTCATACTGGGACCTCATCTCCAGGGCTCTTACTTGGCATTTCTGTTCAGGGCTGATGCTCTACTCCCTGAGTCATACCTCCAGTTCCAGTTTTTTGCTGGTTAATTGGAGATAAGAGTCATGTGGCTGTGTTTGCCCTGGCTGGAATTTTGAGATCTCAGTTTCCTGAGTACAGCTACTCAGGCTGTAGACATGAACCATGGTGCCCAGCTTATTCTGCTTATTTTTGAGGTCAGGTCTCTGACCCTCAGGCTGGCCTGTATCTGTGACCTGATTTTAGCCTCCATAGAGCTGGGATGACAGGGCAGTGCCACTCTGCCCTGTTACTGGTTGAAATGGGATCATGTGTTAAGTACCTTTAAAAAAATATAAAGCAAGTGTGGGTATCAGGCTCAAAGCCTTGACAACTAGGATTATTTCCTGGACTTTTTGGGAGTGTTGAAGTAGAGTATACACACCAGAAGGGAGCATACATAAAAATATAGGCCATGATTAGATTAGCTAAAATATTTATTCCTTTATCCTTGTTACACTTAATTACACAGCTCTTTTATTTATGTCTGTGCTAGGTGGTTTTAAGGACAGTGACATAAAGTTTTTTTTTTTTTAAAGAAACTCATTGCCAAGCACCAGTGGCTTATGCCTATAAACCTAGCAATACAGGGAGGCTAAGACCTGAAGATCATGGTTCAAGGCCAACTCAAACAACAAACTCTAATCAATGAGACTCTTATCTTCAACTAATCATAAAAAATCCAGAAGTTGATCTGTGGCTTAAGTGGTAGAGCATTAACTTTGAGCAAAATTTAAAAAATCATTAGGTAAAAACAAACGAATTGACTTAAAGAGAAGATTACTCTATTACATAGATTCTAGTTACATTTCCCCCTAATACTTAACCTCTGTGAAATCGGGATCCATCATGCAAATGAAGCTATCCCACAGTGCCCAGAAGAATGCTTAATGTGGTGTCTAGCCTTCAGTTGACACTTGGGGTCAACTTCAGAGAATATCAGGTTCAGTGAAATATGGTAAATAAATAATGCTACAAGTAGTATTCTGATATGGAAGAATACAGAGAGATGTGGTGTGCAAATTCCTGATGTGTGGGAGTTAATAGCATGGTGACCTACTATTTCTCTCTGATGCTTTTAATTTTAATAATTGCTCTCTAGAGAGGCAGAGTGGTAGGAATTTTAGCCCTGTGGTCCAGTTGCAGTGGGTGGCAGGGAATCTCGGGGGTAGGTAAGCTTTAGTTTGCATTATTCCTTTAATGTTATTTGCATGGAAACTCTCTTGATCCAAGAGGACTGTTTGGCCTTCGGTGACATATATGCTATTCTGGCTTAGACATTTCTGGGTACCATGTAATCCGGCTGCAGGCTTACAATCTGTAAGAAAAAAGAATAATTTGGGCATGATGGCACACGTCTGCCTTACAACTACAGTGGGAAGCATGAAGAGGAGACTCACAGTCCAGGCTGGGCAATAAGGAAGACCCTATCTCAGAAATAACCAGAGCCAGAAGGACTGGAGGCATGGCTCAAACAGGAGAGCATCTGCCTAGCAAGTGTGAATCCCCGAGTTCAAATCTCAAAATCATCACTTAAAATACAAAGCTTTTGTATGTAGCACTGGAGTATAGATCTATAACCTTGAACATTGAATACTGTCCTTAGACTTCACCTATCACCTTGATGATCCAATGTAGTTTTGTCTGCATGAGAGCCTTCTCCAAAGACACACACACACACACACACACACACACACACACACACACACACATACATTTTAATTTTTTTTTAGTATTGGGGTTTGAACTCATGGCCTCATGTTTGTTAGGCTGGTGCTCTACTACTTGAGCCACTCCTAAAGACATAATGTTCAAAGGAAAGACAGGGGGCTGAGAATATGGCCTAGTGGTAAAGTGCCCGCTTCGTATACATGAAGCCCTGGGTTCGATTCCTCAGCACCACATATGTAGAAAAAGCCACAAGTGGCACTGTGGCTCAAGTGGAAGAGTGCTAGCCTTGAACAAAAAGAAGCCAGAGACAGTGCTCAGGCCCTGAGTTCAAGTCCCAAGACTGGCAAAAAAACAAAACTAAAATACAAAGGAAAGAAGGAAGGAAGGAAGGAACAAAGGAAGGAAAGAAGGAAATAAGGAAGGAAGGAAGGAAAGGAGGCCTCCTTACTTCTCAAATGAAGATGCCAGGTATGGTTTGCTGCGATATCTGAGCAGCTAGATGCCAGTAGCAGTCCACAGTTGGTCTATCCACTCTCCTCTGCAGCTACACATTTGTGTGGTATACCATTTGCATACTCTAACGAGATGGGCTATAATTGGCCTTCATTGATTTTGTTTTCATTGAGCTAAAATAGAGTCAGAGCTTCTTAGGCTAGAAGAGTGGATTGATTTGTGGTAGAATTCAGGACTATTCAGTTGAAGAAATAATTAATTATGTTCTTATTTAGTAATCATCAGGGTTCAGCCTGTTTCTTACAAGATAGTATGTTCAGCAGAATTGAGCTTTGCCAAGATTGGGATGCTTAAAAATAGGCATTTCAGCCAAGTAAATGGATAGCATATATAAGAAGATTATTTTTAAAGGAAAATTTGTGCAGATTATAGACTCTCAATCTGTAATTATTCATGTAGAGATGAGGAGATATGAACTGCATCCTTCTGTTATTCATTTTCTTTCTCTCATAAGCACAAGGCCTGATTGTTTTTCTTTTTTCTATTATTATGCCCATCCTTTTATCCATCTATCTATCCATCCTTGAATTCCCATACACCCATCTTTCAACATTCTGTAAATTCTCCATTACTTAATTCAGTCTGAGTGAGTAATGCTCTCTACTTTGTTTTCCAATTCTCATTTCTTGGAGTTGGTCCAGATTAGCCTCCATACCAGGAGAATAGAAAGTGACAATTCAGCCTTGGTAGATTAGCCTGCAGTATAAAACTGACAAACAAGTAGAGATGTTTCACAGGTCATCCTGTGTAGACAGGGTAGCTGGGAATTATGAGTTGGTTATGATGAAAACATTTCCAAATGGTTTAGTCCCAGGTTAATTTTTCCCTCTAATATTTCTTTTGAAGTAATCGTGTACAGTTTTTGAATAAAATTTGACTCTCCTTCCTTCCTTCCTTCCTTCCTTCCTTCCTTCCTTCCTTCCTTCCTTCCTTCCTTCCTTCCTCCCTCCCTCCCTCCCTCTCTCCCTTCCTTCCTCCCTCCCTCCCTCTCTCCCTTCCTTCCTCCCTCCTTCCCTCTCTCCCTCCCTCCCTCCCTCCCTCCCTGCCTCCCTCCCTCCCTCTCTCTCTCTCTCTCTCTCTCTCTTTCTTTCTTTCTTTCTTTCTTTTTCTCTTTCTCTCTTTCTCTCTTTCTTTCCACTCCTGGTGCTTGAACTCAGGGCCGGAGCACTGTCCCTGGCTTCTTTTTGCTCAAGGCTAGCACTCTACCACTTGAGCCATAGCACCACTTCCAGCTTTTTCTATATGTGTGGTGCTGAGGAATCGAACCCAATGCTTCATGTATATGAGGCAAGCACTTTACCACTAGGCCATATTCCCAGCCCAAGGTCTATTCTTTAAATTGAGGATTTGTATTTATTGAGGAGTAAGGTCTAGATGCAAGTGAAAAAACACACCCACCTGTTGTTCAATACACATTTATTGAATGGCTCAGTGTGTAAGGCATTATGGTAAGAGTTATAAGATGAATAAAACATGGTAACTATAAAATATCCTACAGGGTAGCATAGAGATATTTGTCAGAAATTTGTTTCTATGCTAGCTATTTGGAACCATGTAGATGATATTATATATAGCCTATTGCTTAACCCACAAAATTCAAGTTTTAGGTCGAAATCTATGCAATTGCCAATGTTTTTTCACTTCTGCTGTACAAAAATGGCAATTTCAACTTGTCCTACATGGAAACAGTGTATTTTTCTGAAGTATATAATAAAGAGTAATGACTAAGAGTCATAATGCCTAGGTGGAAATCAAGTGTTCATAATCCTGTTTCTTCTTAGTGAAGGTCTAGAAAAGAACCTTTTGCCACTTTCTGGCCATTTCCACTCTGGAGATAGTGAAAATAGAGGATTGCCTTGGTGCTTCCCAGAGCAAGCATCCTACGAAGGCCCAAGAAGCAATGGGAACAGCGCGACTTCTGGGAAAAGCTGAGCCTAGTGGTTCAGTGAGAGAGGCTCAGGTCTCCCGCTTATGTGAGCCTTGAGGGGTGAGCTGTCACGTTACTATCTCTTATACTAGAACTGCATTGTGCCTGCCGTGAGCCACACTGGAAAAAAGAAAATCAATGCCCCTGTCCTGCTCAGTTTCACAAAGCAAGGGACAGAGGCTCTTCTAGTTCAGCCTTGGGAAAAAATCCAAAACACAACAACAACAACAAAACCCCATGATGGCACAGCCCACAAAGAATGCACATGTCCAAGTGATGGGTGGTGGTTTACTCAGTTCTGTTTGGCTATGAGAGTGGGGCTATGTTCTCAGTTCCTCTGGTCAGTGTGGGGGAGGGGAAGAAGGGTGGGCCAATTAGGCCTATTTTGGATTATATTATAATATCCAGTACAATATAAACACTATGGCAATAGATGCTATACTGTATTGTTTGGGGATTGATGACAAGTCAACATTCTTGCTTGGTACAGACCCAGCACTCATTCTGAATTTTTTTGGCCAGTCCTGGGCCATGAACTCAGGGCCTGAGCACTGTCCCTGGCTTCTTTTTGTTCAAGGCTAGCACTCTGCCACTTGAGCCACAGCGCCACTCCTGACCTTTTCTATATACGTGGTGCTGGGGAATCGAATCCAGGGCTTCATGTATCCGAGGCAAGCACTCTTGCCACTAGGCCATATTCCCAGTCCTCGTTCTGAATATTTTTGATTAATAGTTGGGTGGATCTGGATGTATAACCCCCACACACAGAGGGCTGACTGACAGCAGCGAGGGGGACATTTCACTCACCCTGTCTGGTGGCACTGCCTTCTCTCTGCCTTTCCAAATAACTCTGTTCCTGGTCACTGCACAGCTTGGCATCACTTGAAGAAAAATGTTTCAGCCATTCCCCATTTTTTATTTCCTTCCCTCCCTCCCTCCCTCCCTCCCTCCCTCCCTCCCTCCCTCCCTCCCTCCTTCCCTCCCTCCCTCCTTTCCTTCCTTCCTACTGTGATGTCTCTTTTGGCAAGTGGTGGTTTAGAGGATGGGGAAAGGGCTACTTCACTTTCCTAACAATTTCTTGGGCACCATCCCTCCTCACGTCTCCCTCTCATTAGCTTCTGTGGGTGATGGCGAGGAATCCAGAGTGTAGTTGGAAGCTGCGTGTCTGCTCCGAGTCCTTTCTCTGGCTTGGAATCTTCAGTTGGCATTGCTGTGATGAGGAGTCTTAACTGGTTCTGAGGCCAATGTTCTCCTACTAGTCTTTCAGGTGAAATGTAACCTATTCCAAGGAAGGGTGAGTCTATAAAAATGAGAAGCATGCACAGGATAATTAAGTGTCGGTTTTGCTCTGCATGAAGATGGACATTTTCTGTGAACCTTGCCTGTCCTCCTGCCCCAGGTTCATCAGCCTTCTGCTCACTCCACCCCATGAGCCCTAGACATTTTTCTCCTGGACTAGTAGCAATATATAGATCTTGTCTTACAGTCTGTTTCTTCTCCACTATCCTGTAGGTCTTTTATCATCAAGGGCCTTGTTTCACTCACTTTTGTTAGCCATGGAGTATCTAATGCAGTCCTTGCCATAGCAGGTGCTGAAAGTATGATTTCTGAATGACTTCACAAGTGATAGTTCAGTTGGAGAAATATTGAAATTAGTGCATGAATTCATTTTTATACAGATGATGAATGCTCATTCTTAACATTCAGTAAAAAATAAAATGAAAGTTACAATCACAGCAGGGCGCTGGTGGTTTATGCCTGTAATCCTAGCTATTCAGGAGGCTGAGACCTGAGGATCATGAAGCAACCCTGGGCAGGAAAGCCCATGAGACTCTCATCTCAGAAAAATCTGGAAGTGGTGCTGGCTCAAGTGGTAGAGCACTAGCCTAGAACAAGACTCAGGGATAGCACCTAGGACCAGAAAAAAAAAGATAATCTAGAAATAGTCTTTAAAATAGGTAATGTTTCAATTTTTAAAAAATTGTCAATGTTCACATTTCCACATGTCAGAAAAATATCATTGGCTTACAAAGTAACAATATTAAATGACATTGCATACTTAGTGTAGATTATGAGTATTTTGGTTGACACAGAATACAATTTTTATGCTTTTTGTAACAGGACCACTTGCTGAGAAAAACATGAGCCCAAACTAAAGATATTCTATTTTGCTATCCAAATTGTTTATATGCTATAGTAATTCTGTGCTGATAGCTACGAATCTGAGCTCATCTAGATGAGCTAATAATAAAAAAATTATAAAAAGTTTGAGTTCAAAAATTTGAGAGTAGATATTTAAGGAGTCAAAAAGTCTGAAAAATGATCACACTTTTAAAAACCTAACTATAAAGAGCAGTAACAATAAGACTTAATTTTGTCTGTATCATTTATCTTTAATTCACTGAACTTGACAAAAACCCTCTTCTGTATTGTAGGCATTATTGTAGTTGATGCAAAGAATTTTTTCTGTTGTTTTCAATTTTTTTAATTCAATTATTATTATTTATTATTTTGCATTGGTTCTGGAGCTTGAAATCAAGGCTTGGGTGGTGTCCCCACGCATATTATTTTGCCCAATGTTATGCTTTACCACTTGAGCCATAGCTCCACTTCTAGCTTTTTGAATTTTTTTGGTGGTTGGAGAGAAGAGTCTCACACAATCTTCAGATCTTAGCTTCCTGAGTAACTGGGATTACAGGTGTGAGCCACGGGTGCCTGGCTGTTTTTTAAAATTATCTCCAAGTAGTTGTACAAAGGGGTTACCATTCAACATATTGTTTATTGTACAATTCTTTGAGAAGGATAAGCCTAGGTAAATGGTGGTGAAATAAAAGTATGTTGAATGAGTGAGGAAATGACCTTGGCAGGCTTTCTAAGGGCTCAGAGCCAGGATCTCTAAAGTCTTTTCTAGGGTAATGAACTTGAAAGTTATTGAAGGCTCCATCCTCATGCGTTTTATGAATGTCCTGACCCAAATCCATCTGCATACAGGAGACATACAGGTGTGATAGGGCGAGTACTCAGATCTCTCCAGAAGGGAATACCACGAGGTTCCATGGTATTCCACTGTGGGGTTTCCCCTGTGGAGAACTCAAAAATTAAACAAATATTGAATGAATGCCTACCACGTTACAGGGGCTGGGGAAACAGAAGTGAGCAAAGTAGACAAAAATCTCTGCCTTTTGGAGCTTTAATCCTCAGTGGGAAAACAGAAATACACAAATATGTACTTCAAGATGTGCTAGTCAGGTGGCAGTAAACACTTAGGAGAGAAATACATCTCTCAGAACTTGTTGCTGAGCCCCCACACACCGGGCAGGGGAGGCTTGGACAAGCGTCAGACTCTGGGGCAAAGTTTGTAATTTGTTGTTGCTGTTGCATGCCCTCTGGGTTAGAAAAAAAAATCTGTCCCTGAATGTTTAGTGAGTCTGCTTGGCCTTTTGATTCTGCAGTGATTAAATGCCAGGCTATTGGGAATTAGTTTTATTCTAATTCAAGGTTAAATGTAGAAAAGACCTCCCTCCTCTCCATCTATCAAATTTCAACTATGGATCTTTTCAGGGTGTCAGCCTTCTTTGAAGCCTCTGCTGACCTCCCCAACCACCCCAACTGCATTTAATTCCTCCTTGCTTAGCTTTCACCACATTTAACTTGTGGCTCTGTTGTAGCACATTTTATTCTGTTTCCTGTGGAATGATGTACTTAGAGCTTCTGGTCTGCCAATAAGATTAATAATATCCTTGGAGTTGGGAGGTGGTTTTCATGTTCATCTGGCCCTTCCATCCCAGAGAACTTTAGGATGCTTGGTACATAGTAGCTGTTCAATTAACTATTGATTGAAAGAAAGCTACTAGGCAAGCACGTTTATCAGTACTGATAGCTGACTTGCATTATGTAAGTTTCTTATGTAATTTCTCCTGACTCCCTGATAAATGACATTTTCATCAGCTTCCTTCAGAGATCATTGTGACTATTTTTAAATTTTTTTCCAGAGTTAAGACTTTAAAAAATAATGACTGTAAAATATATTTCTATCTCTTTTCTTATTGCCAAGAATATGCACTAAATGTTGGAAATTGAGATTATATATATGCATAAAGATATTTAAAAAATCACTACCATTAGCTAAGTGTCAGTGGGTGGCTCAGTCTTATAATCCTACCTACTTAGGAGGCTGAGATCTGAGGACCACAGTTGGAAGCCAGCCTGAGCAGGAAAGTCCTTGAAACTCTTATCTCTAATTACCAGCAAAAGGAAATAAAAGAGGAAGTAGAGGTGTCCCTCAAGTGGTAGAGCTTCAGATTTTAGCAATAAAAGCTAGGTATGGGCCTGAGGACCTGAGTTCAAGTCCCAGTGCCCAGCACAAAAATAATCACTGCCATTCATTCATGTAAAGGTATCTGTTGAGCTGCTACGATTCTCCTGGAACATGCAAAATACCAGGAAGATAACAACAAATAGCATAGGCCAAATCCTGCTTTCATGGAAGCATTAACTATAATTTATACAACAAATGAATTAGAATTGACACAATTCTTACACAGAAAGATAGGGCTTGGAGGAGAACGACAAAGGAGTCGCTCAAGATCAATCAAGATGTATTGTACTTGTACACTGATTAGTTGAATGGGAACCCCTTTGTACAACTACTTAAAGATAATAAAAGCACAATTTTAAAAGATACTCAGGGCTAATATTTTAGTGTACACTTATCCAGTCTTTTTTTAAAGGTAATATATTCACAAAATTATGAAAAGAAGTAATGATACAATATTGTTTTCTAGTGAATATTGAGAGCACCTCTTCAAGTCTTTTAACATTCTGCGATGATATTTTAAATGGGCAATCACATTTGGTTTTAACAATGCCCCAGACCTTCACATTGTGATACATTGATTATTAGAAGAAAGGACTGGCAAAAAGAACTTTCCTAGTAAAAGGTCTATAACATATTAAAGCATTGACAGGTATGACTGTGTTGCTTCCACGCTCTTCCTGATGATCAGAGTTTACACATCTGTAGCTTATATGGAAAATGAAAGGGTTTTAGTATGAGCAGATTATTTTTCCATTTCAAAAGGCACTAACCTAGTCCACCCACTTTTGTTGGTGAGCATTTTGTATGTATTCATCTTTAATGAGATCTATTCCCAAGTAGATAATGAATGAAACTTGTCAGGGGGAGGCCAGAGAAAAATTTTGCTTAAGTAGACATGGGAACGATTGAATGGTTTCAGTCTTAAAGCCTTAAATTGAGGGCGTGGCTAATAGGCTCTGCCCTTCCTATTGATGTTACTTGATTATTCAGGGTGGCCCTCGTCTTGATTTCTCTTGCTGTGAGAGAGGAAATATAAGGAAAAGTTCTCCTGTACCAGGAACACAGGGAAAGGGTGCCATCAAGTGATGTCTAGGAAGCTAGCAGAGAGCAAGTGGACTCCAGACCCAGAGAGGGCCGAGAAAGGCCAGCCAGGTGGGCGAGAGCACTGCCCTGTGGGCAGAATTGACATGGCTGCGGCTGGAGACAGCATCGGCCCACCATGTGCACCGCCGACTTCTGCAGGAGTGCATGGCAGATGCTGAGCTGTGCCGGCTCCCTGTGTTAGGATGACATTGACCCATTAAGTGTGATCGCTACCTTGCATTCACACACTGATCCCGCCAGAGATTCATCTTCCTTCCCCAAATATGCCACTGGATTTTTATACAAAGTGAAAAGTGACATATCAAATATGGGCCAGGTCTGGGAATATGGTTTTTTTTTTCTGAAAATATATTTATTAGATGGCAATGAATGGAAAATATGGCATAAATGCACTTCATCAAGTGTGAAAGGAGGCTTTTGTGTTAAATTTTATTTTCAGTAATGTCTAGGGAGCATAGTTATATCTGAATAAACAATGAGGAGAATAGTATGTCTATTAATTGTCGTGCTCTAACATGTTTTTTCTGCCTACATTTTGTTTTTCAAAGCTGAGGATGGAACTCAGGGCCATGCACTTGCCAGGCAAATGCTCTTCCACTGAGCTAAATCCTTAACCCTATCTGCTTACATATTCATTAAACATTTTTATATTGTTATTCTAAAGGTGATGTACAGAAGGGTTACAGTTGTGTAAGTCAGGTAAAGAGTACACTTCTTTTGGGTCAGTGGCCACTGCCTCACTGGCTCCCAGTTTTTCCTTCCCATCCCCATCCACAAGTTGTATGGTTCATTTTTAACACAGTGTCTAGTGAGTACCACTGCTGCATTTGTTCACCCTCTGTCCCTCCAGTTCTGTGCCCCTCTTACCCTCTGGGAGATTTTTTTAAAATAATGTGGAGAGGAATGAAAGATCAGGCGGGAAAAAGCTAGGTTGCAGTCCAGGGGTTTGGTTTTAGTTTTTATTCTACTGTCACCTTCCTATGACCTTGAGCGAAGCCCCCAAACCTTCAGGCTCCTTGATTTTAAGGTAAGGGATTCAAAAGAAATGGCTTTGCTGTTTCATTTGGCTTTAAGTTCTCTGATGCTCTTAAACCTAACCCAAAATTCAGACATGTTCCCTCGAGGCTCATCTTACTGCCTCTGCCCCAAAGTGGGAAGTAACATGCAGGAACACTTTAAACTATCATCCCCCCTATGAGATGCTTTTTTGAATTGCATGGAAAAAGAGAGAGAGAAGTTCTAGGATTTAAATCAAAACTGACTACTTACAACTGATAGCTTCTTTTGTATAGTTCTGTTTGCATTTTTGTAGGGACTTTCAAGGCCTGACTTCAAATTCAGCATCCCTCATTACTTTCTCCTTTCTTTAATTAATTTTTGTAGTTTCCTACCTTACCTGATAAAACAACCAACACTTTGCAATTTATTGAAACAGTTGGTCTATGAGAGAATGACATGCTCTGTTGGCACTCAATGTTGTTATATCTTCATCAACACAGGAAGCCTGTGGCGGTGTGGGTGTGGGTGTGCTCACACGTGTGCATGTGGTGTGTGTGCACACATCCACACAGAGTTGAACAACATGACTTACAAAGAGAAATGATTAGGTGGTTGGACTTCAAAGAGAACATTTGTAGATTCTATCTGGAACACATTTTATTAAAATTGCAACAAACTTCATAAAATCAGATGTATGGTTCATTAAGAGAACATCGCCTTACAATTATGATTAATTAGATTAAACTTATGAAAGTGTGTTATTTGTTTAAATCAAAAGGGTGTGGGGCAGATGATGGATGATGAAGGATTGTGATAAATGAAGAAAGCAGCTGAACTAAATTGAATGTGTATTCATCCGTTTTCACTTCATAACTAATGATAAATTGAGCATGTCACATTTAACAATACAAGCCCTGGCTTAACCACGGTTTTGGCTCCTGTTCGCTAATGCTTTGTGATAGGTAGTTGAAAGAGAATTGAAATTTCAGTTCCAGGACTTTTGTCTGCTTGTCTCTTACACTGGAAAACACAGCAGATACTTACTAACTCAATTAAAAGGATTTGTGGAGTTCCTTCGTCATAAACGATTGTACTTCCTCAGGTTAACCTTTGGTATTTAAAAGTTGGAGATTTATTGTACCTCAAATGGGTGGGTATTTTATTTTATTTTTTTACAAATTAAATGGAAAAGGTATAAAGCACCCAGAACTGTGGAAACATTTTTTTTTCTTTTCTCAAATATGGCTGTGTTTGCCTTGGCATTTAATTGGAAGAAACACTCTCCCCCTCCCCCCCAAAAAAGCTCATTAGACAGTCTGGGAAATTTGAAGGTGAGATAAAAAAACACCACACACTTTACATCAGTTTCCTGAAGTCTCAACTTTTCCAACATTTTAATCATATTGTAGGCTTTCAAGGCTTATGAAGTTAGTGCTAGCGTGAGGAAGAAAGTATGTGGAAAATATTTCTAGCCAGAGTGAAATTGGATCAATTTGGCATGTCAGGACAGAAATAACATGAAAATCCCAAGTTAGTGCATAAGATCTGATGTGCAGGAATGGTTCTCGGTCCTTCAGTTCTTACTGGATTTGGGTTAAGACAATACAAAGTGAGTGATGATTGCTGAAAAGATAAGACAACTTTTTCTTCTTGTTTTGAATTTTCTGAAAGGGTCATGGGTAAAATTTACCTGGAGTTGTGGTGAAAGTTTCTAGTCAGTTTTTTGTGTTGTTGTTTTTTTTTTTGGCCAGTCCTGGGGCATGGACTCAGGGCCTGAGCACTGTCCCTGGCTTCTTTTTTGCTCAAGGCTAGCACTCTGCCACTTGAGCCACAGCGCCACTTCTGGCCATTTTCTGTATATGTGGTGCTGGGGAATCGAACCCAGGGCCTCATGTGTATGAGGCAGGCACTCTTGCCACTAGGCCATATCCCCAGCCCTCTAGTCAGTTTTGATTTGATCTCAACCTCATCTTCAAGCTCTAGCTCAAGTTCTATTTAAGAATTCTTTGCTTGGTATTTTCAACAACGATGAAGCTTTTAAGAACTGAGTCTCTCTGTCGATGCTTTCCCGAGTAAGGCATGCTTGGGTTATGCAGTAGAAAAGACCTTTGGACAAGGCATCGTTTTATTCCTCCAAGTAATGAAATAGTTATGGTGTGTTGGTTATGTGGCTGGAAACCGAGTCTGCAGCTGTTCTCAGTGTTCTCAGTGGGAAGTTTTGCCCTCCTCTTCCCTGCTTCTGGGACATTTGACAGTTTGGTTGTCACAATTTTGGGAGTAGTGCTTTTGGTATCTTGGGGGTGGAGATTTGGGGTGTTGTTGGACATTCTACAAGTATAAGACAAGCCCTTACTTCATAATTACCCACTTCACACTGTCACTAGAGATGAGATTGAAAACACCAGTTTGGGTGAGACACACATATAACCCATGGCAAACTAAAGAACTTGCTAGTTAAGTGAAGATGAAATTTAAGTGGCTTCTTAGGCTGACAGGACGGAGCTACTGGGATTGAGCTCTGGGCCTCTCACTAGCTTGCTAGAGCCATGTCTTCCCCATTTTGAATCATATCCTCAGGCCTTTTTGCTTCAGTTATTTTTCAGATAGGGTTTTCTATTTTTGCCTGGACTATGATGCTCCTGTCTGTGCCACTATGTCTTTGGGATTACAGGCACACACCACCTTGCCCAGATTATTGGCTGAGACAGGGTCTTGCTAGCATTTTTTTCCCCCAGCTGGCCTCCAACCACAATCGTCTTGATTTCAGCCTCAAAGTGATATTTGTTTTTCTTTTTCTGCTACCAGGGTTTGATGGATGGCTTCATAAATGCTTGAATTGCTTGTGCAGCTGGTATGCTACTACTTGAGCCATGCCTCCAGCTTGACTTTTTTACTGGTCATTTTGGAGATGAAATCTCATAGACTTTTTGGCCAAGGCTGGCTTTGAGCTTTGACTCTTCCTATCTTAGCCTCCTGTCTACCTAGGGTTACAGATGTAAACCACCAGTGCCTGACTGTAAATTATTGTTTATAAAGCAGCACAGTGAATAGCAAACATGCCAGCCAGTACTAGGCCACTTGAGCCCTAAATCTAACAACTCAACTAATAACTTAAAGGAATGTGTGAATTGGCTAGTTTTGGATCCTAATCAAAGTAATTTAATCCCCCCTGCCCCAGTCCCGGGGTTTGAACTTGGGCCTTGGCTCTGTCCCTGAACTTCTTTTTCTCAAGGCTAGCACTCTACCACTTGAGTCACAGCGCCACTTCTGGCTTTTTCTGTTTATGTGGTATTGAGGAATCGAATCCAGGGTTTCATGAGTGCTAGGCAAGCCCTGTACCCCTAAGCCACATTCTCAACCCAGTAACTTAACTCTTGAAGTACCAAAACAATTTTGCTTTGTTTAAACATTTTCTACAGTGAGTTTTCTTTAAGAATTCACACACTAAATTACACTGAGATTTTTAGGGGGTGTTGCCATCTGTCCTTTTACATATCAAGAAATAAAGCAGTAGGCTGTGATCTGAGGACTAAATCAGAAACAGAACTAAGAAAGCTGAATTAAGAATATCTCTTGATTATTCAAGTCAGGACATCTTATCTCCAGACCCAAGCACTGTCCTGGCTCTGAGGTGAAAGTTGGAGGTGACAGTTGGCCTGCCTGGGGACACGTTATCTTTAGGAAAGAAGTTCCTGAAGGCGAGGGAAGATAGAAAGCTTCAGCCATGTTAAACATCCAAAGGAGGAGTTTAGATCAAGAGTGTCACACTTGTCTGAGTTCTGACATGCAAATACATTTCAGAACCAAGACAATTCATCTGTCAGGCTTCCTGTTATAAGTGTATTTACTCAGCTGTGAGGAGAGAGCTTCAGTGAGCATCCTAGCTAATGAAGGTTTGGTAATACTCAATATTCTGGAAATAACCCGGAATTGAGTAGGTTCTTCGTGTCAGAATGCAAGATGATAAAAGAACCTCGGGGAAGCTCTGGAAGGAGAAAGCGGCCACAGGGGCTTCTTGCTGGAAGATAAGGATCCTCTCTCTGGTTGGAAGAAGACAGAAGAGGTTTAGTTCACTCTTTGGGTTGTTGTTTCAACTCATTTATTTTTTTATTATGATAAAATATGTGGAACACAGCCAGCTGCTGGTAGCTCATGCCTGTAATGCTAGCTACTCAGGAAGCTGAGATCTGAGGATCATGGTTCAAAGCCAGGCTTAGGAGGAAAGTCCTTTAGACTCTTATCTCCAGTTAACCACCAGAAAACCAGAAGAAGAGCTGTGGTTCAAAGTGCTAGAGCACTAGTCTGGAGCAAAAGAGCTCAGGGACAGTGCCCAGACCCTGAGTATGGAAGACATAGTTCACCATTTTAACCATTTTAAGTGTACAATCCAATAAACACATTAACAATGTTATATAACTCATCACTATCCCCCTCCCTTTTTTTGGAAGGGTCAGTACTAGAGCTTGACTTTAGGGCCTCGTGCTCCTGCTTAGCTTTGTCCACTCAAGGCTGGTGTTCTATGACTTAAACCCCACTTCCACTTCCAGCAATTTGCTGGTTATTTGAGGATGCATCTCAGATTTGTGTGCCTGGGCTGGCTTCAAGCTTTGATCCTCCGATTTCAGCTACCTGAGTGGCTAGTATTATAGTCATGAGCCACTTGTGTCTGGCTTCCAGTTAAAATTGTTTTAAATAAAAAGATCACTTGCAACATTCTCACTCTCCTCCCCTCAGCGTCCCCTATTCTATTCTGTTGCTATGAATTTGACAATTCTAGGTACATCTGTAAGTGGGACTCATACAAACTTTATTGTGTGGTTACCATTCATATTTGCATTCTTTTATTTTTGTTCTAAGGATTGAACCCAGGACGTTTCCCTGGCTAGGCAAGTTCTTTGTCACTAAGCTACATCCCAGCCCTGCATTTGCATTCTTAGTCAATGGCAGGCATGAACAAGGTACTTGATAAATTTGGAATAAATGCAAGTCAAAGCTGGAGGGTAGAAGTAAGGTAGGATTTAACACATTAAAATTATTTTTTTAACTTGGCCACATACGATGCACATGTCTGTAATCTCAGCTGCTCAGGAGGTAGAAGGAGGGTCTAGTGCTTGAGGTTACCCTGGAGAAAGTAAATGAGACCCTACCTCAAAAAAGACAATCAAAAGAAAAGGGCTGGGAATGTGGCTCACGTAGACAAGTATGAGACCCTGGTTTCAATCCTTATACTGCAAAGAGGCTTAAAAGAAACTTACTACTACTGCTAATACTACTGCTGCTTCTGCTGCTACTACTACTGCTACTTAGTAATAATAATAATAGAACCATACCTTTTGACAGCACTTGTTCTTTCTTCAAAGAAACTTCACATTTCACTCTATTTGATGTTTGATGATTATTTTGGAAAAGCACCACTATTGTAAAGTTAGATTTAAGTAAAGCAATGTAAATATCTTAGTTTTTCTAATCTAATTGTAGCTAAAAACATTTTCATTTACTGCTTTTGGGACAGACCCCATATAATAGACTGCTCAGAATGTGAATGAAATATCTGCTTCCTAATAATTTATCCATCAGATTAAAGAGAAGGAAATTGAAGATGTAGGATATTAAGCCTATCCTCTCAAAGTCCCAGGGGAAATTAGCAGTAAAGCCAGAATTAGAATTCACAGCCTGCTGGGGTTCCCCATGGCTTTGTGATCAGCTGCTCTGCAAACCCCAACTTTTCTTTCCCATGTGACTAGTTGCAGTGACCTCCATGGGGCCCGCCAAGCATGAAGAAAAAGTAACCATTCTTCCATGAATTCTGCCACCAGTGCCAACAGCGCAAATTGTTTTCTTTTGGGGTCAGAGCTTTGCCACCTGCCATTTCAGGCTCGGTGGAAGGCTGACATACATCATTTGAGGGGTTATTCACGTTGACACCCGTTCCCGACTATGCCCATTCCTCCCGTGGAGAGCAGCTCTGCCTCCAGCCCGATGTCGTCCCTGGGATCCTTGTGTTTCTGCTAAGCTGCAGGCACCTGGAGCACACTGGCGGGGACATTGCTCTCTCATTATAAATGCAATAGGAAGAATAGAAAGGTCAGGCAATTAAACGGACACCCTCTTCAGCAACAACTTTGTCTCCATCTCTAACAAAACCCAACTTTTTACTTTTTGTCCATTTGTGGTCTGACATTGCTTCATTGCATTTCCCCTCTGCTATTGTCTCATAAAACTCCCTGGCAGTGATATAATTGCCAGAGCAGCTTTCCAGGTGAGATGTTTCCCTCCTAAAGCACACGGGTAGAGAAAGCATTTAAGCTTGACATGGTGACTTTCCTGGGCCAAGTTCCGCCCTTTTATCGCAGAAAGGCTTTCAAGTACACACCATAGTGCACTTGCTTTTCCTTAATAGAACTTCTATCTCTCCTGCCTCATCTGCTTGCCAAAGGGAAGAAGTAGACTTTTCTGTTTGGAATAATCAAACATGATTGTGAGAGGAAAACTAGGTCAGGGACTAGTCTGTAGCTAATTGGGGACAACATACCCATTTCAATCTGGAATTTTTAAATTGACAGGCTTGGGGTATAAAAAGCTTTGAAATGCCTAGGATACTTTAGCAGCAAGGTTTGAATTTTATGAGGGCCATTAATTTGGAATTGTAGTGGAGAACAGGGAGAAAGGATGCAAGAGTGGGCCAAGTAGTGTTACTTAGGGCTGGGCAATGGTTTCTTTTTTTCCCTATGATATAAATGTACTCAGTGTTTGCCATTTGAGTTTGCTAATTAACCAGGGACACCCTGCTGATTGCCTTGGGTCTCCTGTTTTCTTTTGGGCCCTCAAATCACTTCCCTTCTCTCTTCAGGCAATCTGGTATTGGCTATACTTCCCAGAAAGTCCCCATGATTCTAAGTTAGCATTGTGGTTTTTCCTCTCTGTCTCTTTCTCTCTCTCTCTCTCTCTCTCTCTCTCTCATTCTCTGTCTCTCATATTCTTCTTACTTATTTATTTTGTGTGTGCCAGTACTGGGTCTTGAACTCAGGGCCTGAGCACTGTCTCTGAGATTTTTTTCCTCAAGGCTTAGCACTCTACCCCTTGAGCTACAGCTCCACTTAGTGTTTTTTGCTGGCTAACTGAAGAGAAGACTCTCATGGGTTTTCTTGCCTGTACTGGCCTCAAACTGAGATCCTCTGATCTCAGCCTTCTGAGTAGCTAGGATCTCAGGCGTGAACCATGTGCACCAGGCTTCTGCTACAATTTTGATTCTAGCTTTCATTGGGTCATTTTTCATGTTATCAGTTCTCAAATAAGACTCATCTTCCACTGTGGCAAACATTAATGACAATGAAGTGGATGAAATCTCAGTGAAGTTTCAAAACATGATTGTACAATGATCAGAGAAATAAAACATGAATAAATGTCTGAATAAATTCAAAGAAAATGTAAAGACCTGAACGAAGGACATAAAAGAGGATTGAGAGGATATAGAAATCTTGAAACAAAACCCATCAAATCTCAATTCTGGAAATGAGAAGCTCAATAAATCAAATGAAAAGCTTAGTTAAAGGTTTCTCATTTGGTTTACACCAAATGGTTTTGCAAGTATTGCTTTTGGAGTCACTTGTCTTTTTATCCTTTGACTCTTGATTTTGATATTCCCTTTCATTTCTCCAGTTCTAATACCAGTATATACAGTATCCAGTGTACTCAGATGAGATACAGTGATAACACGGGGACAACCACAGGAAGGGGATACAAGAGAATCATCAAGAAAAGAAGCTACAGTTTCACATGGCATGTTGAAAGTAATTACAACAGTGATATAACGCTCGTTTCTATAACATGGAGTTCATTTCACTTAGCATCATCTTATATGTTCATAAGGGCATAGCTATTGGGCTCTTGTGATCCTCTGCTGTGGCTAGCCTAAACCTGTGCTAATTATTCCCTATGAGGGAAACCATAGAGTCCATGTTTCTTTGGGTCTGGCTCACTTTACTTAGTATATTTTTTTTCCAAGTTCTTCCATTTCCTTATGAATGGGGCAATGTCATTCTTTCTGATAGAGGCATAAAATTCCATTGTGTATATGTACCACATTTTCCTGATCCATTCGTCTACTGAGGGGCATCTGGGTTGGTTCCATATTTAGCTATGACAAATTGTGCTGTGATGAACATTGTTGTGCTGGTGGCTTTAGTGACAACACCAGATTTTTAAAGAAATACTTTCAAAGCATAGAGATCATGGAATGATGTACTTCAAGCCCCGAAAGAAAATAATTTCCAGTTTAGATGACTATAACTGGCAAAGCTAGCTGTAAGAAAAATTTCCATGACAAACACAAACCAAAAGCAATTCACAATCACTAGAGTAGTGTTATGAGGGGAATCCTACCCACAGAAATGGAAGATAAACAGAATCATGAAAATTCCAAGAAACATTAAATCTCCCTAGAAGAATAGATAGGCAAACGAAGAGTACGGAAGAATTGAAGACTCCGCATTTTAAAAAATAGCAAGTATTACTACATATCTTTCAATAATAACTCCAAAGGTTAAGGATCCTAATCTTCTGATCAAAAGACACAGAATTGTGGATTCAATAAAAACAAGACCTGACCACTATAAGAGACATGTCTCATTGGTGAAGGCATAGAATGAAAACATAGGGACATTTCCCAAGCAAATGGAGCTTCAAAGAGAGCAGAAGTAGCTATAGACATATCACAGAAAGCAGACTTCAAGGCAAATTAGACAGAAGATGCAAAGAAAGTCACCTTCTATTAAAAAAGAGAGCAATCAAACAAGAAGATATGACAATTGTAAATCACACCAAACATTTGCGCACCTAATTTCATAAAGCAACCATTACTGGAAATTAAAAAAAAAAACAAAACACAGGTAAACCCCAACACAGCAAAGGTGGGTGGCCTTACGACCCCACCCTCACCGATAGATAGGTGCATTCTGAAACTCTCTTGTTTTAGTCCATAGCTCATGGCTTTTTTTTTTTTTTTTTTTTTTGGCCAGTCCTGGGCCTTAGACTCAGGGCCTGAGCACCATCCCTGGCTTCTTCCCGCTCAAGGCTAGCACTCTGCTACCTGAACCACCGCGCCCCTTCTGGCCGTTTTCCATATATGTGGTGCTGGGGAATCGAACCGAGAGCTTCATGTGTAGGAGGCAAGCACTCTTGCCACTAGGCCATATTCCCAGCCCAGCTCATGGCTTTTAAGTAGCATTTTTACCAGGGTCAGGTGGCTCATGCCCTGTAAGCCTAGCTACTCAGGAAGCTGAGATCTGAGGACTGTGTTTTGAAACCAGCCTGGTCAGAAAAATCCATGAGACTCTTATCTCCAATTAACCAGCAATAAACAGAAAGTAGAGCTGTGGCTCAAGTGGTAGAGCACCAGCCAGGAGAGAGAAAGGCAAAGATAGCGTCCAGGCTCGGAGTTCAAGCCTTAGGACCATCATACCAAACAAAACCAATCCCCCACAATAAAAAATCCTCATATAAACCCACTTATATAAGATAAATACAGTTTACTTTATTCCAGCAACCTCCCTCACCCCTCCACAGGATATAAATCAACAGAAACCTAATGAGTTTCATCATGATTTTTGTCAATATTTAGGAGTTCTACAGGATGGAGTCTTTGGGAGAGCATATGGGTTTATCATCTTCCTGTTTTCTTTTCTTTGTCCATTGTGGGGCTTGAACTCAGGGCCTGGCCATTGTACCTGAGCTCTTTGGCTCAAGGCTAGCAGTCTACCACTTTGAGCCACAGTGACACTTCCAGTTTTCTGGTGGTTACTTGGAGATAAGAGTCTCATGGACTTTCCTGCCTAGGTTGGCTTTGAACCAGGATCTCCTCAGATCTCAGCCTCCTGAGTAGCTAGGATTACAGGTGTGAGCCACCAGTGCTGGGCTTCATCTTCCTGTTTTTCCACCCTTCCCCTTTCATCCATCTCTTTTAATTCCTCTTTGCTAGGTATGATATCAATTCTGTCTCTGTACTCCCAGACAGACATCTGTTTTCAACTGGAGTTCAGTAGAACAAACTGTCAAACTTTATAGAGCTCTTCCTTCCTTCTACTTAAGAAGATTGTTTTTTGAAATAAACTTCTTACTAGTTTGCTTATTCTTTTCCCTAGTCTCTGCTAAAAAGTGTGTTTCAGGTGTGTGAAAATATTTTGGAGTAAGACACAGCTTTGTCTGTCAATTTATTTATTCTATTAGAGGCTGAAGTCACTTTTTTTCTGTTTTTCTTTTCTCAAATTTTCTTGAGTGATGTACTTCGTTGCTGTGTCAGTTATTCAATGAGTCACTCAATCCCTTTTCTTTTTCCATCTTCTTATCTATGCAATTTACATTAATTATGTTAATTTAGGCGAAAGAAGAGCATTCTCCACCATTTCAGGGATTATTTTTTTCCTTAGGCATGTGTGAGTAATCAGAAGCATTGAATCCTAAATGAGTACATTTCTTCAGATATAAAATCAAAGCTTCCCCCCAAGCTTTCAATGATAATTCTTTGAAAAATATTATTCCAGGAACAAGCAATTTCTAAAATGGTATTTTTATGCTCTAACAAGTTTGGAAATCCTTTAGTTGTGCCTGCTTGCATAAATATGAACTATCTACTGAACACTCTAAGGTTTAATATTGT
This sequence comes from Perognathus longimembris pacificus, assembly GCF_023159225.1. Taxonomy (NCBI): domain Eukaryota; kingdom Metazoa; phylum Chordata; class Mammalia; order Rodentia; family Heteromyidae; genus Perognathus; species Perognathus longimembris. The sequence continues at coordinate 19,148,092 of NC_063176.1, read as the reverse complement.
ATATTAAGGAAAAGACATTAATAAGAACAAGCTCTTGGTCCATTAGATTTACTTAGTTCAAAAGTAGTTTCTTGGGTACCTGCTGTGTGCTAAGCATAGCATTAGGAATTGAAGTCAAAGCTGACTCAAGGAGAAACATTATAGCCTGGAGATAATTCTAGTCATTGATTTGTTTCATGAGAGTAGTTCATCTTGATAATTTTCTTTTCTTTTTTTTTTTTTTGGCCAGTCCTGGGCCTTGGACTCAGGGCCTGAGCACTGTCCCTGGCTTCTTCCCGCTTAAGGCTAGCACTCTGCCACTTGAGCCACAGCGCCGCTTCTGGCCGTTTTCTGTATATGTGGTGCTGGGGAATCGAACCTAGGGCCTCGTGTATCCGAGGCAGGCACTCTTGCCACTAGGCTATATCCCCAGCCCTCAGCTTGATAATTTTGAACATTAGGATGGTTTTTGTCATCTTCAGTTAAGCCTGTATTTCAGATATTCTTTCTTGTATTTTTGGTGGGGGAAGAGATATGAAAAAAGAAGAGGAAGGAGAAAGAAAAGCAGGCAGAAGAAGAAAGGGGAGGGAGAGGAGAAGAGAGTAGAATCCACAGAATGAGAAGAACTGAAGGAAGAGGAGATGTGGTAGAGATACCAGTTGAAGGTATGTGTGTAAGAGATGAAACAAAGTATGCATTTCCCAACATCCTGTGTGAACTTCAACACAGAGACATTTTAAATAGATTTCCATAGGCCTCCATTTCCACGTTCATTTCCGCTCCTGTTTAGACTTTCAATTTCATGAACATCTTTATACTTTTAAAAACCAATTACAGAAATGGAACTTGGCCTCCTTTTCTAGATTTCTTTACAAAGAACTCTCATGGGGAGTTTTCGTTTATAGTAAGATGGAGTAAAGGTTTTAGACTGATTGAAGGGGATTTTATAGTTTAGAGTCCTAAACAGCATACTGTTAAATGTACATACTCTGTTCTTCAAAGTCTCTAAGCTTCCTGATTAATCATCTTCCACATGTGGGCCCAGCTAGATATTTCTGCCTTTGTTCTTTACCCTTCAGTTCCCAGTTTGCTTTTTTTCTTCTGCAGAGAAAGTTCCTTCTTATAATGTGATATGCTATTTATGAGTCAAAATATTAAGAAAACTACAAGCTATTCTGTAGTGGTCATTGTTGTTTTAAATAATGGGCTTTTAAAAAATTTAATTTTATTGTCAAGGTACAGAGTGGTTACAGTTACATACATAAGGTAGTGAGTACATTCCTTGTCATACTTGTTACCCATGACTTTATTTTTAAAATAACAAAAGTACAAAATGTGCTCAATTCAGATCTCGTAGGATTCAGGCTTGTGATAAACCAGGACAATTTGGAACCTCATTAAGGCTTCTCACTCCTAAAGGAGTTCTCTCATCCTGATGTGGTGTAATACCAAAACAATAAATACCTGGCATCTCAAAAAAAAGAAAAAAAGAAAGAAAGTTCTTTCTTTTCCTCAGCTAATCCTTAAGCTCAGGGTTTTATTGCTGTAATTTATTTACTTATTGCCCTAATTAATTTATTTATTCAAGAATACAGGTTTTATTGTTAAGGAGTTATGCTATCACTACATATTGATAGGATTATTCACAGGACAATACTGCCAAAGGAAGAGAAATTTGGCTTAAAAAGCCTTATTTTTACAATTATTTTCCTTCTTTACTTGAAAATATGTGTATATTATATATAGACACATTATATACATATGTAGTGAATAAACATTCAATGAACATACTAAGGGTTTTATTTTTCATAAGTAAAGTCAGCTCTGAAAGTATTTCCACTCTAAAAACACCTCTCTGTACCTCCCCAGGAGTGTTCTAGCAATAACTACAATTGTAGAAAAACTAAAATGGATTGTCCATTGTCTACTGGGATAAATATATCAGAATGTTGATAAACTACCTTATACGGAACTTAAATTTATGCCTTACTTGGTGAATTTGCCTGCTGTTTATTTTCTGATATCTAATCTTTAGGCTTATCATATTACTTCTATCCTGCTTTCAGTATCTCAAGCATGCCTCACAGTTATCATCTTCTGATTTCCATTTTCCTATTCCAAGTCCCAAAGTATTTAATATCTTCAAATTTTTCCTAGGTTCTGTTTCTTCTACTTATTTATAAAGTATGACCTCAGGCTACAAGTGTTGCTGATTATTAATATTATTTGCCTCTATTCGTCTTCATTTCAATGCCTGTTTTGGTATTTACTTCCTTCTTTACTTATAAGTCTCCCTTACTCTACTAGTTAGTGAGTAAACTTGAATGCATAAGATTGAGAAGATCATTTACTTTGAAAGCAAAACTTGTCCTTAATATTCCAGTACTTAACAAAACCTGATTCATAAGGGGAGCTCATTATTTTCTTGCTGATTGAATGGGTAAGTAGATGCCTATCACTTCCAATATCATCTGAGTTCACAGAGAAAGCCTTATCCCTTTATATTCCTTGTCTATCAAAGAGCTTGCTAACTATGTATATCTCTATCCATCTAACAATGCAAATAATTGATGGTTCAGAAATAGCATTATGATCTCTATTCTGAATATTTTCAAAGGGTAATTTTAAATATGGCTTTTAATATGAAATTTAAATCGCAGATAGACACAATTTTGGGAGAGAAAAATGTAACTTACAGTGATCTTATATCTATGCCTTTTAGAGAGGATTTCTGAAATTCAACGGGTTGAAAATATAAAAATAGGTATCACTTATTGTCATTACTGCCAAAAGTTGTAACCTGTATTATATATTAACCCTGATAAGATTGTCCAGAACAACTATGGCATTAAATCTTTGCTTTTGACTTTATTAATTTTGTTAGTAAGTCAGACATTTAGAATGTTTATTGTCATTGAATGAAAAATAATACTTAGTAATCACAATTTTTAAAACATAAGATCAATAAGGAAATTGTTTTTATGATCAATTTGCTATACTTATATTCCTGATTATATTTTTTTATTGCTTATCATGAAAGCTTAGTATTGAGGAGTGTCCTGATAATTTAGAATTCTGATGATTGTCAGTGAATTATTTGGAAAGCATGGTTAAATTGCTAAAGAGAATAGACTAAGTCCAGAAATTCAATTTTCTGGAAATATACACACTTCTCTCGTAATTTCATAATGAATGGGGGTTTTCTGTGAACTGCTTTAAGAATTATATCCTTTAGAGTATTATATCCTTTAACACTCAAATCACAAAGATGACTCAAGAACATTTCCTCTCAAGAAATGTCTTTCTTGGGGTTGGGGGTATGGCCTAGTGGCAAGAGTGCTTGCCTCCGATACATGAAGCCCTGAGTTCAATTCCCCAGCACCACATATACAAAAAATGGCCAGAAGTGGCGCTGTGGCTCAAGTGGCAGAGTGCTAGCCTTGAGCAAAAAGAAGCCAGGGACAGTGCTCAGGCCCTGAGTCCTTCTTTGCTGATTTCTTGGAAACTCTTTTAAATTAGTATGCTAGATTTACTCAGGTTGATTTGGAAAAGAGCTTATGTGCAGCTCTACATACACAGCATGAGAACAAAGGAGGATATTCCTAGAAGAGAATCACAAGGGCTCAATAGCCATGTGCATATGATCATATAAAATGATTATCAAAATGAACTCCAAGAAATGGAAGTAAGAAATATTTCATTACATTGTTTGTAGTTCTTTTTTTTTCCTTCTTTTCTTTGGTTGATTCCCTTCTGCTGCTGTTTTTGATTTGTCTTGCATACAAGTTTATCTGGAAACATTGAAAAGCGAGTTTATTTTTTATAGATGGGAAAAAAAAGCAGTAGTGTCTATGCTGTTGTTTGGTTATGACAAGACTGACAAGCAGGACTCCTCTGCCACTGATACCCAGCTTCATTCCCTGAATGTTTCATTACATTCTAGGGGTTGGGGCTGGGGGCTTACTAGTTCCTGCTCATTTCTTTAAAGTCTGAGATTTTAAAATTTGGGGTCCATGTTTTCTAAGAATTTGTTAGTGTATTCTTGTCAAGGACAGAGTACACATTATTTAGTAGTTGGCCAGCTTGATTTTAAGTATTCAGAAAAGAAACCCAGAAATATATGAGATTTCATGTATACACTTATTCCAGGCCCTGCAAATGTTAGGGATAGCTTGATTAAAAAAAAATCAGTATAGTGAAAAATCTAGTATTATAGTAGTTTGATGGTTGGGTCCATGACATATTTCCAGAGCTACTGGCATCTGGATCAAGAAGAGTCTTTAATAACACACGCTAGCAAAAGATCATTGATTTAGAACTTTCATTATTCTTATTACAAAAGAAATTACCATAAATTAGCAATTTGAAAGAACAGACCTTTATTATCTAATGTTCTTTTTTGGGGAGGGGGCAAGAATCCAAGGGCTGCTTAGCTGGAAGGCTGTAGTTCAGGTTTTCATACGAGATTATAGCCAAAGGGTTGACTAGGACATTGGATGAGACCAGGTCTGAAAAGACATGCTTCTGGCTTCACTCAAGGGACTGACAGGATCATGAATCTCAGGAGTGATGTGCCATCATTTCTGCTATATTCTACTGATATTATTGGAAAACTGTCTGGTACAATGTGGAAGAGAACCACACAAGGGTAAAAGAACCAGAGACAGGTACCATCTTGGACTTTGGTTATCACAAAGCTTCTTACTGAATAACTCCAGTCTAATAACTCTCTTTTGGAGCTCACACAATTCTGCTTCATCTTATCAAGGCCAGTGCTGATGCTTTCTTTCTACTAGTTTGATTGACTGACTTTCTATTTTAGATCTTAATATAAGTGTCACTGCTGTAGAAAGTCCTTCACTAGTCATTCAATGCATAACAATTAAGTAGTCATTCTTTATTATACCACATTACTTTAATCCTGGATGCTTGTCACATAAATATATTTTGAATAAACGAGACCTAGTAGTTTTATGACATAGGGAAGAAGGTAGCTTTAAGTCTCAGTAGGTCAAATTGTGATCAATGATCCCCAACCCCCTTACTATACGGGTATTTGTGAGAACAAGATAGGATTTTTAAAAATGTCTTTCATCTTTTTTCCTTCCTTCCTTCCTTCCTCTTCCCTCCCTCCCCCTTCCCCTCCCTTGCTACCTTCCTTCTTGTATTACTGGTATTGGAATTCAGGGTCTTGCACTTGCTAGGTAAGCACTCTACCATGTGAGCCAGGCTTTCAGTCCTTTTGCAGTTTCAGTTTGTTTTTCAGATAGGGTCTTACTTTCCTTGGGTTAGCCTCAAACTCTTGTTTTTCTACCTCTGTCTTCAGAGTACATGGGACCATTGGCTGGAACTACCCTCCCCAGCTTTTTGTGTGATAGAATGTTAAATAACCTTTGCCCAGACTGACCTCAAACATTTATCCTCTTTTCTCTGCCTCTTGAGCAGAGTAGCTGGGATTATAGGCCTGTGCCCCAGTGTCTGGCCCTAAGATAGGATTGTCTGTAACAATTGATAAGACTTTGGCTTTTGGCTGATTTTTATCTCTGGGGAAGAGGAATGATTTTTCATATTTTACATTTCAAATTCTCCTTATCCGTCTGCATTATAAAAGTCTGATTTGTATACTTTTTTCATTTATCCATTCCCTGGGCTCATATTTAGTATCCTGTTCATTCTTACAGGATTTATTTTGAATTGCTATGATTTCAAGTGTGACCAATATTCAGTGGGGAGCAAGTTTAGTGAGATGTTTTCCCCCAAAACGTAGAATGACCTGTAGTTTTGAATCATAAGTAATCTTCATATTCCATTGAACTTGGGAGATGGTATTTGCTTTTTAGAAGCCCTTATCTACCAAAGAACAGATACCCAAGAATCAAAGAAAACTTTTAATAATGTCCAATTGGCGTTCTGGTCATGTTTGAGCCATTCAGAGTCTAATCAGTAAAACCCCCTGGAGTCAATAATTGCCTTCCCTTTGAATCACTGCAGGTATCTATTATGCTGAACATTATCAGCATAGAAATGAACATATGGTTATTGAACACATCAAAACACAGTCTGCACTGGAGAATGTTTCCTCTCGGATGCTTTAAAGCATTCTTGAGCAGCACATTATGTGAACTGCTCCCTAACCTTCTGCTCTTGGGGTTGCAGAAAGGAAGTCGCCAGTCCTTCGCATGAAAAGCAGGGAGTGAGCACAATGTGGATAGTGAAAGGCCTCAGAATTGATTCACTTATTAAGAAGAAACTGCCACAATATCTTCCATGATGATTATAGAATAGTAAGTTTCATAAAAGTTAAGCAACTCTTGTTTTCTTAGCAAAAGGAGGAAGAGGCTAAAGAGAGGAAGCATATAGCACATCAAAATATGACACCACTGTATTTAGTTGATATTAATTTCTGTTCTGAATTCGTTGGAGTTTCCCAGTCTGAATTAAACTAGAAAGGAAGAATCAAATGCCTATTAAGAAGTCATCGTATTTGAGTCAAGTAATTGAAATAAGCATAACATATTCCAAGAGAATTTTCAGATTAACCAGAATGCCCATTTCCTAAACATTTTGTAAAATTGGGATATAAATTTAACAAATAATCTTATTTATATGCATGACATATACACACATTCATGTATGCACATGCACGTCCATGTATATGTATAAGGTGATGTTAAAGTGGGTATTTCAGCTGAGGCTCTAAATGGATAGATATTAGATATTAAAGAGACTGGTGAGACGAAATGTCCTACAGGACTTACAGAACCAGGCTGGGAATCAGGTAGATGGGCCTGGACCCCTTTACACCTTGAGGATATGGAAAATTCAAGAATGGAGACTGAAAGTAGATTTGTAAAGGAGATGTGGGGAGAACTGTTCTGCGGGTTCCCTTTCTTTCATCCAGAGGGAGGGTTGCCCCTCATCTTATGCCTAGTGGAGCCATGTGGAATGAATGATTCATGTGTCCTGCAGTTGGGGGGCATGGTGAATTTTGGTGTCTGACTTCCGAGGAATGAACAGGGTGGGGGTTAGCTAGCCAGGAGAGCCATTGGAAAGGCTTTGGCTGACCTCAGTCCTGAAGTTGGTGAATAGAGAAGATGTAAATGTGCTTCCTATGAAGTACATGTGTGCATACACATACACACATGCACACACTTACACACATATGCACATATATGCTTCCATATCAGGGAGAGAGATTTCTCAGACCTTTCAGAGCAACGTTCAGAAGGATTCTCAGACCACTGTAGACTAGATTTCTAGTGCTAGGAAGGAAGGAAGCAGCCATGCGCAGGGAGATGAACTCACCAACAACAGTAACGTGGCTACAGTTGAGAACCACACAGATACAAGGGGAAAGGGTGTCTCAGAGTGAACCAGCTTAGACCCCCTGAGGCCTGGGGACACCCAGAGGCAGCCTATGACAATAAATAATCAAGAAACGTCCTTCTTCCACAATAACCTTCAGGGAACAGAAAGTGCAGGAGGGTGAGTAGAAATGCTAGATGATGAAAGAAGTCAATCATATCTTGTCCGAGTAGAGTTGTGCTAACTGATGCAATCCCAAACAGCATCTATGCACTGCAAAAGTATGACCTCACTGCTATCTTGCATGGACATTTTAATTTCATTTTTACATTAACATTTTTTTTTTTTTTTTGGCCAGTCCTGGGCTTGGACTCAGGGCCTGAGCACTGTCCCTGGCTTCTTTTTGCTCAAGGCTAGCACTCTGCCACTTGAGCCACAGTGCCACTTCTGGCCGTTTTCTGTATATATGGTGCTGGGGAATGGAACCCAGGGCCTCATGTATACGAGGCAAGCACTCTTGCCACTAGGCCATATCCCCAGCCCTACATTAACTTTTTTGAGCTCGTTATAGATCCTCATTATTAATCTCTTGGCACAGAATCTCAGTATGTGGCCCAGGCTAGCCTTGAACTGCATCCTCTTGCTTCAGCCTTGGAGTGCTGGGATTACAGGTTTATGCTACCATGCTCAGTTTAAGAGCTTGTGTTTTCAAATTTTAACAATTGTTTGTTCTGTGTATGTGTACGCATTTGCATATGGGTATGTACACGTGCCAGGGTTGGGGCTTGAACTCGGGGTGTCAGAGCCTTACATTTTTGCTTGGTGTTTTTGCTCAAGGTATTCTTAAAGCATTCTACTATTTGAGCCATACTTCCACTTACAACTTTTTGCTGGTTAATTAGAGATCAGACTCGCATGTGTTTGTTTGCTGGGGCTTACTTTGAGTCATACTTTCAGATCTCAACTACCTGCTAGGATTACAGGGTGAGCCATTTCCTGGCTCCAATAAATGTTCTTATATACAAATGGTTTATTTAGTCACAGATTGTGTGTGTGTGTGTGTGTGTGTGTGTGTGTGTGTGTGAGAGAGAGAGAGAGAGAAAGAAAGAGAAAGAGAGAAAGAGAGAGAGACAGATTTTAGAGGTAAAGTGGTTATATTCTCAGCATGTGTAATGATTATTAAAAGCTTTACTCATGAAAACAAAACTGTTGGTGTGCTCAGTGCTGAAATTTCCAAGGCATTCTCTTGTGTTAGTGACCTGTGATCAGGTCACCCTCCGGCTCTGTGTGTTGGAATCTCTAGTGTGTACCAGAAAGAAACACTGTGTCTTGCCCCACTATAAAATACATGGAAGCCCTCTGCTTGAAATCATATAAACGACCTTTATTATTAAACCTGTGCATTCATCTATGCAACCACATCTCCTTAGGGAAAGGTTTGAAAATGGGATTTTCGTGGCCTTCTCTTCCCGTTTGACTTCTCTTCCCCCTCCCCTTTCCCCATCTGAGCCCAGGTATCTATTAGTTATCTCTTTCAATAACACTATTCTGGCTGCATTGAAAGTGCTTTTTAATGTAGGAGATGTACTTCAGGCCTAACACTAGGTCACTTTCCAAGTAACATTTTATGGGATTGATTAAACTTTAGCACCATAACTGTTGACTTTATGGGCCAGAAAAGAGACTCAGAGTGTTATGCTCTGGATAATTTGTGCTTCACAATTTTGAAAAATCAAATAGAGCTAGGGTTTAATGTGCTTGAGAAGCAAAAATGAGCTGCCATCCATTGTTGAGTCTTCTGTATTTAAAGGACCTTAACATTGAAAATGAAATAACATCATTCTATTAATGAAGTTAAGTTACCATAAATAACTACATATAAAAACTATATGTAATATATTTATTTGGTGTATGTATGAATATATGTAATATATATATTTGGTGGAGATAAATTTATACTGGCTTCTTTCGCCCTTGCTCCAGATCTAATTACTTTCTCTCTCTCTCTTTTTGCTGCTAGGAAAATGAAGAATTTGTTCTTGGTGGAGGGTTGTGAAAATACTACATAGCTAATATTTTGATGAGAGAAACAGAAATTTGGGGTAAAACACGATGGAATTATAGACCTCAAACACTTTTTTTCTGTCTAATTTCGGAGTTAGAAACCCCAACTAATAGCTTTGTCTTCACATAGGGTTTGTCCCCAGTATTGAGAGTGATCTTACCATTCTCTCAATAGTGGCTCCTTGATGTGGTCCCTTATTAGCAAATCCATTCCATGAAAAGAAAAGAAAACCAGATAGGAAAAAATTGCATTGTGAATTTATAGAATTGGTTTGCGCTGCCCCAGTTAGCTAAGTTGTAGCTTGGTTCCATAGCATTCCCATCTCCTGGGGCTCAGGATTTGGTTGCCCAGTAGGATGATAGGAAGGAGAATTGGCAGGCTGAAGGGCAGCAGCAGCCTTTTCATGTTGAAGGTCATGCGCAGTAGTGCTGGTCTGCTGGCAGGTCTTGTACAGATGGCTGATCTGTTGGCTCACTTTCTTGGTATGGGGCAGCAGCTGGGCCTACAGTTGGCCTTCAGCAGACTGGATCAACAACTTTGCCTCCTCTGAATCCCACACATACATAAACATTTGTATGCTAATTTAGACTGTAGAGCCAGTGATTGTGTAATTTATATTATGACTGTCTCTTAAATGCAAATTTACATTCTTATCTTGGCAAGTTGTTTTCAAACATACTAATGACTGGAAAATATCTGGTAGTATTTAGGTATAATGTAAAAGTAAACAACCAGCTGCTAACATCGTTGGATTAGCAAATACAGCCTGTATACATACTATGTGTATACACAAATGCACATATGTATATGTGTGTGCAAATACACAGGTTGTTTCTCAGTTTTCATTGTGCACTGCTTCCCGGATACCAAGATCTACAGATGCTCAAGCCCCTTAAGTTGTCCTCTAAATTCACATTAGAATCTGCAGACAGCATGGGCCAATTATGGTGTGTATGTGTGTGTGTGTGTGTGTGCACATGCACACGTGTGGGTGACCTACAATCAACAGATTATCAATCAGAATATCCTATATCCTGATCTACTTCTAGATCTTTCCGAAAGGAAAATCCTCTCCTCCCTGTTCTTGGCCCTGGGTCTGTATACTCAGTGACTCCATGGTGTCATCCTTAATTCTTTTCTTACCTTCTCTCCCTTTACATTCTGGTCTCCCTCTTCTTAGACCCAATATTCTTATCAAGCTACTGTGAGTTAAGGTAAAAGAAAAATTACTTGCCTCCTCCCAAATGGCTGGAGGCCCAAGATAAAAATTCATACAGATGTAAATATATATGCAGATTTTCCTCAACCAAATCCCTCTCTCTCTACTCCACTTGCAATTTCCCCAAATACTGTTATGATAATACTAGGTGATTTATTTTACATAAGGACACATCTGAAGGGTGCAGCACATTGTGATTTGCAAACCATTTAACTTGCTAAGATCAGATTGTTCTGCTTTATCTACAAAGTTCAGCACAAGGAATTTAATATAAAGGCTTTTATTCTCGTTGTTTCATGTATTGTACTTTGCTGTGATCTGATGGATGAGTTTGAAATGGGTGTGTGTGGGAGGAGAGAAGGAAATTAGGCACTCTGCCTCATCTATGGCAAAGCAACCCCTAACCCTTCATTTCCCAAAGACGATTGTGAAAATTCAAGGACTTCTAGGAGAATGACAGCACAGACTCAAAAGGAGAGGCCACTGCTCAGATGTCAGGTAAATGGCATGGGCCCAGGGAACAATGAATCAGAGTGTTGTCCCTTTAGCTCTCATGAATTGCCTTGAAACTCCATTGGAGGATAAGTAACCAAGTACCAACACCTTTGCTAAGCTCAAAGACCTTCAACTTGCTTCTATCCCTTCTCCTGCAGACATTCACTGCAAGGTGAAATTGTACCAGGGAACGATAGGACAAAGTTATGTTCTAGCTTTTCACCTCAGTAGTATAATTTGGAGCAAATTACTTTACCCCCAATTCCATGTGTATAAAATGAGGAGAGAAGTGAATGTAAGGTCCTTGAGATTCTTGTGTTTTGTTAGCTCTCATTTGGTTCTCTTTCTCTCTAAACTGTGATTTCTTTTTTTCTTCCCAGATACCCTTTTGTAACAGCTCTCTTGCTTAAAAAGATGTATAAGCATTTCTCTTTGAAGACAGACTGTTGCTGTTTAGCTCAGACTAGCTTTGAACTCATAATCCTCTTGCCTCAACCGCCTCAGAAGTGGGATTATAAACCTGCACCAACTCACCTATCTTGAAAACTGTATTTTGGTGAATGGCTTATTTCTTCCATGTATGCATGAAGCTGAAATCGAGCTCCTACAATATGTCAAACACTGAGAAAGTGTTCAAATATTCAATAAGATACTAAAAGAAAATATCTTTTCAAAAATAAGTATTGAAAGTAAGAGTGTAGTTAGTGGTATCATATGTGCTTAGCCTGTGCAAGGCCCTGGGTTTGAGCTCAAACACCAAAAACAAAGAATGGAGTAGGGGTGCAGAAATTAAACTATTTCCTATTGTGCCATTCTAGGACTGAGCGGGGACAGAGTATCATAGGATCAAATAGATAAAGTGCTGGACATATTCATCGTGGAGATGAGGATAATGATTCTAATGTGGCATTGAAGTTGAGGCTGAAAGTCAAGTAGGAGGTAGTTAAAGACATGGTAGATATTGAGGAGGTAAATAGAGAAGACTTGGCTTTTAAGATAGGCTATAGTAAAAAAGAAAGTAGAGGAAGTTAATGATGGCTTGTACATAGACGGGAGATGAATTTAAGAAACAGAAAGAGTAGAAAAGAGACAGTGAGCAAGTGAAAGAGCCTACCAGAAACCGATTCAATTGGAAAGTAACATTGCTGGTAATGACAGTACTATTTACATGGATGATTTTCAGAGCAGAGCACATATGCATGCATTTTCACAAACTCGTAGCTAGATACTATCCTCTACCCTTCTCCTTTTCCTCCTTTCTCTTTCCACATCAGTCTCACCACGCTCCCCATTTTCTGCTCCACTCCACTAATGCCTATACCCAAGACAAAATATAGTTCAATTTCCTAATATTCTTTGTTGTTAAGGAACATTTTAATTGTTTAGAGAGGTTTTATTGTGGTGTCTCACACATGTATAATCCATAGTTAGATTGATCTCACTCACACACACACACACACACACACACACACACACACACACACGGTCCTGTATGTGCTTTTGTGTATGTTTACATTTTAGGCCTAACAACCACCTATGAGGGAAAATGTAATCTTTGTGCTTCTAAGTCTGGTTTCCTTCACTTAATATAATGTCTTTCAGGCCCAACCATTTCCCTGGAAACGACATCATTTTATTTTTCTCTATGGCTGAATAAAATTCAGTTGTCTGTATGTACCATATTTTCTTCCTCCACCCATCAGCTGTAGGGCATCTGAATTGCTCATAGGTTGGCTATTGTGAATAATGCTACAGCACACATGTGCGTGTGCATGCCTTTATTATATCCTAACTTACATTCCTTGTGGGATCATACGGTAGTTCTACTTTCAGTTCTTTAAGGAGCCTATATACTGACTGCCATAGTGGTTGTATGAAATTACATTTCTATTAATAGTATATTATATTACATTTCCCTGTGCCCTCATTAACATTTGTTATTGTTTGCATTCTTGTTGATACTATGTTGACTGGAGTAGGTAAAGTCTCATTTTGATTTGTATTTCCTCTAGGGCCAGGGATGGTGAGCATTTCTTCATACATTTGCAGGCCATTTGTATTTCTTTGAAGAAGTGTTTGTTCAATTCTTTTACCCACTTATTAATTGCATTATGGAGTTTTTGCAGATTTAGTTTTTATGCTCTCCTTGTATTGTGGCTATTAGATCTTTGTCAGATGTATAGGGCACAGAGTTCTAATGTTTTTTTTCTACTCTTTCCTGTAGTGGTTGCAAGGTTTCAGGTCCCTTATCCATTTTGAATTGATGTTAGTGTAGGGAGAAAGGGACCTAATTTCAGTGTTCTTCACATGGACATATCCATGCTTCTTTTCTTTTTTTTTTAAATTTAATTTTATTTGTCTTGCTCAGTGTCACCTCTTTCATTATTTCTCCCCCAACCCTCATCTCAGTTTCCTAGTTACACACACACACACACACACACACACACACACACACACTATGATGACTATAGTCTCCCACCCTTCCTCTCCTCATCTGCCTTTGATCTCCCCTGACGTCTATTTCTGTATTTTTTAAGACGCGGTCTCATGATGCAGCCCGGCTTGTCTAGAATTTGTGATCTTTCTGCTCAGCCTACCCCAAATTATAATTTTGGATTTTTTTTTTTTTTTTGCAAGTCCTGGGCTTTGGACTCGGGGCCTGAGCACTGTCCCTGGCTTCTTTTTGCTCAAGGCTAGCACTCTGTCACTTGAACTATAGCGCCACTTCTGGCCAGTTTGTATATATGTGGTGCTGGGGAATTGAAACCAGGGCTTCATGTATAGGAGGCAAGTGCTCTTGCCACTAGGCCATATTAGAAAATCAGGAACGTTTTGTAACTTTATTTTGAATTACTACTTTGATTAGATTTTACAAATAGTTTTGAAATCTGATTCTTTTACTTTCTGAGTTATCCTATCATATTTCCTAGATGTCAGTCTTTTGTCATGTGGCTTTTGTTTATAGCAATGCATTATTATATTGGCTAGAGGGAAGCTTATAGCCTTGTTTGTGGAACATTAAATGATATTAGGCTACTGGGTTTTAGTGGGACTTCTTTTATTAGGTTTGGGTTTAGGTCAGCTTCTGAGCTGTGTGTATTGAATGCAGTTTTTAGGCTTTACATTTATTTTGTTATATTTTGTCTTGTGATATCTGGTTTAGCTCTCCATTCTTATAAAAGTGTATAAGGCAAATCTTTCTTCATGAAGGTAGTCCTGAGTACACACATGGTTGTCCCTGCACACCAGTGTAAGATTCCTCAGGTTCCTTCTGCAACTTATTTAACATGGCTCAACCATTTATGAATTCTACATACTATATTCCCTTCAGCACATATATCTTCACATTGAATGCAAACATTAGAAGTATTTTTATTGACTACTCTGATGAAATAAAGATGAGTAAATTCTGGTCTATCCTGCTTGTCTTGTCTATTAACTTAAGAGGAAATGAGGCTAGTCCAATTTATCCAAGTCAAATCTATTTTCTTTTTTTTAATATTCACAAACCATCTAAAGTTATTCTAGGGTTCAATATAAAATGTTTCCTGGATTCACTTTACACTTTTTGAAAGAACAGGTGTTGGTTCCTATCTAGTTTGAAAACTTTCCTTTCCCCTTACTTCTAAAAATGTTGACAGCCCTGGTGGGGCGAGGGCTGTGGTCTGTTCAGAATCCTGTTAGGTAGTTATATTGGGTCCTGGAACTTGGATTCTCTTAAAACTGTTGGCCATGGCCTTATTATCCTTTACCTTTCTCTTATATCACATTGGTTTTTGCTCTTCAAAGCAAAGATTATTCAGAGAACAGAAAAGGCTGAAAACAGCAGGACTAAGTAGTTCCCACCTCACACCATTGTCAGTGACATTACTCATACCATGTAGTAAGGTGCCCATGATGTTTTGCTGGGCTATATGACAATAATCGCAGCTTACAGAGGCATATATTTTCTATAAAATTCTTCCCAGTCTTCAATCCAGTTTAGATTTTGTTTTTCAAAGCAATAATTCTTGGTATGTACAACACCAGGACAAGGGAGGCTGAGACAGGAAGACTGCAAGTTTAAGGCTGTCTTGGGTATACAGCAAGACGCTGTCTCTACCAACAAATGACCTCTAGGATACTCATGTATTTTTGTTCACTTAGAAAAAAATACCTTTTAGTTTATGTGTCCTACATCTATTATTTTTGTTAGTTTCATTTGTTGCACATGAAGTTTCAAACATGTTTATTGGTATATACATATATAGAAGACTTATTTTTCATTGGAATTATTATTTTTATAATTATTATTATTTGATAATTATTGGTACTTTCGCTTAGTTTACTTACTCATGGCTGGTGCTCTACCACTTGAGTCACACCTCACTTTTTGTTGGCTAACTGGAGACACGTATCTTTGGGATTTGTCTTCCTGGGTGGGCTTCAAATAGCAATTCTTAGATTTCAACCTCGTGAGTAGCTAGGATTATTAGCATGAGCCACTGGTGTGCAGTTCTGGAATTTCTTTTTATTGTGTTCCCAGCCTTTGGTTGGTAATCATGCATTACACATTGAATTATTCTCTTTCATAAAGCTTCTGTTTATATACATTCAACTAGAGCCGAAGAGACATGTGTTATGGAAAGAACACATGGCAAGAATTTAACATAATCACTCAGATTTCTCTATATCTAAATAATACATAAATATTCACAAATCTATCATTATGTATCTTACACAAAGATAGATTTACATATCTATTTACAACACTAGCTGTTTATTTTTAAAATATATTTTTAAAAGTTGTATGTAAAATAACATGTAGCTTCATATTATTGGAGTATAATTTTATTCAAAATCCTTTTTTTTTGGCCAGTCCTGGGCCTTGGACTCAGGGCCTGAGCACTGTCCCTGGCTTCTCCCCGCTCAAGGCTAGCACTCTTCCACTTGAGCCACAGCGCCGCTTCTGGCCATTTTCTGTATATGTGGTGCTGGGGAATCGAACCTAGGGCCTCGTGTATCCGAGGCAGGCACTCTTGCCGCTAGGCTATATCCCCAGCCCTCAAAATCCTTTTTATGTATAAACATATTTAAATGCCACCGGACCTAAGTTCATTGAAGGGATTTACAGGTTTTCAAAGTTCATCAAGCCTCCACACAATGTTGACAAATATTAATTTTTTTTAAATGGAAAACCCAAATGATAAGCGATCAGCTTCCAAATACTAGAGAACTTGACGGCGATGTGCCTGTGGATGTGCACATGCGCAGAGGAGCTGTGCTCTGCGCGTGCCTGGCCGGGGAGGCGGTGCTTCCATGCAGAGGTTATTCTGTTGTGACAGATCAGCACATCTCATCGTGGGGTTGGAGACTCACTGACACAGCAACTTGAACTTTCCCTTTGACCTTTGTGAAATTTCACTTTTGGCTTGCCGTGAAATCTGTGTTTCATTGACTGTGAAATTAGGAGAATCTCCAATGAGTTAAAAAAAATGATTAGCTTTCACTTTTGGAGGAAAACATTGCCAAGGACAAACATCGATTCTGAGGGTTCTTTCCTAGAGCATGGCGTCTCATTAAAAGCCTCACTGGGAGGGAGGCAATGCCTCTGAAATCTCAGGCCTCTAGCTAGGAGCTCAAGTTTACCTCCTGCTGCATTATCTTCTAGCTTTTTTTTTTTTTTTTTTTGGTGACTTCCTGAGTCAATTTGTTTGTGACCTTGAATAGTAAGGTTTTCGGGATGATGAAATCATTATTAATACCTCAATGGAGGCATTTCAGGTGTCCTCTGTTTTTCTCAACTGCATTGAACTGAATTTTTCTTTCTTTTATTCTTCTCAGCTGAGCAATTGCATTTTTTTTTAATACAACCTTAGCTTTTCACTTTTGCTTTTAATTATTCCTTTATCTGATTTCCCTCTAGACCATGAGCTTCCGGGAAGCAAGGTCTCTCTTTACCTGTCCTTACATTCTAAGCATGTAGTGTGGTGCTTGGAACATAGTATTCAAGTAAATGTTGGCGGTGGAACACGGTAGGTATGAGTGTGGATGTACTATACTATTTATGTTGTATTTTTAATTGTATATTTGGAGTCCTGGGTTGTGTATAAAGGCTTGGATAGACCAGATAACCCCCAGAATTCCCTTTATCAGATTTTAGTTTTAGCATAGTCAGATACTGAGGCAACCGTTCTAAATCCCGTCATTTTCTAAAGGTAAAACTCACAGAGAACCTTCAGCTTGATGAACAGCTGAGCGAGGGTCAAGAGCAAAGGCTGATTTATTTATTCATTTTGCTAACGATTTCAAAGAAACAAAATGCCCATTGCATTGGAAAAGGCAGCTGTTGCCCTGGTATACACTTCATACCTTTCCTTTGAAGCCAAGGAATTACACTGCGTGAGCAGGAGAACTTTCTTTGTTTACTTGGTCAAGCGGATTGAAAGGGTTTTGATTAAGCATTCAGGGGTTATGAATAAATAAACCACCAGAGTCCAGCAAGGGAGATATCCTTACTATATAGTAGCACATTTAATCCCCATTTCTTTTTGCTGGGCTACATAGCTTTTTCTTCTGTCTTTCCTTAGGATAGCACCCCTTTTCTTCCCCACCCCTAAAACAGGCAGTACTATCATGGCAAGCGGTAGAAGTTAGCATTAGAATGAATATTTTTTAATTTCTTTGGATGAGATGGGGCTCTGGGCTTTGGGACAACGCTGATGGATGATGTTTTAATGCAGCTGAAATGTTATTTTTACTGAACCAGGGAAAACTATAAATTTTGCTTCATTGCCACTGATGGTTCTGCGCATAAAACGATGGTGGCGCCCATCGGCCGTGAGTAATCGCCTCGGCACGGCAGATGTTACTTCGCAGGGGAAAGCAATTCTTATGCCGAAGAATTGTGGAAAGATTAATTGTCTACAGCTGTTTCATGGCCCACAGCAATCTTGATACATTTATGATAAGTTTAAGAGCTCACTAGAGGCACCTTCTATTCCCTGTTGTGAGAATCGGGCCGGGGGAGGGAGCCCCAGGCTGTATTTTGACACCTGGATTCATGGAACCTGTCAGCTCCATTACAGCCTTCATAGAAATCCAGCAGTTGGCAGTCCTGAAATGATTGTGAGTGAGGTAAGATGCAGGAATTATCCATACGTAGATAAAGAAAAGGAGACTGAGAAGAATTATTCAAATTTGTGCAAATGAATTGCTTCCATTTGTCCTCCCTCTGCCAAGTGGAAATTGAACGCGACCCGCTCTGACCTTTCTCTATTAAGTGCTGCAAATTGCAGTAAATGCACAGTTCTGAGTGCCCTAATGAGACAGAGCTCCGGCAGTGCCTCATTAATAAGGGGAGTTTGACCTTGCTGGTCAGCCCTTCATTCGATATTGAAAAGAAATAAGAAAAAAGAAGAGATGACCCACTGTAAATTTTGAACAATACATTTGATTTAGTTTGCATATACTCCTAGCCAGCCGCCCTGCAACCTCCTTCCATCTCCCATTTCCCTTCAGCCCCAGGCTACGAGAGTGATTCTGTGCTTACCTTTTAGGTACCAGGGGAGAGGGAAGTGACTTTCCCAGCAAAGTAAGCACCATGCTGCACCAGAGGCTGAAAAGACATTCATCTTCCGGTCACCCTCTTGGTAGAGGAGATTCACAGAACACCTGTCATGTCCCTTCCCTTCCCTTCCCTTCCCTTCCCTTCCCTTCCCTTCCCTTCCCTTCCCTTCCCTTCCCTTCCCTTCCCTTCCCTTCCCTCCCCTCCCCTCCCCTCCCCTCCTTTACCCTCCCCTCCCCTTCCCTCCCCTCCCCATCCCTCCCCTCCCTCCCCTTCCCTCTTTCCTTTTTTTTCTCTTTTCTTTTTCCTCCCCCTCCCCTTTCCATCCCTTTTCCCGTTTTTTCCTCTTTTCTTTTTCCTTCCTCTTCTTCTTTCCCTCCCTCCTTTTTCTTTTAAATACAGGAACTTCTCAATTTTAATGGTGTGTGTGTGTGTGTGTGTGTGTGTGTGTGTAAATGTGCATGTTTACATGTTTGAAAGAGGGTTGGACCCTCTGAGTTTTACTGTGACTTTGTACAAATACAGGTTATGTATGAAAATCTACAGCAAGAGACAGTGCTGTGTTGCTTGCTTTGGGGAGAATTTTTATGAAGCATGGAAAATAGGTAACTGAGACTCAGGACTCCTGACTCTTCAGAAATTCTTAACAGGCTAAAATTTAGTTCTCCTCCCTCCCTTTAACCCAATGGGAATAGTACCTACCTCTATTCAAGGAATTCCCGGTGAGCAAGGCAGGCAACAGGTCCTAAATGTGTTTAAATAATAACTCATAACACATACTGAAGTGTGCATGGCAGAAGTCATTTCAAGATGAGCAGGTGCACTACCTGTGGAATTGTAAAGTTTGGAAGGAAGTTCTATTATTATTATTTATTATCATTATTATTATGGCAGGTCCTGGGGCCTGAACTCTCTGGGCCTGGGCACTGTTCCTGAGCTTCTTGAGCCCAAGGTGAGTGCTATACCACTTGAGCCACAGTGCCACATCCAGTTTTTTTTTTTTTTTGAGTTATTTCCTGCCCAGGCTGGCTTTAAACCACAGTCCTCAGATCTCAGCCTCCTAAGTAGCTAGGATTCCAGGCATGAGCTACAGGTGCCTGGTAGCAGTTCTATTTTTTTAAGCCAGGTCTGCTGGCTCTTGCCAGTAATGGAGGCTGAGGTCTGAGGATTATGGTTTGAAGCTATCCTGGGCAGAAACCTCTGAAAGACTTTTATCCCTAGTCACTACAAAGCCAGAAGTGGAACTGTGACTGACGTGGTAGAGTGCTAGCTTTGAGTGAAAAAGCTAAGGGATAGTTTTTGGAGATTCAACCTTCATAATGCTGTGTCCTTTGCATAGGATCCACAGGAAGGGCTGGGCATGCTCCCGGTAGCTAGTTTGATTCTATCTTAATGGGCATGTGATTTAAGTCTGGTCATGTTTCCCTCTTTTCTTTGGCTATCTGGATGCTCAGAACCAAATTGGTCAACCTTCCCCTGAAAATATGTAGAATTCATGGAACACATTAAAATATTAAAAAAAAAAAGTGTGCTAGCTGGCAAATGGGTCAAATTAAAAAAAAAAAACACCAGAAAAAGTAAAGATTGCAACGTAGTCTCTCTTCTCATTCCCTCAACCAACAGGATTCCCCTTTTGAACATAATCACTCCAGTGAATATGGATAAAAGGAGATGATTGTAGCTGATGCTTTGTACAGAAAATGATACTGGATCACTGAATAGTTTGGAGATGAAAATCCATGGGTGTCACACTCACACTTGTACCACATTGGGTAGGAGCTGGTGACTAGTCTGGTATGGAGAAGAGCGGGTGGTGTTCAGCTGAGAAGGACTGAGGAATCATGCCGAGTGCAGCTCTGTGGTACAATACTTACTGAGCATGTGTAAAGCCTTGAGTTTGATCTCTAGTACCAAAAAAGAGGAAGGAAAGGAGAAAGGGAGGAAGGGAGGGAGGGAGGAAGGAAAGAAGCAAAGGAGGAAAGAAGGAAGGAATACCTAGGAATCCTGAACCAAGGAAAGACTCATAGACTCAAAGTTCATGCTATCACTTTAGAGTGAATAGAATGAGATAAGGGGAGAAATTTGCAAGATTTAAGGTTAAATGCTTTGCTTTCAGTCACCTGTTCTCCAACCTGTTTCCTCTTTAGAAAAGTGCCATCTCTTGCCCCTGGGTGTTTTGTGAATAAACTGTTATTTAATCACTGAGAGAGTTTGAAGAACTTTTCTCTACTTTCATATTTAATTTGCCAAGGTTCTGTCAGAAATATGACATTTGAATGTGGTACTCTAGATAATGTCCAATCTGGGTGGAAGACAATGAAGTGAAGCTGGATGATATTTTGAAAAATCAATGTATTGTGGGAATTATTGGGTCTTTTAACCTGCTTCATCATTTTAAAGACATATTTACACTTGTGAATGTTAAGACTTCAAAAACAGCCCTACAATTAACTACCTGTTCTTGCCTTGTATGACTTTATTTTTTGCCAGTCCTGGGACTTGGGCTCAGGGCCTGGGCACTGTCTCTGAGCTTCTTTTGCTCAAAGCTAACACTCTTATTACTTGAGCCACAGCACTATGCTACTTCTGGCTTTTTCTGTGTATGTGGTACTAGTGAGTCGAATTCAGGGCTTCATGCATGCGAGGCAAGCACTCTACCAAGCCACATTCCCAGCCTATGTCTATGTTTTAAAAGTGTATTTAATAGCTGGGCATTAGTGGCTTACACCTGTAATCTTAGCTACTCAGGAGACTGAGATCTGAGGATTGTAGTTTAAAGGCAGCCCAAGCAGGAAGGTTCATGAAACTCCTATCTTCAATTAATTACCCCAAAACTGGAAGTGGAGCTGTGGCTCAAGTGGGAGAGGAAAAAGTCCTGAGCAAAAAACCCCAAAAAACAAAAAACAAACACCTCAGTGCCCTGGGCCCTGAGTTCAAGTCTCAAGACTGGCACCAAAAACAAACAAAAAAAGAAGGGGGGGCAGAGAGAGAGAGAGAGAGAGAGAGAGAGAGAGAGAGAGAGAGAGAGAGAGAGAGAGAGAAGAAGTTACAGTTGAATACGGACATGGGCAGGAGACAGTGGATGGGAGGACATGGTGGAAACCAAATGAATGAGGATGGGCTGCCCTGGTGTCCAACCAGGCAGAAAAACCCTGCAGATAAGCATGGGAAAATGAATAGCTTTGAAAAGACAAAAATTGACCCTAAAGATATTATGTCTCTCTTTTCCCCTGTGGGATGAATCAGAAAGCAGTTCTTAAGAAGGCTTTACATAATTAAGGATGTCCCTGTGTAAAGAGAGTCTGAAGTCTGGAACAGATTTCCTAATCCCCGCCCTTCCTTCCTTCTTTCCTTCCTTCTTTCCTTCCTTCTTTCCTTCCTTCCTTCCTTCCTTCCTTCCTTCCTTCCTTCCTTCCTTCCTTCCTTCCTTCCTTCCCTCCCTCCCTCCCTCCCTCCCTCCCTCCCTCCTTCCCTCCCTTCTTTCCTTCCTTCCTTCCTTCCTTTTTTCCTGCCTTCCTTCCTTCTTTCCTTTCTTTTTGTTTCTTTCTCTTTCTTTCTGCCAGTCCTGGGGCTTGAACTCTGGGCCAGGGCACTGTCTCTGAGCTTCTTTTGCTCAAGGTGAGTGCTCTACTACTTGAGCCATAGCACCACTTCTGGCTTTTTTGAGTAGTTTATTGGAGATAAGAGTCTCATACAGTTTCCTGCCAGGGCTGGCTTCAAACAGTGATCCTCAGATCTCAGCCTCCTTAGTAGTGAGGCCATTGGCACAGGCCCTGATGCTTTGTTGTTGTTGTTGATCTCTTTTTGGTAGTACTGGGGATTGAATTTAGGGGCTTGTGCTTACTATGGTAGAGCAGGTGCTCTACCATACCTCCAGTCCTGTTAGTACCCAGGCCCTGGGTTCAACCCAGTATTGAGAGAGAAAGAGAAAGAGAGGGAAAGGAAAGAGAGAGAGAGAGAGAGACAGAGACAGAGACAGAGACAGAGAGACAGACAGAGACAGAGACAGACAGAGACAGAGACAGAGATTGAGACAAACAGAAAGAGAGAGACAAATAGAGGAGAGAGAAAGAAAGAAAGAAAGAAAGAAAGAAAGAAAGAAAGAAAGTTCACAAATAGAGCATTATTTTCCAGAAACAGTTTTGCTTTTTCACAAGACTTCATGCAGACCAAATTCCTCCTCCTTCTGCCTCCCCCATAGATGGGATTTCAGACTCATTGTACCCTGTCCAGCTTGTTTCTAGGGTGTTGCTACTTTTTTCATGGGCTGGCCTGAAACCATGATCCTTCCAGTCATGCCTTCTGTGTAGCTGAATTCACAGGTGTGCATCATATCATTATACTTGGCATCTCTTTTCCCTTTTATCCAGCATATCCATGCTTTATACTCTAACCTAGTAGTTGCCACAGGCATTGGGTCTACTATATGCTGTTGCAATGTGTACCCACTTTTACTTGATAATAAACCAGAGTGTACAACGTGGTGTTGGCTGTTGGTTATACTAAAGAGAAAATAGAAACTCCTTTCTTTAAGTGAAAAGTTGAAAGCACAACAAGTTAGATGATAGATTGATAGAATACTTTTTTGTGTGTGCCAGCACTTGAGCTTGAACTCAGACCATGAGTGCTGTCCCTTAGCTTTCACCCTCAAGACTGGAGCACTATCATTTGAGCCACAGGTCAAATTGGAGACAAGAGTCACATAGTCTTTCCTGAATAAGCTGGCTTTGAACCAGGATACTCCAAGCTCAGCTTTCTGAATAGCTAGGATTACAGGCAAGGGATAACACACATTTGTTTAACTCTTATTATAGTGTGTTGTTAAATCATTCTATTTTTATTTATTGCTGTTGTTAGCCTCTGACAATGCCAAACATAAGTTAAACTTCCCCTTAGGCATGAATGTATCGGGAACATGTAGTGTTTGTAGAGTGTGGCATTTTCTGAGGTTTTTGACATCCATGAGAGATCTTAGGACAGATCTCACATCATAAGGGGCCATTCAACTGGCAGCCTGGCGAGTCCCTCTGGTGTGGAGTCAGAAGGGTGAGCTCTAACTGGAGGTCTGAGACTCACTTTCTGATCCTGTGCCCAGGCTGTGCTTCCAGCTGCTGCCCTTCCTCCTGCTGGCCCTTCCTGACTCTCAGCTCCTGATACTACAGGAACTGAATAACAGTGCCCAACTTCCTAGTGGGTTGGTCACTTGTTTTCTTTCTTTTTAAATTTTATTTATAAGGCTCACATTAAAAATGACAATCTGCACACAGTTTTATTAACTGCTGATTTAATTAGCCAAGGCAATGCAGTCTCATGTGAAGCAAGGTGAACACACAGAATGGGAGCAGCTGAGGTACAACTTATCCTGCTCCCTGGGTCCCTGGTGCTCTCAGGAGGATGATGGTTGTGTGAGACTGCACAATCATCTTCATACGGAAACTTCAATCCTTGCCACGTCACCACGCTTTTATTCTAGAAGAACTTCAAAAATCATTGGCAAACTCACCTTAAGGGATTGTTCATGAACATTTCAGACTTCCATAGTCCTGAATCAGCAAAAACCCCATGTGGGTTGGGAAGGAAGAATGCTGAGTGGAATTCCCTGCACAATATCTGTCTGTCCTGTGTTGATTTCCTAAGAAAGCTCTGCTTCAGTGGGATGCTATCAGGCATTGCTTGAGTGAAAAGGTTAGGGGATGAAGATGCAAAGTGCCATGAGTATTTGGTAACCTAGATTGTGTAGGAAATTGTTGAGGTAGACAGGGTTCACTGCTTCCCTGAATTATTGGGTTTTGTGTATCTTTGTGCTCCACGTGTTCCCAACACACACACCTTGGGAAATGTGGACCCCAAGCCTGCAGATAAGACTCAATACCTGGCTTTGGAGGTCTCTTTAATGTACAGTAGGATCATGTTGGAAGAAATTCTACCTCTGGGATTCACTTCATCTCCAACAGAATGTGGCCAACAGATTCTTCTCACTTTTTCATGAATATTCACTCTCGAAGGAGTAGGCAAGATTGTCTAAATTATGACATTATGATTGTTATTTTTTAAATCAGAGATTGGCTAAGTTTATGCCCATTTTTCTTTAATTCATTATCTATCTCCCAAACCTCTCCCTTGGTTGACCTGTAATACAGTGGCTGTCACATTCCAGTAGGCTCCTGTTGTGGACCAGAAACAGATTCATAGGAGAATTTGCTGAGGTGAGAAAGTAGGAGAAGCAAAGGTTTACTTGTACACTGTTAAGA
The DNA here is from genome assembly GCF_023159225.1 of Perognathus longimembris pacificus. Lineage (NCBI taxonomy): Eukaryota > Metazoa > Chordata > Mammalia > Rodentia > Heteromyidae > Perognathus > Perognathus longimembris. Next base: position 19,123,232 of record NC_063176.1, on the reverse strand, counting down.
CAACAGCAGGGAGTGTCACTGCTGTGTGCTCACATGGGGTTACTGAGGATTTTGCTGATTCACCTTTTGTGGGTCTGGGCTGATGGGTTGGGCATGTGGTTTGAGTTATACATGTGGGAACATTTCATGTGCTTAGCTGTGTGTGTGTGTGTGTGTGTGTGTGTGTGTGTGTGTGTGTGTGTGACCACGCTGCTCCTGGGGCATGAACTCAGGGCCTGGGTACTGTCCCTGAGATTTTTTTTTTGGCCAAGGCTAGTACTCTACCAATTGAGCTACAACTTCGCTTCTGGCTTTTTGGTAATGAATTGGAGATATGAATTTCACAGACTTTCCTGCAAGCTTGGCTTTGGATTGTGGTCCTCAGATCTCTGCCCGTGTAGCTAGGATTACAGGTTTGAGTCACTGGCAGCCAGCATATGTGCTTAGCTTTATTTCCCCATTCCACTTGGACCTTGGTATTTGGTTCCAGCGATGCCTTGGAGGACCTTCCACCACAAGCCCACCTTAAAAATTTTTGATTTAGTAGAGTTGTTGATTTCTGACAAGTTCCTACCTGCTGGTGGTGTTCTGGGGGTGAGGTCCCCCGTCAGGATCACTGCAATGCTGAAACATATTGCTCAGTAAGTAGCAGGCTACATAATGAAAAATGAAGATTTTGGAGACATAGAGAGCTTGATTTGAGCTCTATTTAAGCTGCATAACACAGTACAAACTTTATAAATATTTTTATAACTCAGGACTGGAGTTATAAATGTTTTTATAACTCAGACTAGAGGCACTGTTAGAGTGCTTGTTTAGAATGCATGAAGCCCTGGGCTTATTTTTCAGCTCTAAAAATAGCACAACTGTTTCCCCACCTGAGATAGCCTACTCTACACAAAGTTATTGGGAAATATGAATGCCTGCCTCAAAGTTAGGCACATAATGAACACTTGATTATTAGTTTAAAAACACACAGTGACTGACAATTGACACTGTGTGAACACACATTGTGAATTAAAATGAAAAACTGCATTTCTCATTCTTCTTTTTTTTTTTTTTTTTTGCCAGTCCTGGGCCTTGAACTCAGGGCCTGAGCACTGTCCCTGGCTTCCTTTTTGCTCAAGGCTAGCACTCTGCCACTTGAGCCACAGCGCCACTTCTGGCCATTTTCTATATATGTGGTGCTGAGGAATCGAACCTAGGGCTTCATGTATATGAGGCAAGCACTCTTGCCATTAGGCCACATTCCCAGCCCCTCATTCTTCTATAAACATAATTTGAGGATGTTTTGGTAAAGAGAGTACTTGCTACAGGATGCTTCAGATAATGTGTGATTGCAATTTCAATGGGATAATTTATTGTTGAGTTGATGAGCAATATGTGCTGTTTTCTAGAGTAAAATTTAAATTATAAATGAAGAGAAATGATTTCTAGTATGTAGAGATTATATCATGATGGTGTCTTATAAAGATGAAATGTTTATTTGTGTACAGAACACCAAAATAAAGTTTATATATTATGGCTTAAAAGCAGATACAAACATGAACTGGAAAATGTCTAAATGTTAATTAAACTTAACTAACACCGATTTTAATTAAAAAAAATTTTTTTTTTGCCAGTCCTGGACCTTGGACTCAGGGCCTGAGCACTGTCCCCAGCTTCTTTTTGCTCAAGGCTAGCACTCTGCCACTTGAGCCACAGCGCCACTTCTGGCCATTTTCTATATATGTGGTGCTGGGGAATCGAACCCAGGGCTTCATGTATACGAGACAAGTGCTCTTGCCACTAGGCCATATTCCCAGCCCCAGATTTTATTTTTTTGTAAAGTCAAAAGAATTTATTTGGGTAGATAGTGGGTTACTTTTTCTAAGGAATTATATCACTTGAATTCTCCTTTGCAAATACCTCACTTCAGTGAATACATTTGTGTCTATTTGCATAAATTAGTTCTCCCTTCCATAAATGAGAGAATACCAGGTAACTGGTACTTAAAAAGGTACCTGGGGAGGTTAAGGAGAGGGGAGGGTAAACAAATGAAGAAAGGAAACAGGAGAGAATGCAGTCATAATGTTCAATGCATATCCTATGAAACTAAGATAACTTAGGGGAGGGGCTGGGTTAGAAGGGATGGGGGAGAATGATGAAAGGGGCCACAAGTTGTATTATATTTATAAGCTAATTTTTCAAATGATAACTCCCTGGTACAACTACTCAAAGATAATAAGAATATAATAAAAATATCAAAGATAAGCAACCTAATATAATTGAAAAACAGGAACTTTATTTTTGGTTTACTCAAAGAGCTCTCTAAAATTGTTCAGTTATTTAGAACTGACTATATATATCAATTTTCACTTGATACTTATTTAAATATTCAGATTTATAGCAAATTTATATGTAAATATTTGTTATATATATATATCAAATGACAATTTTGATATATATGTATATATGTCCACCCATCTAATTATAAAACATGTGGATGAACATTACATATGAATCAACATATAGTATTGCAAATGTAGGATAGTCTTTGATATATCAAAATTCAAGTTTTGACAATTAAAGGAAGTAGAACTACAGAATTTGCAATAGTGGGCTGGGAATATGGCCTAGTGGCAAGAGTGCCTGCCTCGTATACATGAGGCCCTGGGTTCAATTCCCCAGTACCACATATACAGAAAATGGCCAGAAGTGGTGCTGTGGCTCAAGTGGCAGAGTGCTAGCCTTGAGCAAAAAAAAGCCAGGGACAGTGCTCAAGCCCTGAGTCCAAGCCCCAGGACTGGCCAAAAACAAAACAAAACAAAACAGAATTTGCAATAGTGAAGAAACATCAGGGTTAATAGATCAAGTTGTACCTCTTATTCTTTGTATGATACAGGACTAGAGGGGAAATGGCTGACAAACCTCACAAAAATTTGAAGTGGTACTAGATTTATTCTCTTTCAAGAGCTGTAACCATTCCTCAAGTAGTGTATGGCTTTGTTTTTCTTTAACATCATTCAAGAATTGGGAGATGAGAAGTGGAGCTATGGCTCAAAGTGGAAGAGCACTATCCTTGAGCAAGAGAGCTCAGGGACAGTGCCCAGGTCCTGATTTCAAGGGTCCTGGTCAACAACAACAACAACAACACAATAACCAAAAATGAAATGAGAGCTCAAGACATTTCTCTGGTCCCAGTAACGTTGTTTTACCTCCTGCATATTGTCTCTTCTCTACAGGTTTTATTCTCATTCAACTTTAGAAATGCTTAGTAGCCTGAGAGATGCTTACTGAACACTAACCATTTTGAAGTCTACTTAAGAAAAAGAAAGAAAGGCTAACTTTCAAAAATGAAAATTTTAGTAATTTATTTTCTGTTCTTTTAAGCCAAGTCCCAATGGTTCCTTTAAGAATTAGATCATCCTCATGGAGAAAACAGCTCCAAGAGAGAAAGAAGTCATGAATAGTTTCTCCCCTGAAATGAAGGAGAAATTAAGAAACTATTTCTGCATTTCAATTTGTCTCCTCCTGTCAGTGCTCAATAAGTTTTGGGTTTTGGAATTTTCATATTAGGAATACTCACCCTGTACTATCTCCTTTATAGGTTTATGAAGCTTAAATTAGCCTGTGCAAGTCAAGCCCTTGGAATATTTCTGCTATTTAACCTATTACCTTAGGTACTTTCTCCTACAACCTTTCCATGAATTATATACTTCCATCACACCAGTTAGTATTAGTATTTATTATGGATTGAATTTTATCTTTCCCAATTTCATAGGTTAAAATCCTAGCTCTCCTTATTCAGAGACAAGGTTTTTTTTGTGGCCACACAATACCAACTAAGTTTCTTTTCCTTCCTTCCTTCCTTCCTTCCTTCCTTCCTTCCTTCCTTCCTTCCTTCCTTCCTTCCTTCCTTCCTTCCTTCCTTTCTTTCTTTCTTTCTTTCTTTCTTTCTTTCTTTCTTTCTTTCTTTCTTTCTTTCTTTCTTTCTTTCTTTCTTTCTTTCTTTCTCTCTTTCTTTCTCTCTTTGTTTTTCTTTCTTTCTTGCCAGTCCTGAGGCTTGGCCTAACCCTGCCTTCCTTTTTGCTCAAGGCTAGCACTCTACCACTTGAGCCACAGTGCCACTTCTGACTGTTTCTGTTTATGTGGTGCTGAGGAATATAATCCAGGGTTTCATGTATGCTAGGCAAACACTCTACCACTAAGCCACTTTCCCAGCCCTCAGAGATGAGGTTTTTAAAGAGATAATTAAGTTAAAACATATTATGTAAAGTGGCCCCAATCTAACATAATTGACATTCTTGTATAAAGAGAAAATTTGGACTCATAAAAAGATATCAGACAACTAGGCACTGGTGGCTCACACCTGTAATTCTAGCTACTCAGGAGGCTGAGATCTGAAGATAGTAGTTTGGATCCAGACAGGAAAATTCCTGAGACCCTCATCTCCAACTAGTCACCAAAAACTGCAAGGGGAGCTATGGCTCAAAGTCTAGCCTTGAACAAAAGAAAGAAACAAACAAACAACCAAAACCGAGACTCCTGAGTGGAGAGAGTGACTCTGCTATCTTGTTGGTCCCAGGAGAGGCAGCTGCCATTCCTAGGGGCTCAGGGGACAGAATATAGAACAGAAGATGATTCTCCAAGCTTTAAAATCTGGTGGAATTTGTAGGATGAAAAATTCCTCTTTTCCAAAATTCCCTTTTTTGAATGTCCTCTGTAGGCCCATTCCACCATTATGTTTTTTTTTCTTTCAAATTTTTATTATCAAACTGATGTACAGAGAGGTTACAGTTTCATACATTAGGCATTGGATACATTTCTTGTACTGTTTGTTACCTTGTCCCTCATACCCCCCTCCCTCCTCCCCCTTTCCCTTTCCCCCCATGGGGTGTTCAGTTCTCTTACACCAAACAGTTTTGCAAGTATTGCTTTTGTAGTTGTTTGTCTTTTTTTACCCTGTGTCTCAAATTTTGGTATTCCGTTTCAATTTCCTAGTTCTAATACCAGTATACACGGTTTCCAATATACTCAAGATAAGATTACAGAGTCCACCATTATGTTTTGAAAGCAGATAATTCATCTGGGTTCATAAGTTTATAGGAAAAGAGAAATTTTGCCTAAAAAGAAAAAATCATTAAACTTAATTTGCATAGTATTTAGGTGAGATTAGTGTGATCCAGTTTCTGCTGGAGTAGGTTGTTGGGATGAGGGAAAATACATCCCGTATGTAAAAAGGACACAGTTGGGAGGACGCAGAGCGCACCGTGTTATAACACAGTAGGTTCAACTCGCGTCCTCTAACACTCATGTTAATATCTCAGTATGTGACTATACATCTATGCAGAGTCTGATGACTTCCCTCAAAAGGCCCCCTTGGAGATGGGGAAATTCCAGAAATGGAGACTTAAAGTAAGAGAATTAAATATGAGGTTACCAGCATTCGGTAAATAGGAATGAAACTTGGAAGAGCACAACAACCTGGAACATGTTCTGGTCTTACATCCAATGAGGAAAACCTAGAAAGCGCCTGTGACCGGATGGAAGCAATTCCTTCTACTTGTTCCAGAGGTGAGCAGCTGGGGCTGGGTGGGGGTGGGGGGCGGCTCTGGTGAAGGGTTGTGGTGGTTCGCTGGGGAAGACCATTGTGGTGGCTGCATCAGCGGTGGGATTGGCAAGAATCCACTAAAGTTCCTGTGGAACCAAAGTAAAAGAGTGTAAGAACATAGTGGATGGAGAGGAGAAAACCTATGGCGGCTGGGAAGGCCCTGGTGCCGTGTATGTCAAGTTACTATCTTCTCATGGTCACGGATTTATTGTAAAAGGAGAACACTAACATCAGGAACAATAAAAGCCATGTGGAGTGGCCCGGGTCAGTTTGCTGAGAATGAAACCAATGAGGTCAATTTGAGAGAGATCCCTTCACATGTGCTATCAAAAGTGTGCATGTATTTTACCTACAAGGTTCGCGACACTAACAGCTCCACCGCGATTCCTGAGTTCCCAATTGCACCTGAAATTGCACTGGAACTGCTGATAGCTGCAAACTTCCTAGATTGTTAAATAAAATAAATTATAATAAACGGTTAATTTTTTCAGTATTTAATACCTGTAGTTCAGTTAGTAATTTTTTCACATTTAGCATGTTGCCTGTATGCAGTTGAACTATAAAAAAGTTAATTGCAAAGCAGATTATCTTCTGTTCTTTTGCATAGCAATCAGTGTTGAAATTCGTTTGCTATATTGACAAGTTAAGGACATTGTCACAAACTAAGAAATAAACAAATAATGGCAATTCATAGGTCGTTTTGCTTTATCCTTTGGATGTGACTTTTAAAATAGAACAATCATGATATAATAAATATTGAATATAGGCATAAATGAACATGTCCTACAGATAAATAATGGGGCTAAGTATTTTTATGTTTTTAGTGTTTTTAAAATATTTTGATCTTATTACTGCTTCTTATAGCATTACTAGAGTTATGCAAATAATTACATGGAAAACTTGTTTATAAGTTAGACAAATCATTGATTTTTATAACTCAAAGAATTAAGTGTTGAAATTTCTTATGTGTTTTTTGATAAACTGCAGTATTGTTTTAAGTATATCTTGTGTTTTGTTTATTGCTACAACTCAAGGTCTTTATTTAAGAGCAATTTTGGAAGTTATTAGGTACAAGTTTTACAGTAGTAACTGAACTATAGCCAGATGGTCAACAAGTAAACTACATAACTAAAGAGTTCCTGTGCATTGTTTGTTTTGGGCAACTCCAAGTATTGTACTTATGTTGATTCTAAAGCTTCCTTTCTTGAGATTACACTTGTTTAAATGTATTTTAAAATACTCTGAGCTTTATCTAGATCTTAAGAGCTAGACTTTTCTGAACTATTCTAGTCTTCCTCCATCTAGTTGGATTGTCATAAGAATCTTACCATGCACCATAGTATATGAATTATCTATGAAAATGTTTCAATAAATATACTTCAGTCAGTGGGTCTTCTTAAAAAAAAAAAAACCAATAAGGAAAACCTAGAATGTGTCCTGATCAATATGACCTTGTCTACCGGAATTGTAACCATTACTGCCAATTCTGCTTCTGTACGTCTGTGTGCTTGCTTGCACGTCCTAAATTGCACAACCACCTGCGTGTGGTTTTCGCCTTTAAGAACCAGATGTCATTGGGCTTTTTATTCATTCTCATTTATTTCTTCAGGTAATTCTGGGTTGGATCAGGAACAGACTTCACATTATTGGTCACAGTAATTGGTTCAGGGATGTGCAAACAACTATAGCCATTTAGAGACTTTCAGGAAATTTGATGTATAAAGTTAAGAGAGGGTCTCTTTTCCTTTTTTTTTTGGCCAATCCTGGGCCTTGGACTCAGGGCCCCAGCACCATCCCTGGCTTCTTCCCGCTCAAGGCTAGCACTCTGCCACTTGAGCCACAGCGCCGCTTCTGGCCGTTTTCTGTATATGTGGTGCTGGGGAATCGAACCTAGGGCCTCGTGTATCCGAGGCAGGCACTCTTGCCACTAGGCTATATCCCCAGCCCCTTTTCCTTTTGGATCATTATTTTCTATAATCAGAATTAAGAGATTCCTAATACAATCTGCATAAATTAATAAGTGGATCATTAGTTTTTGTGTTGCATACCAAGTCACATTTTATGCTATACATAAGGTCGGTTTTAACATTTGTTTTTGACCATCTTGAACACCCAGACTCACCATCTTATAAAGCAGGATATAGGATATCTTTGTGGGATTGAGGATTTCTTTGTTTCCTCAAGATGACCATCTACTCTAGTAGGCAGTTGTTGGAGATTTAGATTTTCTTGAAGATATATGTACAGAAGAGAAAAAGAGAGACAGAGACAGAGAAAGACAGAAAGAGAGAGAAGAGAGAGAAAGGAAGGGGAAGGAAGCAAAGGAGGAGAAGGAAGGGGAGGGGGAGGGGGAGGGGGAGGGGGAGGGGGAAGGGAGGGAGAGGGGGAGGAGGAGGAGGTCCATTGTTTAAAAAGTAATATAAGGAACTGGAGCTGTGGTTCAAGTGGTAGAGCACTAACCTTGAGCAAAAAGAGCTCAGGGATATGCTCAGGCCCTGAATTCAAATCCCATGACTGACAAAAAAAGAAGTAATTTCACACTGCAAAAGCTGTCCTTAGTCACTTTTTCTCTTTTTGCCCCTATGATACTGACTTTTCCTTTATTTGTTTCACTTTCCCCATTGTCTCTGTATTTTCCACTTCTGTTTCTTGACCCTGGATCTGTCTCCTTCAGAGTAATTAGCTCTGCCCCAGCTCAGCTAGACTTAAATTCCTCCACTCATTGCCCCATTCAGCAGACAAAGTCACTGTAGACATCAGAATCTAGCAGAAAGATTAGAAATTACAAAAATTCAGAGTCACTTGTAAAAGCTGACCAAAAATGAATTATATATGTGTGTAGAAATGTTTTTTTTTATTTTTATTACTTTTTATTGTCAAGATGATTAGGAATTTCAAGTATTCTTGGATGGAAGTAGGCTGGGGCAAAGTGCCCTGGAGTAGGCAGAGATCTTCCAGTTTGGAAACTTGACCTTTTGCTTGATTTGTATGATCAAGGTTGTGTTCCCATCAAAATTCTGTGTGAATGTATATTTTTGCTACAAGACATTTGGACTGCTGGATAATTTACTGATAGATATTTGACCTCAGCAGTAGGGGGTAGGTGGCAGTCCCCAAAAGTCATCATATTTAGCCTGTGGATAGAGTTTGTAAATGAGAAAATAGGCTATGCTAATCAGCTACCCCCATGCTTCTCTTTTTTCTGCAGTCCTTTCCTTTGGATTCTGTTTTCAGGAACTGAGGTTTGAGAGAAAGTTCTTTATAGAAAACTGGGAATCTCAAGCTATCCCAGGTCTTGATTTGAATACACTTAGGATTTCTTCTGCCTTTTCTTCCTCTTCCTCTCTGGTTTTCTTCCTCTCCTTTGAGACAGGACGTAGCTATGTAGCTGAGCCTAGCTTTGAAATCACTCTGTAGCATGAGAGCTGATCTTAGTGGTCCTCTCTCTCCCCTCAACCACTTGAGTTCTGAGATTAGAGGTTTGTACCACTATGCCCTGTGATTTTTTTTTTCTATAGTTTGGATTTCCTTTTCCCTAGAACTAATGGATTGGCATACTCTTAGGTATATTTCAACCCCTCTGCTACAGTGGAGAATGCAAATGTTTATAAATCTGAGCACACCGAGCCCCTGTCTGCAGTTCAGTTTCCCTAGGAGACATCCTTCTGCTTCTTCTGGTATGGAACAACAGGCTGTCCCATTTTTATTTTGTATTGCTAGTGGGTTAAGTGTATCTTTGTAAGGCCTCTAAAGCTATCTGGCAGCTAGGCAGAATATAAATAACCTTTACTGTTATTATCATTATATGTAACGTTCACTCTGTTTTGCTGCCATTAATAAACCATTCGAGCAATGTTGTTGCAATGTATAATATTAGCAGAAGGTTCCCCAGGGACCCATAGAAGGGGATGTTTAATATTCTGCCTGTTTCCCAGCCCATTTCTTCACAGGCCTAGATGTTAGAACATGCTCAAAGTTCAGTTGAAAAAAAGTAAGATCTAAAGGATAAAGAACAGCATAAACATGTTACTATAACTCAGAATTTCTTATGCCTTGGCATTTTTTTTGCTAAATTAGGAGATCATAAATTAGCTGTTCTTGACATTTTGATTCCTTTTTAGATATTTTCAATTGGCCATATAAAGTAATTCCCACAAAGTCATATATCAGAAGCCATTTCTCAGCAGCTTGATCAAATTAGTTTGGTACAGAAAAATTAAGAAGATCAAAGAGTTTTTGCAGGTATTAGGATTCAAACTCAAGGCCTTAACAATTGCTTGGCTTGCTTGCTCTGCTGACCCTCTACTGTTTGAGCCACATCTCTAACCTGCTTTATGCTGGTCATTTTGGAGATGAAAATCTCACAATTTTTTTGTTGTTGTTCTGGCTGGATTTAGATCCGGATCCTCTACATCTCAGCCTCCTGAGAAGCAAGTCTTACAGGTGTGAGCCACCAGTGCCTAGCTCCTACATGAGTTTTCCACTCACAAACTTCACTTTTGAAAAAAATCTAGTGTGTACTTCAGTTGTTTAAAAATCATAATCTAAAGCCAGGCACTGGTGGATCATGCCTGTAATCCTAGCTTGTCAAGAGGTTGAGATATGAAGAATACAGTTTGAAGCCAGTCTGGGCAGGAAAAGTCCACGAGACAAATGTACTGAAGGTACTTTGGTCATATTTACTCTCTTTCATCCTCTTCTCACTCTCCTTCACAACTAATACCCTCACCCCAGAAGAACCTGTCGTATAATCCTTACACTCACTTAAAATATACATTTATTGTTAATGGTATTTCACACCTGCATATACAGTACTTTAATGAAATCTTTGTTTACTACTTCTCCATCCTATCACCCCTTGTTATTCGACAGCTTTCAGTGAATTCTATTTTGCTGTCTTCATTCACATGTGCAACCCTTCAACTAATACAAAGTACCAATAAAGGTAAATAAGATTGATTTGAAATTGTAAATAAGATTGATAAGCCCTTAGCCAATCTTGTTCAAAGGAGGGAAAAGACCCTAATAAATAGAGATGAAAAATGAGGATATGACAGTAACACCCAGAAGAACACAAAAAATACTTTGTAAACCTTTATTCAAATAAAAGTAGAAAATCTAGAGAAAATGGATACTTTTCAAGATGCTCTTGATCTGTTGAATGTGAATCAAGGACATATCAACCACTTAAATCAATCTATAATAAACAACGAGATTGAAAAAAGTAACAAGAGTCTTTCAACAAGAAAAAGCCCAGGATCTGATAGTTTAACTGTTGAGTTCTGCAGGACCTAACGCCAACTCTTCTCAAACTTCCCCATGAAAAGGGAAATAACTCTACCAGACTTATTCTATGAGGCCAATCTTGTACTCCAAAACTGGGCAAGGGCACAATGATTAAAATAAAAAAATATAAACCATTCTCTTCAATGAACATACATGCAAAAATTCTCAATAAATGACTTGCAAACAACTCAACAACAACACAGGAAAATAGATTGTATACTATGATCAAGTTGATTTTATTCTAGGGATGCGTGGTTATTTCAACATACATAAATCAGTAAGCATAATAGAGCATATAACCAGAATCAAAGCAAGAACTACATGATCATTTTGATGGGTGTAGAAAAAAACCTTTGCTAAAATTCAAAATCCTTTTATGAAAAAGTCTGAAAATAAGGAATATAGGGAATGAAACCCAACAGAATAAAAGCTATATATGATAAACATTATATTAGTTGGAAAACTGAAATACGTTTTTCTAAAGTCAGAAATGAGTCAGAAATGAGACAAAAGATGTCTACTCTCCCTTTACTTCTATCCAATATAGTACTGTTTTTCCTAGTCAGAGCAATAAGGCCAGAGTAAGAAATAAAAGCAATACAATTAAGAAAGAAAGAAGTCAGATTATTCCTATTTGCAGGTTATATGATACTATACTCAAATGGCCCTAAAGATTCCATACCAAAACGCTTAGATCTTATAAGGATCTCCTAGATCTTTGGCAATGTAGCACGAAGTAAAATCAACATACAAAAATCAGTAGTTTTTCTGGGGCTGGGGATATGGCCTAGTGGCAAGAGTGCCTGCCTCATATACATGAGGCCCTGGGTTCGATTCCCCAGCACCACATATACAGAAAATGGCCAGAAGTGGCGCTGTGGCTCAAGTGGCAGAGTGCTAGCCTTGAGCAAAAAGAAGCCAGGGACAGTGCTCAGGCCCTGAGTCCAAGCCCCAGGACTGGCAAAAAAAAAAAAAAAAAAAAAAAAAAATCAGTAGTTTTTCTGTATACCCACTAATGAATCAGCTGAGATAGAAACCAGGAGAACAATTCTTTTTTTTTTTTTTGGCCAGTCCTAGGCCGTGAACTCAGGGCCTGAGCACTGTCCCTGGCTTCTTTTTGCTCAAGGCTAGCACTCTGCCACTTGAGCCACAGCGCCACTTCTGGCCGTTTTCTGTATATGTGGAGCTGAGGAATCGAACCCAGGGCCTCATGTATATGAGGCAAGCACTCTTGACACTAGGCCATATTCCCAGCCCCCCAGGAGAACAATTCTATTCACAAAACACTCAAAACAAATGACTAGGAATAAATTTCACCAAGGCGATGAAAGACTACTACAATGAGACCTGTAAAACCTTGAAGAAAGAAGTTGAAAATGGAAAGGCCTCCCATGATTGTGGGAATTAATGTCATGAAAATGACTACACTACTGAAAACAAGCTATAGATTGAATGTAACCCCCATCAAAATATTAATGTTCTTCCTCACAGACATAGAAAAATCAGTCCTAAAATTCAAATGGCACCGCAAAAGACCCCAAATTATTTATGCAATCCTGAGCAAAAGTCACTGCTAGATGTTGAATGATACTGAACTTCAGATTATACTATAGGGTGTAGTAACAAAACTAGCATGGTACTAATACAACTGAGATCATTTAAGATTTCAAATAAATACCACCATGTGATGTGGGAAAAGAATTAGAATAGAATTTAAGAAAATCCATCCAGAGAGACAAGTCCAATGTGTTCCACTTAATTATGGGGAGAGTGACGCCTAGGAAGACTCACTGATATTGGTGAAACTTGATCTGGAAACTATATCTCTCTGCTAGTTCACCAGTCTTTTCTCTATCCAGGCTGTTCAGACAAGACTTCAGTAATCTCAGAATTTCCAAGTAATGTAAGCAGGCTCCACAAAAATGCAGTTAACTTACTTTAAGTTTCATTCAAAGATGTTTGATAGCTTTGTAGATACTTGTTGGGCAAGCATGGCAGTTAGCAGACATCTAGTGTATGGCTGAATAATTCATCCATCTGTGAATGAGATGTTTTGCGAGGGTGAGTCCAAAAGTGCTTCTTATAGTTCCTGACATTCCTTTCTCCTGCTGTTGGTAACTGGGTCAGGCTCAGGAGGAGAGCCCGTGGGGGCTCAGGATAAAGAGTACCGGTAGCTGCATGCCAGCATCTGCAGTGGGGAGCTGTTACATAGGGATGCCACCTGTTCCCATGGGACCTGTGGGTTCTTCAGACACCCCATAGTGAGGACCACTGACTGCCACTTCCTGAGCTTCTGTGGGTTGCTCTACTGGGGTGACATCACTCTGTATGCATGTATACCTGAGTGGGAAATTCATTCACGCCCCCTGGAGCATTCTTTCTCTTTACTCTGCATCAATCTACATACGCCTCAGCCTCAGTTTTCTACCCTCCATTCTAGAACATCAGACATCAGTGTTCCCTGTCTGTTGAATTTCAGAGGCCACCTGACAAAATCTTCTTGCATCTCCCTGAGAAGAAAATGCCTGTTATTCTCTCCAATGAGATAAGGGAAGAAACACGCTGTATCTCAATCCCTGATATCCTCTCTCTCTAATGTTCGCACTACAGGCTTTTTTCTGATGTTCTCAACAAGAATGTGAATTCATTGTCTCTTTTTTATTTCATTTTTTTTGGTGGGGGGCAGTCGTGGGCCTTGGACTCAGGGCCTGAGCACTGTTCCTGGCTTCTTTTTGCTCAAGGCTAGCACTCTGCCACTTGAGCCACAGCGCCACTTCTGGCCATTTTCTATATATGTGGTGCTGGGGAATCGAACCCAGGGCTTCATGTATATGAGGCAAGCACTCTTGCCACTAGGCCATATTCCCAGCCTTTCTTATTTCATTTTAAAAAATTTATTTGAATTAACAAATTGTACATAGTTATGGAGCACGAAGTGATGTTATGATTTATAAATACAATATGCAACATTTAAATCCAATAACACACAAACATAACCTCAGATATTTGCTTTTTGTTGTGAGCGTAATTGAAATGTACTCTCTTGGCAATTCTGATGTGTTACTTACACTAATATTAAATATATTTACTCTGTGAGGCAATAGATCTCACATAAACATTTCTCCTGCTCTTGAATCTGTACTTCTTTTTAATTGTCAAGATGATGTACAGAGGGGTTTCAGTTACATACTTAAGGTAGTGAATACATATACATTCCTTGTCATACTTGTTACCCCCTTCCCCATTTTTCTCCTGCCTTTCCCCCCAGCCCGCCCCCTTGCTGTCTTCATTTAAAAAAAAAATCTTCCCCTGATGGACATTGTCAATCTAGTCTACAATGCTTATGACCTCTATGATTATTAACAATAAAACAATTCCTTCCAGATCAGGTGATATATACATATACATTTATTTTCTTTTGCTTACTGTAACCTGTACCTTCTTCTTCTCTCATTTCTTCCCACCTCCCTGCTGCCCATGAGTTGCTTAGTTTACTCTCATCAGTGCCCATTGCAGCTGCTGGGCCCTTTCTACTGTATTTTCCCCCTCATTTTCCACTCTTTTTATGTAGCTTGAAAAATGAGAACTGCATTATGCTAGCCTGGCTTCTTGGTTTTCAGGGATTTATGTAGTTTAACCCTTACTTTGGAAGTTGGGGCACCTTGCATATTATTTTTAGCCCTGATGCTGCTGAAAAATGTGTTTAAGAGTAGCTTTACTTCCCTCATCTGAAAGACAAAGAAAGATTTCTTGATGTTTGGATGTTTTCATGGATGGAACTGTGTCCCAACTGTAATCTATATATTATATATACATATGTGTATTTATATTGATTCCATCAATTGAAAGATAGGTTAAATGAGGTTCTAAGTAACAGATGCACTGTAAGAGAAAGAGAGAAAGATAAAAAAGATCCATGAGGACATAGGAAGAAGGAGTCCACCAGTCCTATGAGGAGAGAGCCCTCCTGATGACCCAAAGCTTGCTGGGACTTACTTTTGTGCTTTTGAACCTTTGGACCCATGAGGAAATCCATTTCTGTTGTTTAAGTCACCAAGTCTAGTATTTTGTTATGGCGGCATAAGCTGACTAACCTATCTTTGTAACTCTAACACTCTTTAACCCCAGGACCCAGTTCCCAAATGCTAGATTTACTTCTGGCCTGTAAGAGCTCATACATCTCTAAAAATAGAGCTTCACTCATTCTACCAATGACATTCAGGCTCATGGAAGCCTCTCCTGACTGTGGAGGTTGTGAATCTACCTTCACGCTTCATCTTCACATTGAACTTTCAGCATGGCACACACAGTGTTATCTTAACAACCTAACAAGCTCCATTGTGTCTGATTTCTAAGGCTTGGCTATCTTATGTACTGCTTTCCTCATCCATGACATCAATAGGATAGCAATTTCCTGTAAAGTATGGTTTGATCATACTGAAATACATTAACTGTGGTGAGCGATGAAATTGCCAATGCTGTGATTGTGTGGGCCACACTTCAGGAAGAAATAGTGACAACACTTGAGAGATTATATGCATGCCTTGGGATCTGTGATCTTTTCTGAACTCAGAGAAATGGCTTTTGTTTGGTAGGAGGAAGTTGAGGGCCCAAAACAGAGTTATTTTAAAATCAATTTAGCTGTTTTATTAAAGCTATTTGTCTCTCAGTATCAGAATTGTGCTTGTGTTCACAGTAACAGAGTTTGGGAATAAGGAAAATAGAAAACTAAATTTCTTTGGGTTCAGAAGATGTCTCTCTTCTCTCAACTCCTGGATCACCTTTCCTTGATAGCAACCATTGACATTTAAATTTTCAGCTCTTTGAATACAATGTGTTTTGATCATCTATGTATATCACAAAGTCTCTAACTGAATTCCGAGGAGAATAATAATCCAGATACAAATTTAAAAGCAGTGTTTGTGCCAAATACAGAATCACAATGTATTAGCTATTTTTAGTCATAGTAAAAATACCAAGTTGGTGGTGGATTGAGTAATTCATCAATGGATTCATATATTAAAGAAGAATTGATATTTCTTTTGCAATTTATTAATTCTATGAAAAGTTAATGTAAACTGTAAAACCTTCTTCTATATTATAGTTACAGCTAGAAAAATCATGGGAGAAGTACAATATTAATATTAAGTGATTTTTTTAAGATCTGCTACATATGTGTGTGTGTGTATTACAAAATTCAGTTGTGAAGAAGGACAAGTAGAGGTTGCTTTGTTTGAAATTACTCTCTTAAATGATTCCAAGTAACACTCAAGTCCTGTTTTAAAAAACTGCCAAGTCTTCTTGCATCAAAGTTCCAATTTGCATATTACTTTACATAATCCAGTCCCAAAGGCTTCAATTCAAAGAACGGAAAATAAAATTAAACGAATCAATTAGTGTTTCTTACTGCAATTGTATTCAAGCCCAATCGTAAGGGCATTACATATAAATTACATAACAGATTTAGAAAGCAATTTAATTAAATCACATCTTAGATGAAGAGAGACAGGAATCTAGCTCAACAGCATAAGAAATGCCCATCAGCGCTCAGCTGGGGGCCATGGGAAGGAGCCCTCTGGTCTGCCTAGTGAGAAGGGTATTTGCCTTCCCCAGAACCAGGTCAGCTTAGCAGTGATGACCCCAGGAGATGGCTTTATCTCTCAGAACTGGTGAATCTTTTGGTCAATTGCTGTTTTGGTCATTGGATTTGTGATCATGTTAGAATTGTATATTTGATGCGATGGACGGATTTTTTGCAGTATGTTTGGGTCAGCCGAATGGTTAACTGCCCTGTGCATCTTCCTAGCTCGTCCAGCTATTTCTGAAGCTCGGTCACCGTATTCTCAGAACATTGCTTTAGTATAGCCTTGGCTTCTAGACCACACAGCTAATTTGTCACATGCGAATACCATGACTCAAAAATTGGATGTTTTCTTTCTCTAAAATTAATTTACCTCAAAATAAGGAAAGATACTGGATTAGCTACTCCAAGTCCTTTGAGGATATTTGTATCAACATGGGTATGCAGACCTATTTCCTCATTTCACATGTTGTGAAATTTAAATATCACTGAAATATTTAACATCTGAATTGAGATAGATTGCAAGTATAAAATACACACGAGATTTCATAGTGTGGATAAAATGATGCAAAATATCTCACCAAGATGTTTCATGGAAATTGTATTCTGAAGTGACATTTTGGATATGTTTAAATCACCAACTTTTATTAGTGTTTTTCTTTTATTCTTGATTGAAGTATTGAAAATTGAACCCAAGATATTCCTCACATATGTTAAGCCATACTTCTAAGCCACATCCTCGGCCCCAAATTTATTTTTACTTTTTTTTTTTTTTAACATTTTCTGGAATTTGAATTTAGTCTCTGAAGTTTATGTGGCTGGTGCTTTGAACCATGTCTCCAACCCTAATTTTTGCTGGTTAATTGGAAATGAAGTCTATCAGACATTTCTTTATACCCTTGGATCTAATCCTGAGCAACTAGGATTATAGGCGTGAACCACCACCACACTCAGCTCCTTTTATTTTTCTAATGCAGCTATTAGAAAATTCAAAATGATATCTCAACATTTGTACTTCTGTGTTGGGATAACCAAGATGAAATCAGAAAACAAAGATGCAAAAGTTTTAAGTTCTTGTGCCACAACTTACTAATATGCTGAGACATTTAAAAGAGTGTTTTAGATTTTGTCCTACTACCTTTAGACAAGAGAAAGATTTCTCAGCTGGAAGAGTGGAGGTCATAAGAAAGGAGCACACGGGCATTCTAAGCCTCTCTAATACTCACGGATGAGTCCCTGTTCCATGAGCTGTCCCTTGGCTGGTAGAGAAGGCACAGCCAGCAGCTGCCTGGTCTGTACTCCATGGACCTCAATCACTCCTCACACAGCTTATATCTTCCTTCTGAGGTTACCTATGATGGGCATCCAGACAGACAGGTGAGATAATCAACATAGAACAGGGCTGGGAATATGACCTAGTGGCAAGAGTGCTTGCCTTGTATACATGAAGCCCTGGGTTCAATTCCCCAGCACCACATATATAGAAAACGGCCAGAAGTGGTGCTGTGGCTCAAGTGGCAGAGTGCTAGCCTTGAGCAAAAGGAAGCCAGGGACAGTGCTCAGGCCCTGAGTCCAAGGCCCAGGACTGGCCAAAAAAAAAAAAAATGATTTCCATATGTATAGGCTACTTAACATGGATTAACTTGAAGGAGGTCTGCTAAGAACTCCATTCAACACCAGTAGTGAGAAGCAGTTGCTAAAAGATGTTTATTCCACCTAGGTTGTATTAATGTTAACAGATTCTAGATCAAGGAAGACACTGGTCCCATGGTCCTGGGATTATGCAGCTCTGAAACGTGTAGTCTCAGCATTAGGGGCTGACATATACTGAGTTCTCAGAATATTCTGAGCTGTTCCAGGGCTTTCCCTGGTCTAGCTTTGAAATTTTAGACCCCCCTATGATTCCCATTTTATAGAACGGAGAACTATTAGGTAATTTCCTTACATTCTACATCTACTTACTGACTCCATCCAGAGCTTGTTCTTTTAGTTATTACTTAAGTGTGAAGCATCATATTGTAGAGAGATATGGAGGCTGTCAGGTGTCTAGAAGAAGGTGTCCAGAATGGCGAAACTGTGGCCAGAAATTGCAATGGAAAGTAGTTGAAGGAACTGGGAATCTTGTATTATAGAAGAAGCAATTGGGGTGTAGTATCTGCTTTGAAAATGGGTGGAGGGAAGTTTAGGTTTCAAAACTAAGGAAAAGACTGAGTTGCTGGGAGGTATTGGCAGGGGTGATGGCGCTCTGAGCTAGGCCACTAGGAAGCAAGGTGTGGTACCTAGGAAGGCACTGTAGGCTTGCTTCAAGCTCTGAAACTGAAGAATCTGGTGGACCCTTGCTTTTCTCTATTCCTATATGGTCCACAAATACTAAACACAGAGATTGTACGATTATTTTTAAAGTTAGGTGATGAAGGTTAAATGATCACAAGGATAAAAGAATTCTTTGTGGAGTGTGTGTGTGTGTGTGTGTGTGTGTGTGTGTGTGTGTGTGTGTGTGTGTGTACAATTTCTGGGCCTTGAACTCAGGGTCTGGGTGCTGTCCCTGAGCTCCTTTTCCATAAGACTAGCATTCTACCACTAGAGCCACAGTGCTACTTCCGGCCTTTTCTGTCTCTATGGTACTGAGGAATCGAACCCAGGGCTTCATGCATGCTATGTGAGCACTCCACCACTAAGCTACATTCCCAGCCCATGTGGATTGTAAACTACAGCTGAAGAGTGAGCACCTGGGGTTTGGCTGCACCAAAGAGCACCAAGTTCAGTGCCTAGAAAATAACAGGCATCCAATTAATGTGCAAGAACCATTTCACATTTTCACTGATGGTTTTTACTAAAATTTATAAATTTCATAAAATCATTCAGAAATGTAAAATTTATGAGTATAAATTTATCTATGAATATGCATAACCATAAATAAAGTTAATATGTAAATGAAAAATATTAATGCAATATATAAATAAATGGATGTATAATGTTCAGCATATCTTATACATAATATAAGTAATGTAAGCATATATAAAATATATTTAGAAATATAATTAGTAATACATAAAGAAACCTATGACTTTATAAAAAATTATAAGAAATTTCTCATCTTTGGGCTATGGTATTTATTAACCTTGAAGTTGTCAGGGGCTAGGTATTTAATAATGGTTATCTAGCACAGGCACTGAGCAAGCAGTGTGGATGGCCAGAGAGCTGGAAGATGGTCTTGTCAGGCAATAAACCCTTAAGATTGTAGAGGAGTTTGGAGAGTAGTTTAAAGGAGGAGAATTTGTGGGAGCATTTGACAGGTCTAGAGAAACATATTTCAGAATATTAGCAAATTGTTGTAGCCAATAGTAGCATGGACAAGCAAGATACCAGTCCTTCATAGAACAAAGGAAAAATTTCCCAAGAGAAGTCTTAAAAGTGAGGTTAGCTGGGCAGCAGAAATGTTGCACATGGAGAACCAGGATTAGAACTCAGATTCAGTTCTGTGCTTCTTCCTCAGTATCCATTGATTCTTGCATCAGGTTGAATGGTGATGTACTCATATTCTAACCTTAGGAGCCTGGGTATGTCCCCTCACCTTGGTTAGAGTCGTTGAAGGTGGAAACAAGTATTTTGAGCTAGATTACAAGGGTGGACCCTAAATCCAATGACAAGTATTCTTGTAAGAGATAAAACACAGACACAGGGGAAAAGAGGAGGCAGAGTGACCACAAAGGCAGTGATGTAGCCAAGTAAGCTGAAGAAGGCCACAACAACCAGGACCTGGGAGAAGCAGGGAAGAATTATTTCCTAGATCCTGTGGATGGCTTGACTTCATTCAGTCTTATGTCCTATAGAACCATGAGATAATGGATTTCTGCTGTTTTAAGCCTTCATATTTGTAGTGATTTGTTATGGAAGCCCTAAGAACCTCATTCAAAAAGTACTTACGAAAGGGCCTGAGTGTAATTGGCAACTTTAATCACCATTGTAATTCCCCAGTGTAATTTCTGCCTTATCCATAGAGTTTGTCATGAAAGTTTGTATGAACTAAAGAAGAAATTTTTTTTAGTTCCACTAGAGTAAATAAAAAGTTAATAAAGTCGCTTTTTTAAATATTGTCTCCAAGACACAGGCATTTGGTAAATATCTGACATTTAATTTGGGGACCAGGTTAAAATAAAAGAGCTTGTCCTTAGTCAAGAGGCCTTTCTACTTGGCTTTTGTGAAGGAATAAATACCATATGTGATAGTAGCATCTTAGATTGGAGGCTGGCCACACCAAACTGTAGAGTAGATTTGGCCACTGTAGGAAGATTTGCTGTGTGATTGAGGATCAGGGCTTGATCACTTACATTGCTTGACCTGAAGGCTGAGTTTAACCATGTGGACAATCAAACAATTAATTATATCTATGAAATGAAACCTTAATAAAACCTTGGACACCAAAGCTCAGATTAATTTCCCTGACTGTCAATACCCTGAATATTATTAAACATCAGTCAGAGATTGTAACATACCTAGAAGAAAATGGAAATTTAGAGCTTAGAATTATCCTAGTCTCTGCCCTCTATATCTCTTTTCCTATCTAATTTAAAGTTGTACCCTTCCTCTGTAATAAAGCATAACCTTTAGTACAACAGCTTTTTAGTAAGCTTTATGAGTTCTAGTAAATTATCAAATCTCTGCATAGTTTGAAGGACCTTCTGAATTTGTAGCTGGTGTTAGATATGAGGGTAGACCCATAAAGGACCCAAACTACCATATCAGTATCTTTCTTTCTTTCTTTCTTTCTTTCTTTCTTTCTTTCTTTCTTTCTTTCTTTCTTTCTTTCTTTCTTTCTTTCTTTCTTTCTTTCTTTCTTTCTTTTTTTTTGCTTGATCTCAGGGTCTGGAATTTGTACCTGAGATTCTTTTGCTCAAGGCTACCCACTCTACCACTTGAGCCACAGTACCACTTCTGGCCATTTCTGTTTATGTGGTACTGAGGAATTGAACCCAGGGCTTTATGCATGCTAGGCCAGCACTCTCCCATTAAGCCACATTCCCAGCCCTCATTAAAAAAAATCCCATATAAAGGCCATCTGTCAAAGCCAAGACAACTGAAAAACAAATGGAGAACCCCACAAATAAGTGGGTAGAACAGAGGCCCCTGCTTTGGATAAGGACTCATATCTGGAAAGACATTTCAGATTCCAAACTTTCACTTCATATATATGTCACACACATTAAACTCATACAAGCCACCGTGAGAAGGAGCAGCCTGTGTCTGCTTTTCTCTTCAATTCCATGGAACACCTTTGTTTGACAGCTCATCAGCTGTCAGACCTCTGCAGAGCATAGAGGAAAATCCTTCCATTTGTCAGGGATCCCATTCTTTGAGCTAAGAATCAGAAGTAGATATGCTATTGAGATTTTATCCCCTCAAATTTATCTTGGTTAACTCTTATGTAAGTTTGGTCCTTAGGTAGTTTTAATTCAAAATTGTCACTAGAGGGGGTAAGATTGGTTGGAATATGTTGTAACATGTATGGTAATATAATAATGAAATCCTTCTTTAGAGAATTAATGTATGGTAATTTAAATGATCACTAATTAGGGAACTAATTATGCAACCAAATTAGAACATTTAAAATTCAACCAAGGCAGATGATGAGTTGTAAAATAGTAGAATTTAGCTGTATTTTGTGTATCTGAGATTTAGCGAAAAAATGGGTTATTATAAAAGCTAGGTACTTTTTATACTAAGTCACTTAGGCTTATTCTAATGTCAAATAGATATTCATTAAAATAATTAGAGATATCTTTGCATTAAAAAAAATCAGGCACATGCTTGTGTGTGTGTGTGTGTGTGTGTGTGTGTGTGTGTATGCTGTCAGTGTATGTTACAATTAAAATTCTGGAATATACATAACATAAATACTAATTCATTACTAATGGGCTATCATTCAACATGTCTGTTTATGAGTACAATGTATCTTGATCAATATCACTGTGTTTATCATTCTTCTGACAAGTTTTCTTTTAAAATAATAAATGCATGCTATATAAAACTCTTGTACTGCATGGTCCTTTGAGTAAGGTGTGAAACTTTTAACCTTATATACAACCAGAATGAATTAGATTCTACTAAAGTTGACAAAAAAGAGAGCCAAAGAGGATTGTGTGGATTGTGTGTACCATTGTTGATGTGAAATAGGACTTCAGATTCAATTTTTAGGTGGATATGCCAAGGTCAGAGAGAAGGTTATCTTCTCTTCTCAACAAAGGTATCAGAATGATCTGCCCCCAAAATCTGGTGTTTTTTTTTTAAATTTTTATTGTCAAGGTGTACAGAGGAGTTGCAGTTACATACACAAGGCAGTGAGTACATTTTTTGTCAAACTTGTTACCTCCCTCATTTTCCTCCCATCTTTTCCCCTCCCTAACTCCCTCCCCAGTTGTCCAGTTGGTTTACAGCATATTGTCTTGTAAGTATTGCTGTTGCATTGATTTGCCTTTTACCCTTTGTTTCACCATTTTGATGTTTCCCTTCTTTTCCCTAGTTTGATAAACATACATACAATACCCAGGATAGCAAAATCAAAAACAGTGGCAACAAGGGTAAAGCCATAGGGAAAAAAAACACAAAAGAAAAAGATGTAATTTCACATAGAATATTGAAAATAACAACAATGATAACCCATTTCCATAACTTGGAATACATTTCACTTAGCATCATCTTAAGTGATCATATGTACATAGCTATTGAGCTGTTGTGATCATCTGTTAGGACTATGATAGACATTTACTAATTATTGCCAATGAGGGAAACTATAGAGTCTATGTTTCTTTGATTTTGGTTCACTTTACTTAGTATAATTTTTTTCTAAGTCTTCCAATTTCCTTATGAATGGGGCAAAGTTATTCTTTCTGATAGAAGCATAAAATTACATTGTGCATATATACCACATTTTAGTGATCCATTCATCTACTGAGGGGCATCTGAGTTGGTTCCATATTTTAGCTATGGTAAATAGTGCTGCAGTGAACATGGTTGTGCTGATAGCTTTAGTATGTCTTGCTTGTGATCCTTTGGGTAAATGCCCCAAAATGGGGTTGCTGGATCATAGATGAGCTCTATTTGTAGCCTTTTGAGGAACCTTCATGCTGCTTTCCAGAGTGGTTGAATAAGTTTACACTCCCACGAACAGTGTAGTAGGGTTTCTTTTTGGCTACATCCCCACCAGCATCTGTTGTTATTAGTTTTCTTGATAATGGACATTCTTACTGGTGTGAGGTGGTATCTCAGTGTTGTTTTGATTTGCATTTCTTTGAAGGCCAGTGATGTTGAGCACTTCTTCATGGGCCTCTTGGCCATTCTCATTTCCTCTTCAGAGAAGTCTCTCTTTAAGTCTTTAGCCCACTTATTAAGGGGGAAGTTGTTTCTTTGAGGGTTTGTCTTGGGGGACTTTAGTTTTTTGAGTTCTAGGTATATTTTGGATGTGATGCCATTGTCCATGGGTAGTAAAGATCTTCTTCCAATCTGATGACATTCTATTTATCTTGCAAACTAAGTCCTTTGCTATGCATCAGCTCTGCAGTTTGATGCAATCCCCTTTGTCCAACCTTTCTTCCATGTGTTGAATATCTTGGATTTGGTCCTCTATACCATCTAATCTGTTATCTAGAATTTCTACTTTTTAAAAATCTCCCTTCTAGTTCGTCATTTCTTATGGTTTCCACCTGTCTGCTGAAGCTTTCTTTTAGATCTTGTATGGACTTCTTTACATCTTTAATTTAGTTCTGAGTACTCTCTCTCTGAGTGGATATCATTTCATTGGACTCCTTTTCCTTCCATTGGAATTCATTGAGCTTTCAGTTTATGGAAGCCATGAATTCCTCTATAGTTCTTTGGTTAGCCTCATGACACTAATGTATGGCTGTATGCATGCTTTTAATCTTTTCATTAATCATATTTACCAGTTGTGCTTGTAGAGTATTTTGAGGACTATTCTCTAGGTTTTTCATTGACTCCTCTATTTCCTGTTTATTTTGAGTGCAAGTTGAGAATCCCTGACTTGCCATTTTTCTTGCGCTTCTTCTGGCCATCTGGGAAAGAAAGCAAATGAAACAGCACACCAGAACACAATTTTAAGGCACAAACCAACCCAGCCCTGAGCCCCGTAGTTGCACAGACTTTAGAGGTTCACAATCATAGGTAAATTCCCTCTCTCCTTTTAAAGATATAAAAACGGATCAAATGCCACCACAGAACACAATTTTAAGACAATAACCAGCCCCAAGCACTGTAATTGTGCTGATCTTGGAGATTCAATATGTTACATAGCTATTCCCCATTCTATCTCTGAATTTCTTTGTTAGGGAAGGGGTATTGTGATTCAAGAGTTGGATTATATACAGTCGTAACCAGTGAACAAATCTGTGCTTTCCTTTAGAGCTATCTGGACTGAAAGGATTACTCAATAAACCCCTTTGACACAATCAAAATGAATACAGAGACTGTCTAGCTAGACAACCAACAACTAGGGATTGATGGAGTATGAAGGTGCAAGAAGGAATATAAGACCAACAATTACAAGGTATAAGGAAAAGTAGGAGGAGAAAGTAAGAATAGAGAAATGGAGGGAATGAAAGGAATAGAGGGATGATAATTGAGATCCAAATTCAGAGAAACAAAAAAGAGGAAAAGGATAAAAGAGTAAAGAAAAAAGAAATTTAAAACTTTAAAAATTTTTACACAAGATAGAAGAATAGTACCAAAATTAAGGGTACTGAGCTTGACAGAGGTTTTAGTAATCAGAGTTTGGATTTTATCTGTACCCGATGAGGGAGGAGGCCTAATAAATGCTGTTGACTATGAATGAATCTAGGGATGAAGTAGAGAAAGAAGAAAAGTTTTTAAAAAAAGGAAAAGAAAGAAAAAAGAAAGAAGAAAAATGGGGGGGGGGGGCAAAACGAGGGAAACCAAACTAAAAAAGAATAAAAATAACGAAAAAAATTTAAAAAATATTTAAAAAGTTATAATTAGTAAAACGAATTATTGATTATTTGTGTGATCTTGTGTCTCCCTGTGTCCGTTGTCCGGTCTTTGGATGGAGCCTCTGATTTCCTTGCGATGGTGGGTTTTCCTGTGGCTTAGCTGGTTTCTTAAGTCAGTTTGTTTGAGGTGGTAGGAAGAGGGTGTACAGTATGGAAGTGGAGTCTCTGTGCCCCGCCTCCCAGGCTAGTTTATTCCCAGAGCAGTCTGTGTTGCTTGTCTTGCAGAAGGGAGGTCGCTGTTTTCTGTAGCTCGCAGTTACTGCTAGGGAGCTTGAATGTGGATGGGGTTGTAGCCTGTTTGGCCCTGCCTGGAGCTGCTCTCCACTTTTCAGGTCTAACCAGGTTTTTTGTTTTTGTTTTTAAAGAAACTCCTGCAGCTAGCTAAACTGTAGATCTGCAGAGGGGTTTGGCTGCCTCTGGCTGAGTTTACCTGAGGATGAAAGCTCTGCACCCTAGGAGAAATCCTCTCCCCTGGGCGGAGCTGACTTTCACTGCTCAGATTCCTTTGCCCCTTTGAAAGACGGCCCCGTTGTCCTTACAGTTCTCTGGCCCTATTTATTTCCTATCTGCTCTGGCCCGGCTGGTGCCAGAGTCAAGGATGGCATTTTTCTCCAGTGGGAAGTGAAGGGCTAACTTCCTAATGCTGCTCTAGGAGTGCAAATGAGAATGTCTTTGGTGGGGTACTCATACTTTCTCTGGTTTTCCAGGCTGTCTGCGATCTGCGACTGTCTGTGGCCAGCAGGCTGAGGGTTTCTGCTCCTAGTCACCCACGCGTGCTGGAGGTGAGTGGAAAGCGGTGTGCTCTGTATCTGTG